>NC_138738.1:39604780-39748915 GCF_965113295.1 Leuciscus leuciscus | reverse complement strand
AGAGCGGCAAACAGCGACAAATATCAGGCATTGAAAAGGTTATAATCTGTCGATACAATAACCAGAGCAGACTAAAATATAGGGCAATACACCTTTTTTTTTTAGTTCACTTACTTCAGGTGCTTTTTTCATGTTCTGTTACACTGCACCATGAAATGACCACATTAGGCATATCATTTTCACATTTTTCAGATACATTTCCACAAATTCTTACAAAATGACATTTTGGTCCCGGCTGGTATGACTGTAAACAGATGGTTTTTTTTTTGTTGTTGCTGTAAACATAGCGATACTGCAAAATCCTTTTGCGTTCTTCAAAATAATTAAGAGATTGATAAGTAACAATAATTAGGCACAAGTCGAGCACCTACATTACACTTTTACATGTCCTTACATTAAAATGTTCTACATAAATCACAAGTGCTATGTAAGCATATCTAATGGGGTTTAGGTCCACGTAAACAATTGTCATCCGTTCAATCAACTCATACTTTGAGTAAAAGACTGTTTCTGTCCTATGTGTCATGCCGTCCATTATGTGCGCCTCTTCAATGCTCTTGATTTAGTGACGTCTCTTCTTCTTGCTCCTGCTTAAAGGAACACGCTGACTTTTTGGGACTTTAGCTTATTCACCGTATCCCCCAGAGTTAGATAAGTCCATACATACCCTTCTCATCTCTGTGCGTGCCGTAACTCTGTCTGACGCACCCACCGCTAGCCTAGCTTAGCACAAAGACTGGAGGTAAACGGCTCCAGCTAGCACACTGCTCCCAATAAGTGACAAAATAACGCCAACATTTTCCTATTTACATGTTGTGATTTGTATAGTCAAAGCGTGTACAAATAACAAGGTCACATGAGACACAGCCATCTTCTAACCGTATACATACTGGGAACTATATTCTCAGAAGGCGAAGCACTGCTACTTCTGCGGAGTAAATATGAGCTTCAAACATACAGTGACTGGGTTGAAATAATACAACGCTTTAGTGTAAATAATGATAAATAACTACAGTGGTGATTTGAAGGAAAGGCTGTTACTGTACCGTATAAGTCTCAGTACTGGCCAACACTAATGTGAATAATATACAGTATATTAACCCTGAGAATATAAATATACCGTTTCCAACAAAGTCCAGCATCTTTATTGTTCCACATTCATAATGGCAGTCAATGAACTTATGAGAATATATATCTGAATGACAGCATCAGTTTCTTCAGTTGTACTGATGTTGTTCACTCGATCTTATAGACTGTATCTGCATTTAAATGCCATTTGGATTAAACATGTTGATGTAATATCTGACATTTGAGACAGACAGCTGTTCTGCTGGATTCAGATTCAGAATCAGAATCTGGAGATATTCATAAATCATAGTTCATATATCGTTTATCTCCTCCATAACATAATTTGAGCGGAGGAGGACTTTTATTTTATTACTCTCAGTATTATCAGTGAAACTGTCATTTCAACTGGATTTGATTTTAATTTAATATGAGATTTTGATTCAATTTTTTTGCACTTGTCTCACACACGTCACGTGTTCCTGAAGAGAGATCGAGAGTCTGAAGCTCAACAGACGCAAAGTGAACAAATGCAAATGAGTTGAGGGCAAGTTTCTCTGCAGCAGGTGCAAAATGCCTTCAAACCATGAGAAACTGCACAAATTGAGCTGTTGCAGATCTACACTCTCTCTCACACACACACACACACACACACACACACACACACACACACACAGATGTGAGTTGAGAACAGCAGTGCCGTGCATGCGTACGTATCATAGACTGTAAAGAAATATGGACGTAGTGTCCGTGACGTCACCCGTAGGTTTCTGAAGGGCATTTTTGAAGCCTAAAGTGGGCGGAGCCGGCCGTCACCATATTGGCCTTGCGTCACTCCCGGATAACAGAAAATAGGCAAACAGGCGGGGCGTGAGTGGAGCTAAGAAGCCTGGCCATAAATATGAGCCTGGCTATCTGAAATCACCTAGCTCGACGTCATCGAGTTAGCTGATGATGTAAAGCCAATTAAAAGTTCCTATTTTTGCCCTTCGAAATATTATAATAGTTAAAAGACATGGCTACAAGTGAGACTGTGTATTACTTCGAGAGTGTTTGTGCGTGACAGTGATTTATGTGCATAACGTTACATGTCAGTCACTCTTTCATGGTCCGTCAGCGCGGCATCGCTCAAGTTCGTAGAGAGCTTATTCAGTCCATTTTAAATTCTGAATTTGGCCGCCTCTCAAATTGGTTAAACCATATATTGCCTTTGAAGTGCAAGTAAATGCGCTAGAAAATCCGCGCTCATTCATGTGCATTTAATGCATGGACGGAGAAAGCGCCGACGCCTGCATGATTTCATCTGACAGTACATAAGCATATTATAATCCATCTGTTCCATGATAGCAGAACGAACGGGCCTTTATTGATGTTTTAAATTTGAAAACCCCAAAAAGCAAAGAAATTGTCAGACATCCATCCATGTTCACAGAGGAAAACAACTGAAATACAGCGCTGGTTGTTGTCTCAAACGATAACGACGGAATCCAAAGACGTGGGCTTTGTACCCAAGTATAAAATTTTATGAAATAATCCCGAAAAAAAGCACAAACACTGCAGAGAAGGCAAGTTCAGCAGCTAACATTTGCTGAGGTGAAGTGACGGCTAGTAACAGCAGACAAACGGCTAGCATTGACAGCGGCAATCCATCTGTCACTCAAGTGGCCACGCCCTTAAATTTAAATATTAATCAACTAAACGGACGAGTTATAAAAAAAATTCACCCCCCTCACAGTTGTTATGAAGGGCAAAATTAGCTGTATAAACCAAAACCACATAGAGATCCAGGCTGTAAACATGTTTTTTTCTGCTGTAAAGTTGGTAATTTTTAGAGCCCGACCGATAAATCGGCGGGCCGATATTATCGGCCGATATTAGGCATTTTTCAAACTATCGGTATCGGCATTTATAATGGCCGATAAATGAATATTTAAAAAATAAAATAAAAGCAGACGAAACACGCTTCAACCATGTTATGAGTGTTGGCGCTGCATAGTTTGTCCACCAGAGGGCACTATACAAGGAAGATCGCTCGGGCTAGAGGAGTGCATGAACAGAGTCCAGAGTTCACCTGAGTCGGGAGACGGCAGCGCCGGATGATTCTGTCAGCATTAAAGACTTTTAAAATAATTTAACTCGCGTTCATGTTTGAATGCCTTGTGTTTGTGATGCAAAAGACTATGCGCGCTAACCATTACCATAGTAAACATAGTAAACGCTTGAAGATACGCATAGTGTAAAAACATAGTACGCTTGAAGAAATCCGACCAATCATAAAGGCTATCACAGTCATGTTTTTATTTTATCTGTCAGTAGCCTACGTCTCGTCTCTTTATACCGGACTAACATAAAATAAAGCAACTTTTTTTTCGGGAGCTTCCTCTGTTTCTCTGACTGAAAATATCTGTATGGGAGTCGAGAGAGTGCTAAAGCTCCTCAGGTCGTATTTTTGGTGGCATATATTTGTAGAAATTATCGTTCTTTCTAAATGTGATGTAAATATGTCCTGTAACTACCAGATAAACAGTAAGTTAACAGACGCGACTGAAGAAGTAAGTGTGTCCTCTTTCTTTTGTGAAATTGTAACCTGTGGTAAAACATCGATGCTTGGGTTTTAAATATTCAAGTAAACAACAAAAATGCCAGCAAACGGCCGCTTTTATCATGTTTGTTTTCAACGCTGTTTCCAGTGATTTCTGATTAGTTTTCTGCCTAAATAAAGTAATGATTACTGTATTTATAACTAGCATATCTGTAGTTCCAGTTTTTGAATTGTAAAATGTAAGTTAGGCACGCGAGGAGTGAACATTTAGACATAGAGAAAAAGTATCAAACAGCCTGTGCATAAAAGTTAGCTTTTCTTTTACACGTGTGTGAAATCCAAGTGTGCGTTGCTGACTTCGTTTAACCGCAGCATTAACGAGTCACATAATGTATTTAGTGCATCACTAAGTAGTAGATTTTAGAAGGCAGGCAGCAAATGATGATTGAAAATGGTTTGTTGTAGCTTGATGGAATAGATGGATAGAATTAAAAGAGTGCAGGTAAAGGGATAAGCAAGTTGACATTGTAATTATAAGGTAGCTTATAACATTGACATTTGGCAGACGCTTTTATCAAAAGCGACTTACATTGCATTTCAAGGTACACATTTACAATCTTATCAGTTCTTCACACACACACACACACACACACACACACACACACACACACACACAATTACATGATTTATTACTGTCAATATTAATAATAATAGTTGACTTTTTTGTTCAAAGGACTTTAAGTTTCATATCTTAAGTTTGTATTTTTATACATTATATTTATCAGAACTTTAATATATTCTGTTCTGTTGTGACAATAAAACAAACAAGTTTATTTTTAAACTGCATTATCATATTATTTTAGTAAGGCTGAGGACTCTTAAATAACGACAAATAACTAATGTTAGGGAAATCTGTTCATGTTTTGTTACGCGTTTCTGGATTTTTAAAAATATATATATATATATATATATCGGCCGATATATCGGAATATCGGATTTTTAAATCACCAAATATTTGTATCGGTATCGGCCTTAAAAATCCTTTATCGGTCGGGCTCTAGTATTTTTAACATGAGGGAGATACAGATTTGACTCACTTCTGCAGCCAGGCCAAGCGGCCAGTTAATGAATTGCAGTTTAACTCACTTCCGTGTTGGTTTCAAGAGAGAGACGGGGAGGTTGCCACTTGGTACGTATACGTGTGTGTGCGTGTGTATGTCTGTTTGACTGTGTTGAGTGAGTGTGTGTGTGTAAGACTAAAACTATTGGTCAAAAAACATTTTCGTAAACTGAAATAAATGATACATTTTACCATAAATGAGAAACTAAAACTAAACAAAACTAACAACTGTTACTGAAAAACTAACCGAAATGAAATAATAATTATATAATAATAGTAATAAATAAGTATTTCCATCATTTCTAGACCTTATGCAAACACAACTGTACTTTAACACCAAGTAAGATAAGCATCATATATGAAACTAAACAAGACACCACAGATATTAGACAGGATACCACACTGAGCAGAAAACAGGAAAGAAAAACCAAATAGCCTAGCATGTCAAACCACAAACATTTGTCAGAATAGAAGAAAACTAAATGTCTGGTCTGAATAGAACACATGAATATATGAGTATAACTATGAGTATATGATATTAAAAGATGCAATAGACTAAAAGCATAAATGGATCAATACAAGAATAATGTGTGAAAGGATTAATCATAGAAATAACCATAAAAGAATAATCATACGCATAGTTTTTGTTTAACAAGATTTAATTTTTATTATGAATGAGTATGAATGAATAATTTGTACTTTTAAGTTGCATTTGTTTGGTTCTTTGTTCAATCTCAAACAATTATTATAACTATAATTACTAAAACTAAATATATAAAAACTAAATAGAAATGTGTTCACAAAATAAAATCTAAACAAACACTTGCATGTTATTTGTGAGGCTTTATCAATGTGAGGCTTTATTTTTTAGGCTTTTGGCGCTATAGCGAGCGATAACAAACATGCGTCTTTCGGAAGAACATTGAAGCCGGAACTACTTCTCTCTCTGTGTGCGTCTATGACGAGTCACGCAGGTACTGGGCTACTCCGCAGCGATCCGAACCAGGGTAAAATAGTCTCAATGTAATCACTTATTATAGGTGTACCATAGTGATTCAGGATAAGACAAAAACACGGTTTGGAAAATGGATTCATGATGAACTCGCTCATTATATAAATTTTGAACAGAAAAAAGTTAAGGACTTTTATTTAATGCAAATTGCTCAAAACTTTTCAAAATATGATGCGACCCCCCACAGAGCTCGCTGAGGCCCCCTTGTGGGCCGCGACCCCCCTGTTGGGAACCGATGCTCTACACGACATCTGCTGCTCCATATCGCTGCGTATCTGCTAACCCTCCTAATGAACATCTATGGAAAAGTGCCAGATATAAGTGGCTGTGGATGTAGTGTAACACTCCAATAGAATATTTTGTGGAGTTTACACTATATGAAGAGAACAATTGTCCCGTTTCTGAAATTAACAGTATGGAGGAGAAATAACAAATGTCAACACAAATAGTTCATCAGAAAACCCAAGTCTATTATACAAAACAAACAAAAATAACAATATGTATACAATTAACAATTTCACAGCGTTTACAATAGTGTGCGTGCGTGCGTACGTGTGTGTGTGTGTGTGATAAATCCTTAAGTCCAGCGTGCTGCGCGCTAGGTGCAAAGATCAGATCCCACTGGTGGTGTGGAGAATCCGTGAGCAGTTTCTGACTGTTTAAAGTCTTCCAGGAAAGTAATCCATCAATTCAAGATACAGATACAATATCATATATTGATGATGATGATTAGTGCACAACAAAAGGGTTAAATATATCATATATTTTTATTGACAAGAACACATTTCCTTTGCCAACACTTAGCGTCAGATAACTTAAAGACATTACTATACGCTGATTTCACGCAGCCGTTATTTTGAAATCGAAAGCGAGGCTCCGGTGGGAAGAAAACCGGAAGTGTCGCCTTTAATCACAGGAGAGTCGGTAATGCGATGGCGTATTGTTGTGTTTAATGATATTGTGTCAATTCTAAAAATGTACAAACATTTCTTTCATACTTTAGACTATATACAGTGAAATTCATTTATAAATAAAATATTTTTTTTATATATAATTCAGAATGTAAAAAACGAAGCAGGAATGAACTATATACATATCCTATATTGGATATTAACATCCAATAGTGTAAATCGCGGCAGCAGCTTTAGGTTGGTAATCCAAGGCATTGTTGTTTATCTTTACTTCCGGGGTTCTTCCAACCGGAGCCTCACTTTCGATTTCAAAATGGCGGCTGCGTGAAATCAGCGTATTGCTACATTGCTATGCCATTGCTACACTTTCTATGACTGCTCCAGAGACGACTTGTTGCTAATTTTGCTCATACACACACCCACCCACCCACACACACACACCAACCTGGACCTGGAGGTGGACACACACACACAGACTCAGACACACACACCAACCTGGACCTGGAGATAATAATAATAATGTCTAGTCTGATTAATAATAATAATAATGTCTAGTGAGTCTGGTTCGATTCTGATTCGGTTACTTGCGCTTCGTGAGGCGTAACTTACACGCACACACACGCAAGGTCTCTCGCCTCCTCTCTCGCTACGTATGCGCGCTCTTGCTCGCTCGCTCTAGATTCCGGGAGATTTTAACTAATTTGCGGGCATCAGGGAGCCGCTATCAACATGCGGGAGACTCCCGGAACTTCCGGGAGAATTGGGATGTCTGCCGTTGCCATGATTTTTGGAATGACTGATCGCGAGAGGAAAAAATGACGTTAGTCGCATAACATTGGATAATGTAAAGAAACGGCGTCATTTCGCAATAGTTTTTTATCGATATTTAGAAAAGAATCGCAAAAGTTTTGCGCGAATCTGTAATGGAAACGCGACAGCGTTTAACATAGACTAACTTCTCAGAGTTATGTTGTGCAACAGTGTTCATTATACTGTGATGAATGTGGGGATTTATCTTTGTGTTCGGCTTTGATGCCGCCCATTTGAACCTTTCTGCAGCACTTTGTCGTATTGACTGAAGACAGGGATAATTGATTTCACCTGGAGTAGAGGATATTTAAGAGAGGAGAGGTGAGAGAATGGGCTCTCGACAGTGGTGAACGTGACTGGCTTTTCCGGGCTCGGCAAATAAATGGGTACGCTTGGTGTTGCTCGAGACCGTTAGGGTTTGTCCGGCAACGAAGATAGCTAGATAGATTGTATCGGTGTAGTTAGATAATAGTGGGACGGGTGTAGGAGCGCTGGCCACATATACTTCGGGTACGCTGGACTGGGGACGTGCTGATTTTTCCACTTGATAAACTGCTTGCTGTTTGATCACGATTGCTATTGTGCCGTGCGGGGCTGAGGATAACCACTGGAGTGCAGTGTAGTGACGTTTTTGGAGTTTCACTTGTGTATCGCCGTTTGCCTTAGTGGGAGCGTACTGAGTAAATGTTTGTTCAACTTCTTTAAATGCTGCTTTACATAATGAGTATATTTTTCTAAATTAACTTGTCAATAAAGTGATTATTTCCATAAAGTCTGGTGTGTGATGTACCCTCTGTCCTCCAGAAAATTTGGTTAAACCTCTTAAAAATAGAAAGGTTTACTACACTGGTGGCAGCGGTGGGACGATAAATAAATAAATAAATATGGAGGGAGGGGGTATGTCTGTGTCCCAATTAGGGGCGAGTTCATCGGTTTCAAATGGTGATATGATAGCTGCTAACTCTAATGTAATTTCAGTTCCTCGCCCCCTTTTCATGCCAGAAACATTTACTGGGGTGGGACGGGAATGGTCTGAACAATTTGAGATGGCGGCGCAAGTAAATGGGTGGGATAATGAGCTTAAGTTAAAGTTTATGTCTTTATTATTTTCGGGTCGAGCCAGGGATATTTATGGTGGACTTCCTTATGAAGCAAAGAATAATTATGTTCTTTTAAAAGATGCAATGGGTAAGTGTTTAGAGCCTTGTGAGAGTGCAGACTGGAATCGGGTGAGCTTTTCCTCCCGACGTCGGCTCCATAACGAGACTGCTCGTGAGTTTGGTAATGCATTAAGACGCTTGATTTATAAAGCTTACCCTTCTGCTGATGGTGCTACGCAAGATTTACTGGCTCATGATCACTTTGTTGCACACGTAGGTAGCGGTGACATACGTATACATTTGCGTAGTGCAAAACCTGCCACTTTGGAAGGCGCAATTAATTTAGCATCTGAATTGGAACTTATTCGGAATTTAGAACATACACATTGTTCAGATTCTAAAGTTCGTGGTCTGAGTCTGCAGAATTCATCGGATAAGGTTGAAGTTTTACTGGGCATAGTGGAGGAGTTGCGTCAGGAGGTTAAGGCTTTACAAGTTACTGTAAAGGATATACAGGTGAAGTCTGCACGCACCACTCCTCTGAAAAATTCATCTGAGCCACAGGACCGTTTTCGGACCGAAGCATGTTGGGAATGCGGTTGTACTAGACACTTGCGCAGAAATTGCCCTTATTTGCAGGGAAACTAGAGGGGGCGGGCACAACAGGCCAAATGTCTGCCCCCACGACTGTGTCTGATAAATTGGCCTCAGTTTCTTCAACCGATGCTGGAGTTTTTCTGACTGGTAAAGTAGGTGGGTGTGAAACACGTTTATTGATTGACACTGGTGCACAGGTTTCTATTGTACCCAAGCAGTTTTGGCTAAAAGTAACTAATGGGGGGTCCTGTTTAGATGGATATCAGGGCAGAGTAGCTGTGGCGAATGGTGGAGAAATGGTAATTTTGGGTCGTTGGCAGACTGTATGTCAATTTGATTCTTTGGCTGTTGTCGCTGAGTTTTTGGTGGCTGATGTTACCCCCCAAGAATTACTGTTGGGTACAGACTTTCTTTCCAAATTTGGGGCAGTTATTGATCTGGGTGAAAAATGTTGCCGGTTAAAGAAGCTCCCCTTGTTTAGTGAAGATGGTAGTGGACAACCTAAGGTAGTTAGGGTGCAGGCAGATATTATGATTCCTCCTCGTACTGAAGCTATTGTACCTGGTAAAGTAGAAGGACTTCTTCCACAACATTATGAGGGTATGGTGGAGCCTTTCTCCATCATGCTCCCAACATGTGACGTTTTGGTAGCTCGAGTGGTTTGTAAGGTTGAGGAAGGGGTTGTGCCAGTGCGAGTCATTAATGTGTCAGAAGATAATTGTGTTTTAAAGCAAAATATGAAGATTGGCACTTTTTTTCCCGATGTAGAGGTAGGGGATAGTGCGTTGACTACCAAAGTGAATGAGTCAATTTCCTCCCCTCCTTTGACTGTAGACTATTTAGTGTCACATTTTGGGTTGAAGGATCGGGGGTTTAATTCTAGTCAGATGCGGGCAATTGCGGAGTTATTACATCGTAATGCGTCTGTATTCAGTAAGGGGGATAATGATTTGGGGAGAACTCATCTTGCTTTGCACAAAATAGATACTGGCTCTGCACAGCCTGTTAAATTGCCCCCTCGGCGTGTACCTTTGCACCTCCAGCAGGAGGTTGTTGAGCAGATAAAACAGATGCAAGATAATGACATTATTCGTCCATCATGTAGTCCGTGGGCAGCACCTGTGGTTTTGGTCAGAAAAAAAGATGGCAGTCTTCGTTTTTGCGTAGATTATCGTAAACTAAATGACGTTACAAGGAAGGATGCATATCCCCTCCCTAGGATTGACGATGCTCTCGATAGCCTAACAAATGCCTGTTGGTTTTCTACTTTAGACTTGGCAAGTGGCTACTGGCAGGTGGAGGTGGACCCTCAGGATAGACCTAAGACTGCATTCATTTCTCGTCAGGGTTTATTTGAATTTAACGTTTTAAGTTTTGGGTTATGTAACTCTCCAAGCACTTTTCAACGCCTGATGGATGTTGTTTTGGCTGACCTGCAGTGGACCACTTGTTTAGTGTATCTAGATGACATCATTGTTTTTGGGCGAACCTTTCAAGAGCATCTTCAGAGGTTGGATGAGGTTCTTTTGAAACTTCGTCATGCTAATCTTAAGGTTAAACCTTCCAAGTGTACCCTTTTTTCCTCCCAAGTGCAATACCTGGGTCACGTGATATCTTCTGAGGGAGTAATGGCAGATCCATCTAAGGTAAAAGCAGTACGGGCTTGGCCTACACCTAAAACCCAGACGGAGGTGAGAAGTTTTGTAGGATTAGCCTCCTATTATAGAAGATTTATTAAAGGGTTTGCTGAGATTGCTCGCCCTTTACATCAGCTCACCGAAAAGGGAAAAAGATTTGGTTGGGGGGAGGACTGTCAAGAGGCCTTTCAACAATTAAAAGCTAGTCTTATTAGTGCTCCCGTTTTGGCCTATCCAGACCCTAAAAAGCCATTTATTTTAGACACTGATGCCAGTGATGTGGGAATCGGGGCTGTATTGTCTCAAGAGGATGGGGGTTTGGAGCGGGTGGTGGCGTATGCTAGTAGAGCTTTGACTAAACAAGAACGGAAGTATGCCACCACAAAGAAGGAGCTGCTTAGTGTGGTAACTTTTACAAAGCACTTTAAACATTACTTGCTTGGGAGGGAGTTTTTGTTGAGAACTGATCATAGTTCATTGCGCTGGCTGCATAACTTCAGTGGGGTGGAGGGGCAGTTGGCTCGCTGGTTAGAGCAACTGGCCAACTTTCAATATAAGATCATTCATAGACCGGGGAAGCAGCATGCCAATGCTGATGCTCTCTCAAGGCTCCCCGGATCTGGGAGTGGAAGCAACAGGGAGGAGAGTGGTAATTTCCCTCAGTCTAAGGTACAAGTTACAGTAGTTCGAGCAGTGAGTGAGGCTGATGGAATGGGGGGTCCCATAAGGGAAATGCAGGAGATCGAAGATGATTTGGTTAAGGCTCAGCAAGAGGACCCAAATATTCGGCTGCTTATTCAGTTGAAAAATGGGTCAGGGGATGATTGTAGGGAAGCTGAGCTAAACCCTGCCCTTGTTAAGTATTTGCCAGTGTGGGACCAATTGCAGATCCAGAATCAGCGGTTGGTGAGGATACCTCCAGCAAATTCCGACGCTGTTTCGGCAATACAGGTGGTTTTGCCTAGAAGTCTGGTTCCAGGGGTGTTGTCCATGCTGCATAATACATCCACTGGGGGGCATTTAGGGATCCATAAGTTACAAGCTAAGGTGAAGGATCGTTTTTATTGGCCTGGGTGGTTTGGGGATGTTAAAAAAGGGTGTAGTGAGTGTCATGATTGCGCTTCTCGAAAGGCTCATGGAAAGGCCCCTTGTGCCCCTCTTCAGATGTCTGTTGTATCCCGCCCATATGAACGTGTGGCTGTAGATATACTGGGCCCATTACCAGAGACTCTAAATAAAAATAAGTATATTTTAATTATTGGTGATTATTTTTCTAAATGGACCGAAGCATTCCCTCTTCCTAATCAAGAGGCTCAGTCCATTGCTAGAGTGTTGGTAGAGGAGTGGGTGTGCCGGTATGGAGTACCGCGGAGTTTGCATTCGGATCAAGGGAGAAACTTTGAGTCTAACCTGTTTAAGGAGTTGTGTAGATTGCTGCAAATAAACAAGTCTCGTACTTCTCCGTATCGCCCTCAATCTGACGGGCTAATAGAACGGTTTAATCGCACTTTATTATCAATGCTTTCATTGTTTGTGGATGAAAATCAGATGAACTGGGATAGGTTGCTGCCATATGTGATGATGGCCTATCGTAGTAGTGTGCAGACAAGCACTGGGTTTACACCGTATAAGGTGTTATTCGGGCAGGAGATGGTCCTTCCAGTGGATATTATGTTGGGAGTAGATAATATGCAGAAATTTCAGTCTGTAAATGAATATGTGGCTGGAGTAGCAGAAAGTTTATCTACAGTGGTAGAAGCAGTAAAAAGGCATCAGAGTCAAGCGTCTCAGCGACAGAAGACATGTGCTGATTTTCGAGCAAATTTCCACTATTATGTAGTTGGTGAATTAGTTTGGATTCAAAACAAAGCTCGTAAACGGGGTGTGTGTCCTAAGTTGCAGAGACGATTTAAGGGGCCATTTAAAATCTTAGAAAGGGTGTCGGATGTGCTGTATAGAGTACAGCTCTCAGAGGGGGGTTCTGAGAGTGTTGTGCATTTCAATCGAATGAAACCTTATGTTGCTTGTTCTGTTTCAGAATCTATGGGGCAGGATGACCAAATTACTCCTGTGGACCGGGCTGCTGAACGACACCCGGAGGTCCAAAGCCGTGCAGAAGGACATGATTTCATATGGGGGTATCATCAACCTGCTGTTCCAGAGGCTGTCCAGACAAGAGAGAAGCCTGCTGCATTTAGCATCGAAGGAAATCCACTATCGAAGTCTTCTGTGGAAGGTGGTCTTTCCAGGGGAAATGTAAATCCTGCTCCTGTGGACACCGGTTTAGGTGAGATGCAGCAGGAGAGTGGGCACCAGAGGATGGAAGTTGGAGGCTCCCTTCCAGAGCTATGTCCACAAAGGATGCAGCCAGCTCGTTCTCGGAGACCACCAGCTTGGTCTAAGGATTATAATTTGATGTGACTCGAGGACGAGTCCGGTCTACCCGAGGGGAGGGGATAGTGTGATGAATGTGGGGATTTATCTTTGTGTTCGGCTTTGCCGCCCATTTGAACCTTTCTGCAGCACTTTGTCGTATTGACTGAAGGCAGGGATAATTGATTTCACCTGGAGTAGAGGATATTTAAGAGAGGAGAGGTGAGAGAATGGGCTCTCGACAGTGGTGAACGTGACTGGCTTTTCCGCGCTCGGCAAATAAATGGGGACGCTTGGTGTTGCTCGAGACCGTTAGGGTTTGTCCGGCAACGAAGATAGCTAGATAGATTGTATCGGTGTAGTTAGATAATAGTGGGACGGGTGTAGGAGCGCTGGCCACATGTTCCCGGAGCGGTTTTAAGAGCTGCGTTGCACAAAGAGACATTGTGATTCCCAAAGAGAAACGTGCTGCACAAAGAGGACTAATTAATGCCAGTTCCATTATGATTAATCGCTGCGACTGTGGGACGGGAATAACTTGAAGAAGAGCGCGTGCTGTCTCTGTGGACAAATTCGGCACGGCTGATTCCTTTCCCTAGACCTCGGGATGGGGTCTTGTCTCCTGGAAACGGGGAAGTGGTTTATATTTTAATATATCATGTGTAGTGTGAGTGTGACTGTTGTGGTTTCAGAGTTTTAGACGTTATATGGACATTATACTTCGGGTACGCTGGACTGGGGACGTGCTGATTTTTCCACTTGATAAACTGCTTGCTGTTTGATCACGATTGCTATTGTGCCGTGCGGGGCTGAGGATAACCACTGGAGTGCAGTGTAGTGACGTTTTTGGAGTTTCACTTGTGTATCGCCGTTTGCCTTAGTGGGAGCGTACTGAGTAAATGTTTGTTCAACTTCTTTAAATGCTGCTTTACATAATGAGTATATTTTTCTAAATTAACTTGTCAATAAAGTGATTATTTCCATAAAGTCTGGTGTGTGATGTACCCTCTGTCCTCCAGAAAATTTGGTTAAACCTCTTAAAAATAGAAAGGTTTACTACAATACTAACCATTCAACTCCGGATTGATTCTGGAATCTTCGGCTTCGCTGGGGGAATAAGCATTAAGCACCGGCAACAATCCGTCCTCTAACTAACGCATGCTCATGTTTTGATTCAGATCGTGCTCGAAGAGGAGGGGGCTAGTCGTGCCTCCGTTGTCAGTTTGTGAGAGAGAGGGAGGAGGGAGCAAGCTGCGCGCAGCTCTACAATAAAATAAAATGTTACCCATATTAAAATAGTAAAAAAAATCGGAATCAATCCATGGCGGTCAGCGTTGGTATTGTGGCGGGCCGCCACAAATTAATGAATGTGTGGGAAACCCTGTAATCAACACTGAGAAGGTTTGAGCTCCACTGAAGGACTTCATATTGTCATTAAAGCTGCTTATGGGCTAAACATTCATTTTCTTCACAGGGATTGTGAGAGACATTGTTACTTCAATGTATATGTAATGAGTGATTATAATCAAGGTATTAATCAATATTTTTCCTTCTAAATATCAAATGAGTTAAATGACTTCTCTGGGGATTTTACTTTGTTATAGAAGTTACCAGTGTGATTACTGAAATGTTCTTTTCATGTATTCTTTAATGTCTGTGTTTGATATCTGAATGCAATAACAGTGCTTGCTCATTTAGCCCGGCTTCCAGAAATGAAATATGGATTTGTTTTGTGTTTGAGAAAGGTCTTCAACGTGTTAAAACATAGGGTCATTGAAGCCAATAGTTTAAGGGACCATTTCTTTGAAAAAAACCAAAATACAATAACAGCAACTTGACTAATCATTGTTCCTCACCTCCTCTTCCTCTATCTCCTTCAGGATGGTTGCCAGATCTTTGCCCTGTAGTTCCTCCTTCAGCAGCATCAGTTTCTGCTCAGCCTCAGACAACAGCTGCAGTGTTTGTTCTTCTGAGTCTGGAGTCAGCTGTGGTGTCGGACCCTTCATCTGCCAGAGACCAAGAGGAATGCTCAGACATTTCATGCATGCATCATTTGAATGTAAAATTAAAATTAAAGGGATGGTTCAGAGTAAATTCAACCCAGGGTCCTTTGCACCATGACCTCAAGCCAAACACCCCTGGAATGCTTGAGGTCATGGTGCAAAGGACCCTGGGTTGAATTTACTCTGAACCATCCCTTTAATTTTATGAAGAATACTTTCTGTGCACCAAAAAAACCAAAATGTCAACTTTTTGAAGAAGATGGCTTAGTGTACAGCCGAATGGCTTAGTGCAGGTGCTAATGGATCAAGGTTGATCAGTTTGCCCTTCTTCTTTGTAATGCAAGTCTTTGGTCAATGGTTGCTTGGTCAATGATTGACTCCGACTGCTGCTTCAGCTTGACACGGGTGATGACATCCTCATCACTGCTCCTGTTGTCCTCATCTGTTGACAGAAAAGACATCCAGGTGTGTTAGGTGTGTGTCACCTCTGTCTGCTAAACGTAATAGTTCTGTTATTGTTCCATATGGATCAACAGCATTCATAGTTCCCATGTACCAGTAGGCCAGTCTCTCAGTCACACACACAATCACACGTAAACGTGATCTGGCCTTTGAGACATTAACAAATCCACCACCACTCTGTACAACAGAAGGGTGAGCTTTAACTTCCACACAGTGTACAGATTAAGGAATGGAACTAAATCAGAACAGCACAGGTGAACATCTTGATAAGAGGGAGCTTTTGAACTGTGTACATCAAAAAACACATGGCCGTTCCTGGTCAAGAGCTTTCCAAGTTCACAAATCAGTGATCACTGGTGCAAAATGAAAATCAGAGTGCCCAAGATAAAGAAGTATAATGGGAAAAAAAGTTTTAAACACATACAGTATGCCAAGTTCTTAGATATACTGTATGTAATATTTGTATCCGTGTTGATTTCATATGGCTTTTATGTTCAACAAGAAGTTTAAATTTAACAAATGTCATGTGGTGTAACCATCAAGTAAAAACTAATAGCATATTTTATTTATACCTCGATGAATGATAAAATATATTTTTCAAGCTAAAAATTATTTGTAAATATATCAAGTAGGATTTTTTATTGAGGAGTTTTTTTTTTACTATATGATATGTGTGACTTCACGCCCCAAAAAGCTTAATTCAGATATAGGACACATGTATGGAAGCCCATTTCCGCCATTAAGCAATAATTATGAGATAAGAAGTCAGTTATGGCATAACAAATTTAAATGATCAAGAAAAGTCATAAGTATTACAAAGCGTTGAAATTATGAGATAAAAAGTCAATTATGGCATAAAAATTTAAATTGTCAGGAAAAGTCACAATTACAAAAAGTTTTAATTAAAATATAAAAAGTAAATTATAACATAAAAAGAGTAAATGAAAACAAAAAGTTATAGAAAAAAAATCATAATTGTGATAAAACATTTAGACTTTTTATCTCATAATTATGACTTGGTATTTCACCAAAGCATGATTTTTTTTCTTATGTGGCAGAAATGAGATTCCATGGTGATATGAGCTAGTGTCTCACCATCAAAAGAGTCCTGTTTCTGGTCCTCACGGAACAGAATGCGCGTGTTAAACTTGGGTAGATCTTCTGCTATCTTGGCAAGGAACTGCAAAGGGTCATGAAATAAACAACATATTAGTAATATTAGTAAGCGTTATTTTACAACTTCCAAAAAAGTAAAATATGACATATATTCCTAAAGTAAACAAAACAGTCAATGTTTCACTAGTTACAAATCTTCTACAAGCCAAAATACAATAACAGCAACTTGACTAATCATTACTGTCCATTTTGTTTTTTTTGGTGCACAGAAAGTATTCTTCATAAAATTAAAGGGATGGTTCAGAGTAAATTCAACCCAGGGTCCTTTGCACCATGACCTCAAGCCAAACACCCATGGAATGCTTGAGGTCATGGTGCAAAGGACCCTGGGTTGAATTTACCCTGAAACCAGGGGGTTTATGTATTTGACAAGATTCATTAGTACCAGTGGTATGTGTTGAAGTTTTTCACTGAGGTGCTTCACTCCTGCTTTGGCAGCGTTCAGTGCATGTTTGAGTCCGTACAGACGATCTTTAGCTGCATCACGGCGCTGCTGCGTCTGCTCAAGCTGCTGCTGAAGCTCACAAACCTGCAGAGAGCTGACCGAGGACAATAATGTTATGTTACTATTCAGTCACAATAACAGAGAATGTGAAGTGATATCATATTCACACTGTCTACAATGTCTGCTCTTACCTTGAGAGTTCAGTTTCTACTGAGTATTTCATATCCTGAAGCTGAGTTTGAAGCATATTCCTCTCTTCCTTCAGTGGAAGCAGCAAACTCTCATTTTCTGCCTTCATCTTCAACAAACGTTCCTGTGTTTTTCTCCGAGAGATAAACAGGCCCACTAGTTCCTATTACAAGAGAAATCAGGAATACACATTGCTTAACACAAGAACAGAATAAACATTGCTTAACAAGGAGTAATCTATAATATACTTCAATGTATATGTAATGAGTGATTATAATCAAGGTATTCATCAATATTTTTCCTTCTAAATATCAAATGAGTTAAATGACTTCTCTGGGGATTTTACTTTGTTATAGAAGTTACCAGTGTGATTACTGAAATGTTCTTTTCATGTATTCTTTAATGTCTGTGTTTGATATCTGAATGCAGTAACAGTGCTTGCTCATTTAGCCCGGCTTCCAGAAATGAAATATGGATTTGTTTTGTGTTTGAGAAAGGTCTTCAACGTGTTAAAACATAGGGTCATTGAAGCCAATAGTTTAAGGGACCATTTCTTTGTTAAAGCCTTACTTTCCAGTTAGACTAAAGTGTAGCTCTCCTTGAGAGAAAGAATGCATTATCTTGATGTTTTGAGAGGACTCTCCTGTTTATAGTTAGAGCCTGGCCAAATCCAACCTTAGAGAAGCTGTGTGTCGGTGTGTGTGTGTGTGTGTGTGTGTGTTAGTCTTCTTGGTTACAGGTTAAGGAACCACTGGCATTATTGGAGATTGACTGAGTTATTGTTCTGGACATGCTGGCGCCCAGCAATGCAGATCTGTGACCTGGAAGGTCACGACGTGTCTAACTTCAGGGTCTGAGTGTCAGCGGCATAATCGATAGAGATATGCTTCCGTCTATATGTATATGTGTGGAAAATTACTATGTTTATCTATTTCTTAGCCAATCAGAAACTGCAACCTGAATAAAGGACGTAGCTTAGACCTTGGTGAAGGGTATAACTGCTGTGTGTGTGTGTGTGGTGTAGGATATAACTGCTGTGATCTTTGTAACTGTAAGTGGGGCGGCCTACGAACTACTGTGTGAGTCTTGAAGCTGAACTTCTGCTGATGAAACTGCAAACTATCTTCAGTAAAACTTTTCTTTAATTTATTATAATTCTGACTCCGGGGTCTTCTTTCAAACATCTGGTCCTTGTGTCCTAAACTGTTACTCCCCTAACACACTGAAAACAGTTGAATGTTGTGTTGTGTGTCCTCACCCGTGGGTCTGTGACTCCAGTGGCCTCTCTGATTTGCTGGAAAGCTTCCTCAAAAGGAGAGATGGCTTCCACTTCTTCTACTGCGTTGGCCTCGCTGCTCAGCTCGTCGGGGAGCTATTTTTCAACATTGATAATAATAAGAAAGGTTACTTGAGCACCAAATCCATATTAGAATGATTTCTGAAGAATCATGTGACATTGAAGACTGTATATGATGCTGAAAATATAGCTTTGCATCACAGGCATAAATTATATACTTAAATAGAAAACAGTTATTTTAAATTGTAATAACATATTTCGCAACATTACTTTATTTCTCATCAAATAAATGCAGCTTTGGTGAGCATAAGAGACTTAATATCGTAATTATTCCAAGCTTTTGACCGGAAGTGTATATACTTATAAATAGTTGAATTGTCTATTTTATTTTATTGTTGTGAGCTTTGCAGCATGCTAACACAAAGCTCTATTAACATCAATTGCGAGTCCAGTCTCCTGTGCACTTCACATGAGAAGTGCTATTAGTATGACACACATATCTTTATGCTTATTAGAGTATTACATTGTTATCTGATGTGTGATTGATGATGCTCGCTCTTCTCTTCCTCTCCTTTGCCTGAGCAATCCTCTCCTCCTGCTGCTTCTTGTAGAGGGAGAGGATTTTCTCTCGCTTTCTGCGCTCTCTGCACACTAGGGCTGCATCTAACGATTATTTTTGTTGTCGATTAATCTATCGATTATTTCTTCGATTAGTCGACTAATCTAACGATTATTTTTCCGATTAATCTAATGATTATTTTTGGGATTAGCTGATTTATCCATTGGCAAACTTTCCAATAAATAATAAGTACAACAATATATCAGCTGTATTTTGAAGAGGGTAGTGCATCTGTATATTATTTTAACATGAAATCTATGAATGATGACAAAAAAAATATTCTTTCAGAAAGGGTAATTGTCATTTTATTATGAAATATGCGAACAGGAAGCATTTTAAACTTTATTTTTAACTAATGGTACTATTGAAAAAAATGTAAGATACACAGGCCTATTTAGGAAATGTGTTTATGTTAAGTTATGTGACTATATTAATGCAGCTGACGTTGCATTCGGAGGAAAAGAGTGGACGATAGAGATGAGCCATCTTTAGCCGTTTTCGGCATATTTATTTCACGAGCTGCAGACACATCAGTCTCACGGTCAGACAGCCTTAATACGGTGAAACATTTGGGACAAACAAACAATAATACAAACGCGTCCTCTTTAGCCTGCACCTTAGTGCCCCCCTGTGGCTTATGCACAATACAGAACAGTACTGCATTACATTCTTAATATACAACTGAGGACATTAATGAACATATTTTAACACCCCCACTTGTACTCAGATTGCTATACTCTTTAAAAAAAAACACAAAAAAAAAACACAATGAATGTGGACTCCTGTCATACACATATCAATCTCCAAAAAGAGTACCTGCAAACTTCTTCAGTTTCAACTTATTTACAGGTTTGGTCATTACATCAGCAATCATGTTATCGGTAGAACAATACATCAAAGTCACTCTTCCCTCATTCACAGTAGACCTGATAAAGTGATACTTTATGTCAATATGTTTACATTTTCGTCTGTTTACAGGGTTTTTGGCGAGAGCGATTGTTCCCTGATTGTCCTCATGTACTATAGTTTGTGTGTACTTATAGTTATCTATACCTCCCAGTAACTGTTCTAGGTATAGACACTCTTGTATGGTTGATGCCAGTGCCATATATTCCGCCTCGCATGTGGATAGCGCAACAGTAGGCTGCTTTCTAGTCTTCCACGAGATCAGAGAACTGTTCTGACTTAGGCTCACACAGTATCCTGTGGTACTGCGTCTGTCATTGGTATCCGCTGCCCAGTCGGCATCACTGTAGGCCTGTATACCTAGTTTCTCACTGTCATTTCTCCTAAAACTTAACCCTTTCTCTGCTGTGCCTTTGAGATACCTAAGTACATGCTTCACAGTGACCCACTGTTCCTCTGTAGGCTCAGCAAAGAATTGTGACAACCTGCTCACAACAAAGCTTAAATCTGGTCTGGTGCAAACAGTCAGATATATAAGACTTCCCACAGCCTCTCTGTACATCCTGACATCTTCCATCTTTACTGCATCCTCAGTATATTCTAGCTTTTGCTCACAGGGTGTTTCTCTTGCTCTACAGTCTTGCATATTAAAACGCTGTAGTATCTTGTTAGTGTACTTTTCCTGTGACATCTTTACACACCCATCTGACTGACTAAAATCGATACCCAGAAAATGTTTAAGTTTGCCCAGATCTTTCATTTTAAACTTTTCTGCAAGCATCTCTTTCACATTTTTCAGTCTCTCTTTATCACTCGCTGCAATGATCAAATCATCGACCCATATGATGGTGATCACCTTCCCTTCTTTTGACTCTTTGGCATAAACACAGTGGTCAGCTGGGTTTTGTTTAAAACCATCCTCAGTTAGGCAATCGTGCAAAACCCTATTCCAATTTCGCCCGGATTGTTTTAAACCATAAAGCGATTTCTCTAGCTTATAAACTATACCCTCTTTCTCTTGATAGCCTTCTGGTGGATTGATGTAGATCTCATAGTCTATGGGAGCGTGCAAATACGCTGTTTTCACGTCCATTTGGTGTAGGAGTAAATTCTCCTGTGCTGCTTTCTGTAGCACAACCCTAACACTCGTCAAGTCTGCAGTGGGTGAAAACGTCTCCCCATAATCTACTCCCATTCTCTGGCTGTAACCCTTAGCTACAAACCTTGCTTTATATTTGTCTTTTCCATCTATATCGGTTTTGATGGAGTAAACCCATCTACCCCCCACTGTTTTCTTGCCTATTGGTAGTGTTGTCGGGGTAAAGGTTTTGTTCTCGTTTAGGGACTGGATTTCCTCATCCATGGCTTTTACCCATTCTTTTGAGTTAGCTGACCCCATTGCTCCCCCATAAGTCTGTGGAATGCCACACACGGCTCTGCAGCAATAGTCTACCGTGATATGAACCCCGTCATTATCACTGTCTTCAGTTACAAAGTCATCTAAGTAACTCGGTGTTCTTCTCTCTCTAGCCGGATACCTCCTACTCTCGGGTTCACCACTTGTCACACTCTGTTGTGCTTGATTATGGTCACTAGACCTTGTTTCTGTCCCTGGACTACCACTATGAGCACTTCTACTCCATACACTTGGCTCTGGAACATTTTCTGTACTCCTACTCTGTGTGGTCTCGCAAGTCAGGGGTCTCACATTGTCATAGTCGTCGCTTAGATCTGGCTCACCCGTCTGTGTTTGTTTTTCCACAGCTGCCTTGCTCACAAACTTCACTAGCCTGTGTTTTTGAACTTTGTTTGTATCTGTGTAATACACCAAATAAGCCGGGCTGTTCTTATCGTAACCTACAAAACGCCCCATGTCACATCTGGAGTCAAGTTTTCCCTTTTCCTGTTTGTAAGTATAGCATACAGATCCAAACTTTTGCATCTTAGATACATTAGGCTTCTTGTCTGTCAACGACTCATAAGGAGTCTGCCCTGTACGCCTGTTGAAGCACCTGTTGCGTACCATTGCTGCTGTTTGTACTGCGTAGGGCCATAGCTGCTTTGGTAGTACACTTTCAACTATCATACATCTACCCATCTCAAAAAGAGTACGCCAACCCCTCTCTGCAGTTCCGTTTTGGTGCGGGGAATACGGAGCTGACGTTTCATGTCTGATTTTGTTTTTCCTCAACAGCGCTTGAAAATCACCACATGTAAATTCCGTTCCGTTATCGGATCTGATGCACTTCACTTTCCCGTATGGGGACACATCTGCTAGGAACTTTTCCGTAGCCTGTACAGTGTCACTTTTCTTCTTTAGAAAATATACAAATACTGCGCTTGAGTAATCATCAGTGAATGACTGCACATATTTGTAACCATCTATTGACTCAGTGGCTACTGGACCTGCGAGGTCTGTGTGTACCATCTGTAAGGGAGCCTTTGCTCTGGTATCAGGGTCCCTATTTCTGGTTTGGGCAAATTTTCCCTGTATACACACCTCACACCCTTGTTCGGGTCTGCCTGTTTTGCCCTTGATCTGCATACCTTCAACGACGTTCTGCAACTTAAAAACATCGTCATAGTTACAGTGGCCCAATATCTCGTGCCATGTCTGTATGTCATGACATGCGTTACACTTATCATTAGACTCAGCTTCAGTGTGCAAAAAATACAACCTGCCGTATACGTGAATGTTAAACCTGGTACCGTCTCTGGTTATCAGGGCGTCTTTATCTTCTTTAAAGACAACCGTAGCCCCACTGGTGGTCGCTGCCTTCACTGAGAAGATGCTTTGGGGGTACGACGGTACGAACAAAGCGTCTTTCAGCACCGCCTTGCGTCGCTGTCCTCTGCTGTCGATGAGGGAAACCTCAGCATTTCCCCTCCGCTGAGCGATCCCGCTACACCGGGTGCCGTCTGCCAGCTCGACACTGTGCGTTTCTGGCCTGAACGCGCAGTCGAAGCTCTTGAACATGGTTATGTCCGTGATGATATGAGAGGTAGCCCCCGTGTCCACCATCAGACCCCTCTCCTGGATGCTGTATGGCGGCTGCCGCTGGGTACCGGCCCCTCCGTCTCTCATCTTGAACACGTAGTCCTCGGCGTCTTCTGAGGCTTTACTCGCTCCATCCTTTTTACTCTTACTGTCCTTGTCCTTACGCCTACACGTGGCGTCTTTGTGTGTGTCACTTCTACAGAGACTACACCAGGTTTTCTGTCGACATCCTTTTGCTCGGTGGCCTTTGGTGCCACACTTGAAACACACCAGCTCTGCGTCGTCTTTTATCCAGCCACGTGCGCTCGTCTTGGCGGGTCGCCGTCCGGTTTTCCCTTGAGTCTTCATTACACTGTCGCTTGATTCAGCTGCTTTTATCTTTTCTGTCTCTTCAAAACTACGTAGTTTAGTCTTGAATTCTGCAAACGTGATTTTATCGTCTGCATGTGCCACATGTATTGCAAATGGCTTAAAACTCTCAGGCAAACCCTTTAAGACCATAGCAACTAGCAGTCCGTCTCCTAACGTTTCACCCGCGTTCCGTAGTGCTGTGATGGCGGTTTCGGCTCTGATGATATAGTCCATTACACTTTCATCATTTGCCTTCTGAAGCGATGTCAACGTGGTGTACAAGTTGATTATACGGGGCTTTCCCCTCCCTGCATAATACTCTCTCAATATTTCCAAAGCTTTTCTTCCATTGTTGGGCGCATCTCTCATAACTAATGATAGACTTTTGTCATCTAGAAGCAAAATCAACTCTGCATACGCGTCCGCGTTTTTCTTTTCATCTGCTGCTATCTCGGCTTCTGACACCGGTTCTCTCAGCACCGTGTCCTTTAGCCCTGATAAATGAAAATGTCCCAACATTTTGGTCTCCCAAAGCTCATACTTAGTCTCATCTCCGTCGAACGTCAGTCGAGGCAACCTCCTTCGTTGTTCCGTCATGTTAGCTTAAGTTATTCTTTTTTTTTTTTTTTTTTTTCAGTAGTCCGTTAGCACGCGGTCCGTTGCGACTTTCTAAACGGTGGAAAACAACGAACTTTCTTCCGAACGACTTCCTGGGCCCATAACCTGTTAAGTTATGTGACTATATTAATGCAGCTGACGTTGCATTCGGAGGAAAAGAGTGGACGATAGAGATGAGCCATCTTTAGCCGTTTTCGGCATATTTATTTCACGAGCTGCAGACACATCAGTCTCACGGTCAGACAGCCTTAATACGGTGAAACATTTGGGACAAACAAACAATAATACAAACGCGTCCTCTTTAGCCTGCACCTTAGTGCCCCCCTGTGGCTTATGCACAATACAGAACAGTACTGCATTACATTCTTAATATACAACTGAGGACATTAATGAACATATTTTAACAGTTTACTATAATCTGTTATTAATTACCGTAGTGGGAGTATGATTTACTCAATTAACTTGTCCGAAAATGCACTTGTGTTTATCTGCAAAAAGGTTCACATACACTAGATTGCAGCCTATAGGCTACTGTTAATGTTAATATAACGTTAGTCGTTTGTTTTTAAAGTCTACATTAGAGACCTGCGCAGGACGGATTTCTCCCTTAATAATTCCTAAAAAGCTGACATCTCAGTTCATCGCGATCTCACAGATTAACTCTGTTATTATCAATGAAACTGGCTGCACAATGAATCTTTCATAATATCTACACTTTGTTTGCTATAATCAGATGATTTGCCAGTATGCAGAATTCAGCACTGAACAAAAAGTCCATTTTGAGCGGTGAGGGGATTCTAGCATAAATGCATCTGATTGGCGTTCAAGAAATCAACACATATGTCTGTGATTGGCTACATTGTTCAACGCTGCAAACATGTTATAAATAGATAGAGACTCTGGCCTGTAAATCGTTTCTATTTTGTTTTAGTTGTTCTTGTTGCTTTTGTCAAACAGATGAATGACAATTTATTCGTTTTTAGATGTTCAATGTATAGATAATTCTATTTTGCGGGAGTTCCGCGAATCGTTTTATTCTCCCGCAACCAGCACACACACGAGTGCATTACCGCCCGCGCCCGGCCATCAGATCTATGTTCCCGGCTCCCGCGCCGCACTCTGTTGCGTTGTGACCCGCGGGAGTGCAGGTCTCTAGTCTACATGTGCATACACAACTTTTAAAAACTGGCAAATGAAAGCTTCGTTAACAGATTTAAGTTTAAGTTATAAATTAAAGTCCATTTTATTGTCACCGAATGGGGCATAGTTTGCATAGTGAAAGCACCTTTCTGTTCGGCCGTAGTGGTAAAGTATTCCCATACTTTGGATGATCGTGGTCTGTCATTTTCACCATGAGAGGGAGCAGAAGCCGCCATTACTCGATATTTAAACGTAAATAATTACGCGTCGACGCATTTCATGCGTGTCGACGTATTTTCATAGTCGACGTAATCGATGACTTCGACGCGTCGTTGCGGCCCTACTGCACACCTTCTCGTCCTGAAGCTGCAGCTCAGCCTGGACACACACACACACACACACACACACACATCTTAATGAAATGAGGCATTTATAGAGCGCTCTCCCCTCAACCACCACCAGTGTGCAGCATCCACTGTCAGAACAATGGCGCCAGTGCGCTCACCACACACCAGCTATAGGTGGAGAGGAGAGAGAGTGATAAAGCCATTTGAAAGCATGAGGATTCTTATTCGTAGGCCATGATTGATAAAGGCCAATGGAGGGAATTTGGGCAGGACACCGGAGTTACACCCCTACTCTTTACGAGAAGCATTACTTGCACAACCTTTACCATGGCACACTTACACGTATGCTTGCTTTATTATCTCATTACATTTTTTGGTTACACTTTATTTTACGGTGTCATTGTTACAGTGTAATTATATATTTAAGTACTGAGTAATATTAATTAAGTGCAAGTACTTACTATAGGGTTAGGATTAGGGTTTGATTGAGGGTTAGTTGCATGTAATTATGCATAATTAACTGTTAATACTATTGTAAGTACATGTAACATATGTAACAAGGACACTGTAAAATAAAGTGTTACCCGTTTTTTTTTTATCATTTATTAAATGCTTTGTCTTTACCATGGCTGCATCCTTTGAGAAGTGAGCGTCACCGTTCGTGACCTGCAGTTCTTTGAGCACTTGTGTCTGCCGGTGGATCTCTGCCTCCATCCTGTCCAGCCGTGGCTGAAATGTAAAACTGTCTCCCTGAAGAAACAAATAAGAGGATAATCATAAATGTTTATTTACCATGATGCTGTTCAAAAGATTGGGGTCGCTAAGAGTTTTAATCTTAAAGGGATTATTCACCCAAAACTGAAAATTCTGTCATTATTTACTCACCCTCATGTGGTTCCAAACCCATAAGACTTTCGTTCATCTTCGGAACACAAATGAAGATATTTTTCTGTCCCTCTATTGACAGCCTATGCAACTACCACTTTCAAGCCCCAGAAAGGGAATAAGTAATCACCGAAAAAGCACCGTGGCGCATGTGTGTTGTTGTTGCATGAACGCATGCTGGAGATTAATATTTTGTAAATAAGGTGGTAAATTATGTTTGTTTTTTTCGCAATATTTAATATTATTATATATTAGAATATTAAGAATATTTATTTTAAATATTTTTAAAAGATTACTTTAATGATGTCTATACTACCTTTCTGGGGCTTGAAAGTGGTAGTTGCGTAGCTGTCAATGGAGGGACAGAAAGCTCTCAGATTTCATAAAAAAGATCTTAATCTTGTGTTCCGAAGATGAAGAGTAATTAATGACAGAATTTTCAATTTTAGCTGAACTAACCCTTTAATGAAAGAAGTCTCTTATGCACACCTGTACAATTTAAAATAACTGTTTTCTATTTTAATCTATTTTATAATGTAATTTTTTCCTGTGATCAAAGCTGAATTTTCAGCAGCCATTCTTCATTCCCAGTGTCACATGATCCTTCAGAAATCATTCTAATATGCTGATTTGGTGCTCAAGAAACATTTATGATTATTATAAGAATATATTTTGAATGGTATGGATGAGTGTCATTGGATACATTGGATTGCTTAAATTTTCAACATTAAATATATGGGGTATCATGCTTTATAATACACATCTGTGTGGGTTTATGTGTGTGTGCTGTGTCAGTCTGTACATGAACCAGTTCATCTGTTCTTTCTCAGATACCTGTAGTTTGTCCTTCTCTTTGAGGTATCCTCGCATTACGTTCTTTGCTTCATGACGTTTCAGCTGCGCTTCCTCCAATCTGTTTTCCAGAATGCGCAATTTCTATAAAACAAGCACACAAGTTCATTCATTTTCTTGCTTGAACTAACATATTTAATTGTGCTCATCGATACAGGGTGGCTAAACACTCTGCTTCCCACTAATCAAGACAGAGGGGAAGACGAAAGACTTGAGAGAAGGAAGAAGAGCATTTACAATGGAAGAATGACCACTTAGGGAAACTTATGGCAGAGTTCCCTTCTTTACTCTAATTCTCATTATGATGTGCAAAAAAATCGTATTCTCGTGAATTGTTTAGATTATATAATAATAATGGTGATAATAAAACTGTGGGCATGGTTTACAGTAATTACAGTAAGGAGAAATTGGGACAAAAATGATTTGACTGGAAAAAAAGGCTCAATATTCTTACTGCTTTTTTTCCTTTCGATTTTGGGAGGAAACCTGGACAATTCTTAAATTGTAAGATTCACCAGTGTTCATTCAAAATAAAAAAAAGAGACAATTTCTACCTTTTCCTCGTCTAGTTCCTGGTTGTCAGGCAGAGGCTTCATGCTCTCGTACTGGCGCTTCAACTCCTCCAAACGCTGCCTCTGTGTGTCAGTGGTTTGTTTCAAAGCATTCAGCTTCTTCGCTTTATCACAAACCTCCTTCTCCAGCACCGTCAGAGCCGACTGCACAACAAAAATGACTGTCAACCACAACTGATATGCAGGTGATTCTGTAACCACTGGATAGTACAAGTGAAAGAAGTGGAAAAAGGTTTTTAAATAACTGATATAAAGGTTCATTTAACCTCACCTTAACGGGCATGTTCCTAAATGATTCATTCTCCATCCCACGGTCTTGAAAAACATCCTTGGTTACTTGTTCCTCTCCCTGGAACAACCAAGACCAAGATATGCATCAAATACAGCTATAACGTGACTTAAATGATATGGATATGTTTTAACATTACATATGTGTGTGTGTTCATAATGTCTGACCTCAGCCAGTTTCTTGCGCATGTTTTCATTCGCATGTTTCAGCTGCCAGATGGTTTCTCTGTTCCTCTCGATGACAGACTGAGAGCTTTCGAAATTCGCGCTTCTTTCTCTCTCTAGTGGACAGAGAGAAACATTCATGCGAAGTTGGGTTTAATTAATGCAATATTAACTTTCTGTAGACAATTTTACTGAGCTCTTTATTCAATTTAAAGGTAATATAAATGTATTAAACAGCTATAGAAGCAACTTTGCTATATAATAACTCCAGGCTGACATTACAACACAACATTGCCATCCTTGAGAATACATTATTAATAAGAGCAATAATAAGAAAACAATTGAAATACTCATTATTCCACTACTGCCGCAATATTACTGACTATTTAAGCAGGTTTTAAGTTAACGTTAACTGTTTCAGCTTAATTGGCGAAATCTGTAATAAAAAACTTAAGTTACCCAGAAGTTGAATTTTTCGCTGGAGCTCGGAAACATTTCGCTGAATAGCTTGCTTATTGACGCCAGGCATTTTTATGAATATTTATTATATTATAAACTAAACCGCCGTCTGCCCTGCCCGGAGTGAACTGTGCATTACTCCAGATAGGAGAGAACTGAGAAATAGAAGGTGTATCACCAATATGTTTGTGAGCTTTGAACCATATATCCAGTGGCGTAGGCAGAAATTGTATTTTGGGCGGGCCAGTGAAAAAGTGAGTGGGCCTATAGTTTTTCCTAGAAAAAAAAAATGACTTAAATAATTAAACCTTAGAGATTAGAAAAAAAGAATAGACAAACTGCAAAAACAGTTACACCTTTATTTTGCAATATTCGGCAAAGGCAATAACAAAACACTGTCTAATCATCATGTTCAACCAACAGAGCTCAGTAATTAGGCTGGAAAAACCACCAGCAATAAGGGTGCAGAAGCGATGGCGGAGCAACATATTGATTTAGAACGCGAACGCCAACTTTTGTTGAATTTAGGAGAAATCTACAGACGCAAATAGACAAAATGTAGTAAAATAAAGACCAAAATGTGTATTTTGGACTTTTTTTCACCACAAGTCTGAAAGAAGGCATTGAAGACAAATGGCCAAAAATCTCAAAATTGACCAGTGAAAAAAAACCCCTATGTTTTTGCCTGCCGTGTCTCGCCTTAAATCACTTCAGACCTGAATTATGTTTTAAGTTTCTGAAAAATATAAAAGTACATTTTCCCAGCTCATGAGGCTTCTATAAATGAGAACAAAAAAAAAAAAAATTAAAAATGTTTGGCTTTAATTGTAAATTTTTTTGTCCATTTCAATGGACGTCAGGTCAAAACAGGTGTACTTCACAAAAATGTACCAACATAAAATTAAATAATAAACATAAAAATTGTTAGTATATACTTAAAGCTTTTTCTCAAGGTCAAAAACTTTCCAACAGTATACCATTTCAACTTTAATTTTGAGGTTTTTGTTTTATAGATTGCACATTGTTTGTAACAAACTAAATATCTTAGAATCAATCAATATGGTCATGTTAGAGTCATTTTCTTTGCGCATCTTTCTTTTTTTAGATCAAAAACTTGAACATTACAACATTTCAACTTTAATTGTAAGGTTTTTGCTTTATAGATCGCACATTTGTTTATTTATAACAAAATAAACCTAGGAATCAATCAACGCATTCACTTTAGAGTAATTTACTGTGTGCATCTTTGAAACAATTTCTCTGTTAACGATTTCTTGTATTTCTACAGTACATTATGGCAGCACGGTTGCCATGCATGATGCATGTATTTCGATTTCCAGTAACTACTGTAATTCACTTTACAGTACACAAGATCAGTACTGTAAACTACCAAATAGTACTTTACTGGATTTGTACTGTATTTCGTCATTTGATCTGCTTTTGCTGTAATTAATTATACGGTGTTGTACTGTAATATCTATATTGATACATTACTGATAAATATTATTATAATTTTCAAAATAATTACTAATAATGATAATATTATATCATAATATAATATGTAGTTATTAGGAAATATAGGCTATAATGGGAAAAAATATGGAAATCAATGGCTATACTGTCAACTGTCTATTTACCGACATTCTTCAAAATATCTTCTTTTGTGTTCAGCCGAATAAAGAAACTCATACAGATTTGGAACAACATAAGGATGAGTAAGTGATGACAAATATAATTTTTGGGTGTACTATACCTATAAAGGGATAGTTCACCCAAAAATGTAAATTGGCCCATGATTTACTCACCCTCAAGCCATCCTAGGTGTATGACATTGTTCTTCTTTCAGACGAATACAATCGGAGTTATATTAAAAAATGTCCTGGCTTCCAAGCTTTATAATGGCAGTGAATGGTTGTTTCTGTTGAAAGTCCATAAAAGTGCATCCATCCATGATAAAAGTGCTCCATGCGGCTCTTGGAGGTAAATAAAGGCCTTCTGAAGCGAAGCGATGCGTTTGTGTAAGAAAAATGATTCATTTTCAAGTTACGCTTTAGATTTATGTCAAATCTGTATGTTTTGTACAGTTTCGCCGGAAGCTAGTCATTTTACTTTATAAAGTTTTAAATACGGATATTTTTCTTACATCTCCATCTTCCTCATCATCACTCCACATAAAGTCAACATCTGAGATACTTCCATCAGCTATATGTTCAAGCACTTCAAGAACTATATATTCTGCATATGAAAAAGTAAAAAAAATGTATTGGTACTGTGATATAGATTTTTTATATAAGAAATTTCAATCAGCATTACTGGACTTCAATTACTGGAATGTGATTTCAGTAACAGGCTTTTGAACCCACTGTCCATTCTAATGGACAGACACATTTGAAAAAATCCTGATTTAAAATTTGAAATTCTACAATCGATTTTTAACTTTAATTAATAAGTTCAATCTTTCTATTTTACATACAAACTATGAAATACTGACAAACATATCAAAAAATTTAAATAAAACCATAGAAAATGTTGCTTGCTTCTGTGTTTGGAGTGAAGTGCTGACATGCTTCTCTTCAAAGTAGTGTTTTTTTTTTTATAATTACTACATGCAGAGCTTTACTGCCATTTGATTGGATGACAAGCGTCCAATCTAATGGACTGCAGGCTTTAAACTAGGTGAAATGCTCCAGAAGTAAAAAAAAAAGGGGGGTTGACATGTGATGTCCATTGTAATGGACGCAGGGTCTGAATGGGTTAAATCACTTCACGGGCAAAAATTAAGGAAATTAGTTAAACAACAGGCCTACCTTTGTTGTTTTCATTCTACAAAACAAGACGTAAGTGCCTGGGTTTAGTGCTGAAAACAGAAATGGTCTCATCATAGTCCAAAGAGTCACAGAGTTCTTTTTTCAAATAACTTTTTGGCTAAAAAGCAGCTAAGTTACCAAAATTAGCCCAGAGCCCGCCGCCCAGAGAGTCTATAGCAACCATAGCAACCAATTACGTTCCGGAGAGAGAGTTTGTACAACTTGCTTCAACAGTTCCATTTTATTCGGAAAACAAATTAAACACACACACCAGTCAACAATAAATCAGGTTTATATTAATATATTTTCTTAAATACATTTGAATAATAAAAAGAAACTAAAAATGTATTTTGATCAAACTTGCCTGGGCGGGCCAGTGAGTAATGTGGGCGGGCCAGTGCCGCCCTGGCCCATTACTGGCTACGCGCCTGATGGAAACACCAATCACTGTTAAATGACTCCACATTTAATACACACAGACTTTGTGGCTCAGATAAGGTCCAGTTCTGGTTTATTTCTTTGCTCTTGGCTGACATGTGGCATTGCTATGGCCTGCTTGTGGCCCAGATCTGGCAAACAGGAGTGGGCCACCCAAGGGCCGTCATTCCACGCTGCATGTGGGCCAGATCTGCATTCCACAAGTGCCATATGTGGGCCGGATCTGGGCCGAAACAATGTTGCTATCTGGGGAGGGATGTGACAACAACCTCATTGTCGAAATTTGGACATGTGTCAAACCACTGTGATTCGGTATCTTTCTTAAGTTTAAATCCAGCACTACTCGAGGCTGATGCTGAATTCTCAAATTGATCAGTTGAGCCAGATGCGTCGGAAGACATGGTGTCAAGCCAAACTTGTTTAACTTTCTTCTTGCCTCTTTTTCCCATGCATAAAGATGTCAAATCAGAACGTTTTCACGTATTTTTTCACGTTATCACCAGTCCGATTAATAGGTTATAGTGCATAAAATCTACCTTTAGAAATGACCTGGACTTTTAACATCAACAACATGCATAAAGGAATCTCATTTCTCCAAATATTACTAACTACACTTGCTCCTTACCAACCCACTCTTCAAAAACAAGTTTATCTACTTTGGGATATTGTCACAAATTACACAAAGTGATGAGGGTATATGTTAAAACCTATTTAAAAAGTTTCACTTTCTATCAGAGTTCATCAGCTTTACTAGCAATTTTAATAGTAAGGGTTTATAGAATGCAACAAGAACATAAAAAGCAGCAACATATAAAGGAGAACGAAGCCTAAATAGCCTAATAAGTAACTTGAAGGCCTCCATGCTTTAATGTCTTGATTGACATTGTCAAAGTTTTAAAAGAAAATGCACTTACACACTCCCCTTCAACCAGTCCTATTTGTGGAGCGTAGGGTTATAGTCTCAATACAAGCAACCTCAATTCTCTCAGACAACCTAATCACATTATTATAATAATGCTTGCTCTTTTGTTGTTTGGTGGAGATTGTGGATAGGATCGCAAGTTGCTGAGGTCTCACCAAGTATATTTAGCTCATTAGTTGATTTCATTATGTTTGACTACTAAACTTGATTCATCTGCATTTAATAATCTAGGTTTGTCATTATTAATACACAAAACAACATTAGTTGAATCACTGAACTTTATTTGATTTGGTCACCTCAAGAATCCGTTCCTTAACAAAGGACAGCATTGTAAAAATGAATGAAGGAAAATAAAAGTGAATCCTGACATCTCCTCCTCAGACCATGGTCAAGTCAAGTCAAATCACCTTTATTTATATAGCGCTTTTTACAATACAGATTGTATCAAAGCAGCTTCACATTGATAACATGAAAATAATACAACAAAGTTTGTTTCTAGAAGAAAATTGCATCATCGTCCACCAGAAAACGATATTTATTATTTATTATACTTATTAAGGCAGATCAATAATATTGTTGAATATTAAATGTCCCCAACTAAGCAAGCCAAAAGCAAAGGCAACAGTGGCAAGGAACCAAAACTCCATCAGTGACAGAATGGAGAAAAAAACCTTGGGAGAACCCAGGCTCAGTCGGGGGCCAGTTCTCCTCTAGCCAACGAGCGAACAGTGTATGATTATGATCCAGGCAGCGTTACAGGTCAGAGGTCAGATTGGTCGTGTCGATGAGGCCTTCACAGGGCTGATGAGGCTGGCACTTCAGGGATGCGTCATGGTTGGGTCCAGGTGCAGATCCACCATCTGATCTGGATACGGCCGGGGTCCACCTCACTTCAGTAAACGGAGAGACTGGTTGACACTTCAGTACTGCGTTGTCGTCTCTTCACACACCGCCTTGATGAAACACAGACACCTGAACAATTAAAACAAAGATTAGAAGATAAAAAAAATTACTTGCAGGAAGAGATGTTGCTGTTCAAAATCGCCAAACAAGCTGGAACTTGTGTAGACAAAATGTGTGTGATAATAAATTGCCTTTAGATCTGCTAAAAATCAAGTTAGATTGTTTTCATTAACATGCTTGTTAAAAACAAGATACATCCAGCTTCTTTCTATGCTTTCTATGTCTAACCAAACATAATGTAAGTGTTGATTGCACATTAGCAAGTGTGTCTAGTGATGGACACGGCACCACATTTAAATAATACCTTGAGTAACTGAGTCAGGGAGATGAGGTGAACCCGAAGTTACACAGGCAGCGTTCCCCTGGTCATCTATAGAAATATTGCACAGTATAAATGTATGGGCTTAAAGAGCCTGTCTGCCTACCAATCAAACACCATGGGCATGAGGGGATACATGTAAAACTGCAGACAGCCAATTCTATATTATAATAATATAATAATCATGGCAAAGTTGTTGAACCGGATGAAGTCAGGAGAGCGTGACTGTGCAACAATACCTTGAGTGATAATTTTACTAGGAAATGATGTAGATTTTACACAGGCCAAGTCTTCCCTGTTGTTTTAAAATTAACAATGAAGAGAGATGACAAAAAGTTAAGCTTCTAACAAAGTTTCTAACCATCGTACTAAACAGAGAGACTAATATTAGCGTAGACGCCATTCTTCTTATGATGTAACGAGTACATCAGGATTTATGGGAAGTGTTCCCGGTTCCGGCTGACCTAATCTATGCAGCCTAACATTGAATTATAAAAGTCTATAATGTGTTATGTGTATGCTAGGTCAAAGAGATGTGTTTTTAGTCTAGCTCTAAACTGACAGAGTGTGTCTGCTTCCCGGACAATGTTAGGAAGACTGTTCCAAAGTTTTGGTGTTAAAAGGTATTATCAACTGGCCGGAATTTTGAGATTGCAATAGACGTGAAGGACTATAATGCGTTAAGAGCTCGCTCAAGTACTGCGGAGCTAAACCATTTAGTGCTTTGTAAGTAATCAGCAATATTTTAAAATGTATACAATGTTTAATAGGGAGCCAGTGCAGTGTTGACAGAACCGGGCTAATATGGTCATACTTTCTGGTTCTGGTAAGAACTCTAGCTGCTGCGTTTTGGACCAGCTGTAATTTGAATATTAAGCGTGCAGGGCAACCACCCATAATAGCATTACAACAATCTAGCCTTGATGTCATGAACGCATGGACTAATTGTTCCGCATGCGGTTTTACAGATACTAGACACGTGACTTTCAAATGAAAGATTGGTATCAAAGAGCACACCCAGGTTCCTAACCGACGACGAAGACTTAACAGAGCAGCCATCAAGTGTTAGACAGTATTCTAGATTATTACGTGAGGACATTTTTTGTCTAATAAATAGAATCTGTTTTTTCAGATTTAAGTAGTAGGAAATTACTAGTCATCCAATTTTTTATATCACCTATGCATTCCGTTAATTTTGTGAATTAGTAAGTTTCATCAGGGCGTGAAGAAATATAGAGCTGAGTATCATCAGCATAACAGTGAAAACTAATTCCATGCTTCCTAATGATATCTCCCAAGGGTAGCATGTACAGAGTGAAAAGCAACGGTCCTAGTACTGAGCCTTGTGGTACGCCAAAGTGAACTTGTGATCGATGAGACATCTCTTCATTTACTGCTACAAACGGATAACGGTCGGATAAGTATGATTTAAACCGTGCTCATGCAATTCCATTAATGCCAACATAATTTTCGAGTCTATTTAAAAGAATGTTGTGGTCAATAGTATCAAATGCAGCACTAAGATCGAGTAACACTAATAGAGAGATACAACCACGATTGGATAAGAGCAAATCATTTGTAACTCTTATGAGAGCAGTCTCAGTACTATGGTACGGTCTAAATCCTGACTGAAAATCCTCGCAGATATCATTTCTTTCTAAAAAGGAACATAGTTGTGAGGATACCGCCTTTTCTAGTATCTTTGAAAGAAAAGGTAGATTCGAGATCGGCCTGTAATTGACTAATTCTGTACGATCAAGTTGAGTTGCGTTTTTTTAACAAGCGGTTTAATCATAGCCAGCTTAAAAGTTTTTGGTACGTATCCTGATGACAAAGATGAATGATGATATTAAGAAGAGGATTTTTCTCAAAGAGCAAGGACGCGCTTGCCCACGACTGGCCGAGCCGCCCGCTATATGCATTTCCTCCGGTCACGATGCTACCACAAGTCATCGAACAGATCAGGGAAAGCAAGTGTGCAGTGCTGGGTCTTCCAGACCCAGTTATGGTTCTCCGAGTTGACACAACTGCTGGAAACAGCCCCATGGCTAATTCCGCTGAGAAGAGATCTCCTCACGCAGGCGAACGGGAAAATCTGGCATCCCCGTCCCGACTTGTGGGCCCTTCATGTATGGCCCCTCAACGGGTACCTGGGTGTCTCCCGCATAGGGTGCTAAAAACCATCACTGAAGCAGGAGCGCCCTCAACTAGGCACTTCTATGCTCAGAAATGGGTGGTGTTCTCTGGCTGGTGCGCAGCACGGAGCTTGGACCCCGACTCATGCAAAGTACCAAGTGTACTGGTTTTTTTTGCAAGAGCTCTTGAACGCGGGTCGCACCCCCTCCACGCTCAAAGTAAATGTGGCGGCCATAACATCATCTCATGCTCTTGTGGCCGGACAATCACTAGGAAGGAACATTGTGCGCTTCCTTAAAGGGGCAAGGAGGCTAAACTCTCCGCGACCCCCCTCTGTGCCTATCTGGGACCTCTCCACGGTCCTGGAAGCATTGAAGGGTGCACCGTTTGAGCCGCTTCGGTGTGCGGACCTGAAGCACCTCTCGTTCAAAACCGCTCTTTTTCTGGCGCTCGCTTCAGTCAAGAGAGTGGGCGATTTACATGTGCTATCAGTGAGCGCGTCCTGCCTTGAGTTTGGGCCTAACGACTCCAGAGCCGTCCTCAAGCCAAGGTATGGTTATATTCCTAAAATGCTCTCGACTCCGTTCAGAGCACAGGTTATTTCACTCGCAGCTCTTCGCTCACCAGAGGATGAAAGAGACACGAATTTACTCTGTCCCGTCAGGGCTCTCAGAGTTTATCGGGAGCATTCTGACAGTCGGAACAGTTTTTCGTATGCTTTGGCGGCCGCACCAAGGGGTCAGAGGTCATTCCACGAGAGGCATGGCCTCGTCTTGGGCTTGGTCAAGTGGAATACCCATTGAAGATATGTGCGGTGGCAGGCTGGGCCTTGCCGTCCACATTTATGAGGTTTTATAACCTGGAATTGGTTCGTGAGTCTGAGCTGCCTCGCCATAGATTCGTGCAGTTGCCGCAGCACAGCCAATGACCGTACTCGCTGTTTATCTGTGTATGCTGTGCAGCTGCACTGCATTTTAAAGATTTGGCTTCAATATTCTCGAGAAATGGAGTTTTCTCATAGCGTAAGCTGGCCAGGTAAGCTAGGTTACGTTAGTAACCGGGACGAGGGAACTGCAAAGGGGCATGAAATAAACAACATATTAGTAATATTAGTCAGCGTTATTTTAGAACTTCCAAAAAAGTTAAATATGACATATATTCGTAAAGTAAACAAAACAGTCAATGTTTCAATAGTTACAAATCTTCAACAACCCAAAATACAATAACAGCAACTTGACTAATCATTGTTCCTCACCTCCTCTTCCTCTATCTCCTTCAGGATGGTTGCCAGATCTTTGCCCTGTAGTTCCTCCTTCAGCAGCATCAGTTTCTGCTCAGCCTCAGACATCAGCTGCAGTGTTTGTTCTTCTGAGTCTGGAGTCAGCTGTGGTGTCGGACCCTTCATCTGCCAGAGACCAAGAGGAATGCTCAGACATTTCATGCATGCATCATTTGAATGTAAAAACATTTTCCTTAATCACTAACTACAGAGAAAACATCCCTGGACACTTAATGAATTTTTCTCATGCAGTTTCTAAAAAAAACATTAAAAAAAAAAACATTCTAAAACACCTATACTATGTATCAGTCTCCGATGCGCGTTCACGAGAGCACCACGACACGTGTGTGTGTGTGGTGATGACGCAGCAGCTGGCGTTCTGACATATAACCTACAAGCAGAGGAAGATGCACGCGAGGCCGCGCATGCGTCGTGGTGCTCTCGTGAATGTGCGTTGGAGACTGATACAGAAGGGAAGAAATTACTGAATAAAGTTGACATTTTGTTTTTTTTGGTGCACAGAAAGTATTCTTCATAAAATTAAAGGGATGGTTCAGAGTAAATTCAACCCAGGGTCCTTTGCACCATGACCTCAAGCCAAACACCCCTGGAATGCTTGAGGTCATGGTGCAAAGGACCCTGGGTTGAATTTACTCTGAACCATCCCTTTAATTTTATGAAGAATACTTTCTGTGCACCAAAAAAACCAAAATGTCAACTTTTTGAAGAAGAAGCCTTTTTTTTCCTTGGTCAAACATTATTAAAGTTAAAGCTTATTTAGCGATATCAGCCGAATGGCTTAGTGCAGGTGCTAATGGATCAAGGTTGATCTTCTTTGGTCAATGGTTGCTTGGTCAATGATTGACTCCGGCTGCTGCTTCAGCTTGACACGGGTGATGACATCCTCATCACTGCTCCTGTTGTCCTCATCTGTTGACAGAAAAGACATGCAGGTGTGTTAGGTGTGTGTCAGCTCTGTCTGCTAAACGTAATAGTTCTGTTATTGTTCCATATGGATCAACAGCATTCATAGTTCCCATGTACCAGTAGGCCAGTCTCTCAGTCACACACACAATCACACGTAAACGTGATCTGGCCTTTGAGACATTAACAAATCCACCACCACTCTGTACAACAGAAGGGTGAGCTTTAACTTCCACACAGTGTACAGATTAAGGAATGGAACTAAATCAGAACAGCACAGGTGAACATCTTGATAAGAGGGAGCTTTTGAACTGTGTACATCAAAAAACACATGGCCGTTCCTGGTCAAGAGCTTTCCAAGTTCACAAATCAGTGATCACTGGTGCAAAATGAAAATCAGAGTGCCCAAGATAAAGAAGTATAATAGGAAAAAAAGTTTTAAACACATACAGTATGCCAAGTTCTTAGATATACTGTATGTAATATTTGTATCCGTGTTGATTTCATATGGCTTTTATGTTCAACAAGAAGTTTAAATTTAACAAATGTCATGTGGTGTAACCATCAAGTAAAAACTAATAGCATATTTTATTTATACCTCGATGAATGATAAAATATATTTTTCAAGCTAAAAATTATTTGTAAATATATCAAGTAGGATTTTTTATTGAGGAGTTTTTTTTTTTACTATATAAATACCCTGATATGTGTGACTTCACGCCCCAAAAAGCTTAATTCAGATATAGGACACATGTATGGAAGCCCATTTCTGCCATTAAGCAATAATTATGAGATAAGAAGTCAGTTATGGCATAACAAATTTAAATGATCAAGAAAAGTCATAAGTATTACAAAGCGTTGAAATTATGAGATAAAAAGTCAATTATGGCATACAAATTTAAATTGTCAGGAAAAGTCACAATTACAAAAAGTTTTAATTAAAATATAAAAAGTAAATTATAACATAAAAAGAGTAAATGAAAACAAAATATTTTACGTTTTAGTGCTGTAAATACGTCAGTATTATACGTTTCTGTGTGTATAAAACGTAAGTAAATGTACGTATGGTAGAATTACACTTTACGTAAAAATACACACGTATTCTCATGAGATCACGTTGCAGCATGCGAATGAAAACATGCGCAAGAAACTGGCTGAGGTCAGACATTATGAACACACACACATATGTAATGTTAAAACATATCCATATCATTTAAGTCACGTTATAGCTGTATTTGATGCATATCTTGGTCTTGGTTGTTCCAGGGAGAGGAACAAGTAACCAAGGATGTTTTTCAAGACCGTGGGATGGAGAATGAATCATTTAGGAACATGCCCGTTAAGGTGAGGTTAAATGAACCTTTATATCAGTTATTTAAAAACCTTTTTCCACTTCTTTCACTTGTACTATCCAGTGGTTACAGAATCACCTGCATATCAGTTGTGGTTGACAGTCATTTTTGTTGTGCAGTCGGCTCTGACGGTGCTGGAGAAGGAGGTTTGTGATAAAGCGAAGAAGCTGAATGCTTTGAAACAAACCACTGACACACAGAGGCAGCGTTTGGAGGAGTTGAAGCGCCAGTACGAGAGCATGAAGCCTCTGCCTGACAACCAGGAACTAGACGAGGAAAAGGTAGAAATTGTCTCTTTTTTTTATTTTGAATGAACACTGGTGAATCTTACAATTTAAGAATTGTCCAGGTTTCCTCCCAAAATCGAAAGGAAAAAAAGCAGTAAGAATATTGAGCCTTTTTTTCCAGTCAAATCATTTTTGTCCCAATTTCTCCTTACTGTAATTACTGTAAACCATGCCCACAGTTTTATTATCACCATTATTATTATATAATCTAAACAATTCACGAGAATACGATTTTTTTGCACATCATAATGAGAATTAGAGTAAAGAAGGGAACTCTGCCATAAGTTTCCCTAAGTGGTCATTCTTCCATTGTAAATGCTCTTCTTCCTTCTCTCAAGTCTTTCGTCTTCCCCTCTGTCTTGATTAGTGGGAAGCAGAGTGTTTAGCCACCCTGTATCGATGAGCACAATTAAATATGTTAGTTCAAGCAAGAAAATGAATGAACTTGTGTGCTTGTTTTATAGAAATTGCGCATTCTGGAAAACAGATTGGAGGAAGCGCAGCTGAAACGTCATGAAGCAAAGAACGTAATGCGAGGATACATCAAAGAGAAGGACAAACTACAGGTATCTGAGAAAGAACAGATGAACTGGTTCATGTACAGACTGACACAGCACACACACATAAACCCACACAGATGTGTATTATAAAGCATGATACCCCATATATTTAATGTTGAAAATTTAAGCAATCCAATGTATCCAATGACACTCATCCATACCATTCAAAATATATTCTTATAATAATCATAAATGTTTCTTGAGCACCAAATCAGCATATTAGAATGATTTCTGAAGGATCATGTGACACTGGGAATGAAGAATGGCTGCTGAAAATTCAGCTTTGATCACAGGAAAAAATTACATTATAAAATAGATTAAAATAGAAAACAGTTATTTTAAATTGTACAGGTGTGCATAAGAGACTTCTTTCATTAAAGGGTTAGTTCAGCTAAAATTGAAAATTCTGTCATTAATTACTCTTCATCTTCGGAACACAAATTAAGATCTTTTTTATGAAATCTGAGAGCTTTCTGTCCCTCCATTGACAGCTACGCAACTACCACTTTCAAGCCCCAGAAAGGTAGTATAGACATCATTAAAGTAATCTTTTAAAAATATTTAAAATAAATATTCTTAATATTCTAATATATAATAATATTAAATATTGCGAAAAAAACAAACATAATTTACCACCTTATTTACAAAATATTAATCTCCAGCATGCGTTCATGCAACAACAACACACATGCGCCACGGTGCTTTTTCGGTGATTACTTATTCCCTTTCTGGGGCTTGAAAGTGGTAGTTGCATAGGCTGTCAATAGAGGGACAGAAAAATATCTTCATTTGTGTTCCGAAGATGAACGAAAGTCTTATGGGTTTGGAACCACATGAGGGTGAGTAAATAATGACAGAATTTTCAGTTTTGGGTGAATAATCCCTTTAAGATTAAAACTCTTAGCGACCCCAATCTTTTGAACAGCATCATGGTAAATAAACATTTATGATTATCCTCTTATTTGTTTCTTCAGGGAGACAGTTTTACATTTCAGCCACGGCTGGACAGGATGGAGGCAGAGATCCACCGGCAGACACAAGTGCTCAAAGAACTGCAGGTCACGAACGGTGACGCTCACTTCTCAAAGGATGCAGCCATGGTAAAGACAAAGCATTTAATAAATGATAAAAAAAAAACGGGTAACACTTTATTTTACAGTGTCCTTGTTACATATGTTACATGTACTTACAATAGTATTAACAGTTAATTATGCATAATTACATGCAACTAACCCTCAATCAAACCCTAATCCTAACCCTATAGTAAGTACTTGCACTTAATTAATATTACTCAGTACTTAAATATATAATTACACTGTAACAATGACACCGTAAAATAAAGTGTAACCAAAAAATGTAATGAGATAATAAAGCAAGCATACGTGTAAGTGTGCCATGGTAAAGGTTGTGCAAGTAATGCTTCTCGTAAAGAGTAGGGGTGTAACTCCGGTGTCCTGCCCAAATTCCCTCCATTGGCCTTTATCAATCATGGCCTACGAATAAGAATCCTCATGCTTTCAAATGGCTTTATCACTCTCTCTCCTCTCCACCTATAGCTGGTGTGTGGTGAGCGCACTGGCGCCATTGTTCTGACAGTGGATGCTGCACACTGGTGGTGGTTGAGGGGAGAGCGCTCTATAAATGCCTCATTTCATTAAGATGTGTGTGTGTGTGTGTGTGTGTGTGTGTGTCCAGGCTGAGCTGCAGCTTCAGGACGAGAAGGTGTGCAGTCTGCACTCAATGAAAATTGGTAAATCCCCTGGTATTGACGGGCTTTCAGTAGAATTCTATCTTCACTTTTGGGAGTTTATTAAATTGCCTTTATTTCATATGTATAAGGAATGCATCAGTCAGGGAGAGATGACCTCTACAATGAAACAGGGAGTTATATCCCTTATACCCAAGTCAAGCAAGGACCCTTTATTAATTGACAATTGGCGGCCTTTTACTCTTTTAACATTAGATTATAAAATGTTAGCCTCTGTTTATGCTAAAAGATTACGTACTGGTCTAAATAACATTATTTCAGAATCTCAGTCGGGCTTCATGAAAGGCCGTCACATATCTAATAATAAAAGGTTAGTATTAGATGTGCTAGATTACTCTAATTTAATTCACTCAGATGGTCTCATACTTTTTCTTGATTTTCAAAAAGCTTTTGATTCCTTAGAACACACATTTCTTTTTCGCACTCTAGAGTTATTTGGATTCGGTAAATCATTTATTGATACTGTAACCATGTTTTATAGAGATATTAACAGCTCAGTGATCGTTAACTTTGATACATCCAAAAGGTTTGACATCCATCGTGGAGTCAGACAGGGCTGTTTTTATTTCTTTTAGCCACTGAACTACTTTGTGTAAGGATTAACCAAAATGAAAGTTTGACAGGAATCTCTATATTTGATCGAGAGTTTAAAATTGCACAGTTAGCTGACGACACCACACTATTCTTGGAGGATAAAAAACAGTTACCTAATGCTCTGGAATTGGTGGAACAATTTTCTTGTGCTTCGGGTCTAAAACTTAACATTTCGAAATGTGAAATTATCTCAATTCATGATATAGATGAGACATCATTGGAGGGGATCCCAGTTAAAAACTGTGTAAAATATCTATATCACTAAAAATCCAGTTGGATTTTTTAAACTTTTCTGATTTAAACTTTTACCGACTTTTACTTTTCTTTTAAACTTTTCTGATAAAATGACAAAAACTAAAAACATCTTTAACATCTGGCTTCAGAGAGATCTTTCATTATACGGTAGAGTCCTTTTATCTAAGGTGGAAGGGCTCTCTCGCTTTGTATACCCTGCTCTTTCTTTGTTTATCAATGATAAAGCTATAAGGGAAATTAACAAAATATTTTTGGATTTTATTTGGAAAAATAGGCCTCACAAATTGAAAAAAGAAGTACTCTCTAATTCCAGAGGTGAAGGTGGCCTTGACTTTTTAGATTTTGCTGATACTATAAACACCTTTAAAGTAAACTGGCTGAAAAGATGCCTTGTGAATCCAGTGTCGTTATGGTTTTTCATTCCTAATAATATCTTCAACAAACTCGGTGGCCTGTCTTTCCTATTAAAGTGTAACTTTTTACCTAGCAAGTTACCCATCTCCTTATCTAACTTTCATCAGCAATGCCTTCTCTCGTGGAAATTGTGTTTTGTCCATTGCTTTCCCCCCCACAAAGTTCTCCTTTGGAATAACGCGGATATAACCGTTAGAAATAAATCTCTCTTTTTCCCTAGATGGTTTAACAATAATTTTAATTGCATTCTATCTGTCTTTGATGATTCTGGTCATATTCTAACTTACAAGCAATTTTGGAATCACCATAACTTTCATACTAACGGTATTCACACTATATAGAACGTGTGGTGAAGTATCCGGTCACTCTGAAGTGATGGGTCCGGGCTGAGGACCCAAGCAATCCGATTGGTTCAAAGCACGTTTTATGGGTAATCGCTTTAGTGCCTGCTTACAAATCAACCAAAATCACTTTATTATAGAAGACGTTTGTACTACGTTATAACGAGTCATTAATGTATTTAATGTATTTTAAATTATACGTTTCATATATTAGTATTTAACCCTGCCCTGCAGACATGTATGGGCACCTTTTGAGGACACCTAATAAAAGTGGTGGAGATCAGGCAAGACGTGGTGCTATAACTGTCAAAAAAAGCTTTCCTAAGTAAATTGCCTGTATTGGCTGTAAATGGTATTTTCCATCAATCATCTAAGTTTATTTGTTTATGTGGATCCCCATTAGCCACTACCTAGGCAGTGTCTACTCTTCCTGGGGTCCCAACAAGTAAAAAATACAAAACTACATGTAATCAACAACAATAAGAAGTCAAGTCAATGAAACATACTAACCCAACATTCATTCCAAATATCAAAATCAACAATTTACTATATATAGTGTCATTAAATGTTCCTTTAAATATTTTTTAAAAACTACTTTTTCTTGTAAAAATGTGTAATATATCAATGGTAAATCATTCCATATTTTCATTCCTCTATACATTACAGTCCGTTGTTTACCAGTGGTTTTCGAAACAGGAAATAAAAAACATCCCTTTTATTCATCCTGGTGTAAAAAATATGACTAGTACTACTATACAAAAGTTGGGAGTACAGGACATTAGGAACTCAAGACACAGAAATAATTCTTATAAAATAAAGCAGAGACAATCCTTCACCAGTGCATTCTTGGTATATTAGCTCTTCTACAACAGTTTAAATTGAGTCGTGTTGCTCTGTTCTGGACAAATTTAATTAATTTCTTTCTTTTTTTTCTTTACTTGATGCACTCGATCACACCACTGGGCAATAGCACGCGATTCATCCAATCACTGATTGTGCTGCAGTGACTGACACCCCTGAGAGCCAACAGTAGCGGCATATTCATAAGGCCCGCCCACAGGTCGCGCCCGCGCTGCTGTCCGCATGAGCAGAGGTAAGGGAATCAGATGAGAACAGATCAGATGAGACAGCAGAACGGAGCATTTCTCCAGAAACTCCTTCTACTAAATGATAATCATAATCTATCGGGAAATGTGATTGTGTGCACTTGGAAACTTTGGATGCATCAGCCTGGAGTGTTGTCGTCAGAGTGAGAAAGGTGAAGTGGAAATCGGAGTAAAGATTTAGTGGATCCCAGAGTGATAATCTTTATTGAATAATCTTCTTTAATTGAATATATAATGCAATCTCGTTTTGATGAGTGACTTTTTTTTTTTTTTATCATATGTTATCTTATGAAAGATATGTCAATTTCAGAAATGATTTGATATGAGCTGAGTCGAGTAGGCCGCACTCACAGCGCGAGCTGAACTAGTTAGCCGTGGGCTAAAGCTACCACGTGTAAAGGCCAATTTATACTTCTGCGTCGAGTGTACGCCGTAGTGTACGTCGTAGGCTACGCACGTAGGCGACGCCGTCGTGAGCATTTATACTTCTGCGAATGTCTGTGTTGCTCTGCAGTTACACCGCCGAAACGCTAGTTGGCGCGGGTGGGTTTTAATGTTCCAGTTCCACTGTGTTTACATTCCTAGCGGCTGTTTTGAGTTTAGGTTTCTACGAGCAATGTCATACAGATGGCTGTATTTCCGCACTTCAAGCAATCTCTCGGTCACTTGGTCTATTTCCATGGCTCTTCACTGATCTTCGGAATTTAAAAATGGCGGGCGGGCGGTGCAGAGTGCAGAAGATCATTCCGGAAATGCGTAGGAGGAATCCAGCCGACCAATCACAGATCTTGCGGTCCGCCGCGACGCGTAAAGCCTTGTTTATACTCGACGCAGCCGCAAGAGCGCGAGTCACCGCAGACCGCGCGCGCACCTCTCCAGACGGACGAGGCATTTATACTTGACGCGCGCGCCGTTGTGTTATTCTTTGAAACGACAGGGGGCGACTCGGAGTAATTTACCTCTAAACCACCGGGAAACAGCAGTGAAGAAGTAGTTTGCGTGGATCAAAACCTTTCATCAAAATTCTACAATTATTTTTGAATGATACCTGTTGCTGTCTTAAGACAACTTTGATAAACTTTTAAGATCCACTTAAAATTTTGACTAATGTAGTCATGTGGCATTAACTAACATAAAAACATGCGTTACCTTTTTACTCTTTGGCAATGTTAATAAAAATATAAGTTTTTATTTTTTGTTAATATAGCATTTACAGTAACTGAGTTTGTAATACAAAACTACAAGCTGAAGCCTTATTGAAGAGTGTTTAAACTTTAATTTTATCAGCAGGGCAAACTTCTGCTACTGTAAATGTAAGCAGTTACTTTAGACAAGTGCAAACTGGGTGCTTAATAGAAATGTGTTTCTATTCACAAAATGAGAGGCTTTTATTGGTCACCATCAATGTAAATGTTTCTATGTGTATAGAGACAAAAGAATGAGGTTAATCACTGTCTGTTACCAGTGTACTGCCTCACTTTTATTTATGAAGACATTTATGAATGCAAACACAAAATAAAATCTTTAGTTTTTGTTTTTATTTCACAGCAAACTATAAATACAGATCTCTTTTGTGGGGTGGTGGTGGCGCAGTGGATAAGACACATGCCTTTGGTGTGAGAGACCCGGGTTCGAATCCACTGTGAGACACCAATGTGTCCCTGAGCAAGACACTTAACCCCTAGTTGCTCCAGAGGCGTGCGACCTCTGACATATATAGCAATTGTAAGTCGCTCTGGATAAAAGCGTCAGCTAAATGAATAAATGTAAATGTAAATGTTTTGTAAATGAATTAATTTTTTTTTATCTATTGTGTATTATTTAAAATTCTAAGTACTTTGTAATGTGTGTAATGGCAAACAAAGTCTATGCATCGTTGTCCCTCAGTGCATCAAAAAGGACCTGATTCAGCTTGAACTTTACATCAAGCTTCTTCCTTGGGTCCACTTTTGCAAGCATGTCAGCTAAAACTTGGCTTTGACAAATTTGTCTCGAAGATTTTTCCAAACTTTTCGACAAAATACGTCTTCCTTCCCCAACGTCTTCGCAATTTCCCTCCAGGAATTCTGTGCCATCTGACTGTCTCTATGGTCCCGCATGGAAGGATCATAAACATGCTGGTACAGATGTACCAGCTCGGACAAAGTCGCCTCGAAATCGTTCATCTTCGGATGCGGCGCCGCGCGCGATGTTACAAAAAGTGCCGTGCACACCGCCAGGCGAAATTGGGTCTTGCGAACCCAACGCGCGAGACCGCCCACTCCGCAATGACGTCATTTTTGCCGCGCGCGCCTCGCAATCTTGCGGCTGCGTCGAGTATAAACAAGGCTTACGTCGTAGGCTACGCACGTAGGCGACGCCGTCGTGAGCATTTATACTTCTGCGAATGTCTGTGTTGCTCTGCAGTTACACCGCCGAAACGCTAGTTGGCGCGGGTGGGTTTTAATGTTCCAGTTCCACTGTGTTTACATTCCTAGCGGCTGTTTTGAGTTTAGGTTTTCTACGAGCAATGTCATACAGATGGCTGTATTTCCGCACTTCAAGCAATCTCTCGGTCACTTGGTCTATTTCCATGGCTCTTCACTGATCTTCGGAATTTAAAAATGGCGGGCGGGCGGTGCAGAGTGCAGAAGATCATTCCGGAAATGCGTAGGAGGAATCCAGCCGACCAATCACAGATCTTGCGGTCCGCCGCGACGCGTAACTTTACATTTTTGAGGAGGTGCGCGTCAGGGTACGGCGAAGGGTACGACGTATGGTACACGTCAATGCGTATGCTACGCCGTACCTTCTACGCGCACCCGACGCAGAAGTATAAATTGGCCTTAACAATGATCATTGTATCATGAGTTGAGACAATGAGCGATTAATGAGTGTCGATGTGTTAAATAACTGTCGAAATTTTGGATTAATGTGTCATTTGAGCTGCGCATGTAAGTTATATGATTTGTTACTGAAATGTTGAATCAGAAATTAATTATTGTACGTTTGCCTTGTGTTTTCCAAGGCTGCGTTTTCTTGTTCTCTGTTTTTTTCCTATGTGAACGTGATCGGCAAGTGTATCCTGTTTTGTGCCATAAATAATCCTGTGGAGGTGAATCGTCTACCTAGTGGATGCAATTAAATGTGCACAAATGGCTAGCTGACCAGTGCCCATGGACCTTCCCTTTTGAACCATAATTTGAAACCATCATCTGGTAGGATAATTACAATTTTCTTTAGTTTTCCAGACTCAAAAGACTTTGATTTTTGGATTTTTTTTTTTTTTTTTTTTTTTTGACTTCTGAAATGGAGAGACTTTGTTTTTTGTAGGGCTGTAATCAACCAAAGAAAATCTTGGTTGACTGAAATCCTGAAATTTTCGACTAAAAATGACGTTAGAAAAAAAAAAGTTAAATGAATTAGCTGCGCACTGTACGCAGTACTTGGTAGCCTTGTTGTCCGCCTAAATGAATTATAAATAAACATAAAAAACAAGTAGGCTATTTGCAGTATATTAAAGCTGCCGTCTGCAAAATTTTTTTGATCATATTCAGTGAAATTGACACTATAATCCGACAGAACAACATAAATAAGGTGATTTTAGAAAAAAACCCGAGCTTCTAACTCCACCTGGAGCGTGTTATTTGTTTTGCAAAAATCCACCGCTCCCGCTTCATCAGGTCCAATCAGCGCAGGGGGGTGTGAGATCTGACTGTCAATCACAGGTCGTGCACACGCCACAGATCCCCCCTCACTCGCGCACGTTAATATCACGTGCACACGCCACGCCTGAAGTTCGCTAGGAGATTGCATGAAGCGTGATGGCGGAGAGAAAATCTACAAAAATGCTTCCAATTCCTCGGTTATTGCTATCTATGGATAGATTAGCCAGGGCAGCCTACCTCCGAGTCCATGGTGTTGATAGATGCTGAAGAGACGGACGCGTTCACAGAAAATCAGGTACACACGCACAGTGACGCACTGACGAGCACGACCTCGATGGGAGGGTGCTCGCTGGTAGTGGGGAGGGGCATGAGAGTTGTAAACATTCAAAATTTTGGCTAATCGACCCAATCTGCCAGACTTGCCGACGGCAGCTTTAAAGGGATAGTTCACTTTGAAATTAAATTTTGGTATGTTTTAGCTTACCTCAAGGGCATCCAAGATGTAGGTGTCTTTTCCGCAGTAGTTTCAATTTTGATATTTTTAGGTCAAACCGTTCTTGTCTGTCAGTCATATAATGCAGGTCTATGGTCACCATCTCAAAGAGCATGCACAGAGTCCAAATTAAAACAATTCCCCGTCGTCCAAATTAAACAATTCCCCATCGTAAGTACACATTGATGGCCTAAGACACGAAACGAGCGGTTTGTGTGAGAAAACGAACAGTATTTATATAGTTTTTACCTCTTATACACAGCCATGTCGAAGTGATCTGATCTGACGTGTACGCAGACTGGTGCATAGATATACACTAGATGTCGCCTTAAAGACATTCGTTCCAATAAACTGCCGTAGACAAGGCGACATCTACAGGGTGGGCCATTTATATGGATACACCGTGGTGGCATGGGAGTGGTTGGTGATATTGAGGTCCTGTTTGTGGCACATTAGTATATGTCATGGTCACCACCCGTCTTGAGGAGTTTGCCCCCTCACATGTACTGGTGTGCCACAAACGGGACTTTGGTGTCACCAGCCATTCCCATGTTGTTGCGGTGTATCCATATAAAAGGCCCACCCTGTAGTGTGTATATATCTATGCACCAGTCTGAGTACACGTCAGATCACTTGGACATGGCTGTGTATAAGAGGTAAAAACTATATAAATACTGTTCGTTTTTTCACACAAACCGCTCGTTTCGTGTCTTAGGCCATCAATGTGTACTTACGATGGGGAATTGTTTAATTTGGACGACAGGGAATTGTTTTAATTTGGACTCTGTGCATGCTCTTTGAGGTGGTGACCATAGACCTGCATTATATGACTGACAGACAAGAACGGTTTGACCTAAAAATATCAAAATTGAAACTACTGCGGAAAAAAAGACACCTACATCTTGGATGCCCTTGAGGTAAGCTAAAACATACCAAAAATTAATTTCAAAGTGAACTATCCCTTTAAATCGTTTTTGACCTAATTATTTTGCACTGAAATTAGTCTGACACACGAGTCTGTCGGCTCTGACAGCGTTGCATCACGTGCACCTGCACAATATCATAGCCTATGATTTCCGAAAATAGTACTGTTGTCAACTAGTGATATCACAAGAACTTTTGAGGAATATACAACCAGGGGTTAAATTGGGATTTATTATGTGGGGGGGCTCTCCCTATGGGAGTCCGGAGGTATGCTCCCCTGAAAAAAAAGAAGAAAAAAACCCAACATTAAATGGCAATTTCTGGAGAGTTTTGTGCAAAGAAATGGAGAAATTGAGTGTTACATGATATGTGAAAAACTGCAAGGTTAAGAGCAAATACTTTGCATTGTTGTAGTATTAACAGGTATTAGGACATTTAGCATTTACATTACTGTTAATCAGCAGTGGTGGAATGTAACGAAGTACAAATACTTTGTTACTTTATTTAAGTACATTTTTCACATATCTTTACTTTACATAAGTAGAATCAATAGTGCATTGGCTACTTTTGACTTTTACTTCGTTACATTTTGCAGCAATTATTATACTTTCTACTCCACTACATTTCTACAATGTTTCGTTACATTTTCTGATCAGTTTTCCCCTGCCAAAACAGGGATTGAAAAATCTCCTGTTTTCGGTGCTGATGCGGTGGTGACGCGTTCATGTAACATGTAAGGGTGGCGCTGCCAATAAAGGCCTAAAAGCTGTCACAAAGAACCGGCAAAAGTAATGATTATGAATATGTAAAATATAGCAAGGAGACATTTTAATTGTTTATTAATGAACAAGTGTTTTCTAAAAATTACACATGCAGCAGTCTGTTTACTTTTTGAATTGTTCTGTTTAAAAGAAGACATTTCAAGCTTTCTATATTTTTTTTTACCTCAGAATAGTTTATATCTCACAATTCTGATTTTATAACACGAAATTTCGACGAATATCATGCAATTCTTACTTTATATCTCCCAATTGCGACTTTATTACTCAGAATTGCGACTTTATTTCTCACAATTCTGACTTCATATCTCGCAATTCTGAAAAAAAAAGGGGCGTCGCCACTTTTGAATAAGAAACAATATCAAGACTATAAAACTCTGCACATTACATTTTTGACTTTATTGATTCTGCTTTTATTCGTAATGCAATGGACCGGTCAACGGGACATAAATGAATCCTTAAAGGATGGCACTTTATGGGACATTTGCACAAAAAGAATAAATAACTTACCGTAGCCTATTTTATAAGTCGCTCCGGAGTCGCATATCAGTCAAAAAATGCGCCACGAGGAAGAAAAAACATATATAGCCTAAGTCGCACTGGACTAAGTCGCATTTTTTTAGAAATTTATTTCACACACACACAAAATAAATAAATATTTACAGACAGTTCTCCGTTACGGACGTGAGCGCTCTAAAGCGGCACTAAAATAATGTTTTAAAACTTTCACAGAGACCTCAAACTGAAAGCACAAAGCCTGTCTTTAAATTTAATTTCGTTTTGTATTAATTGTATCTTAATTTTAATCGATGTTTCATCAACCAATTGTCTGGATTTAATAAATAAGAAGTAAATATACTAGGCTATTAGAAAATAGATAATCAGGACATGGAGGCGCTGGCGAACCTGGAGCTCGTCTCATAAATGAACCGAAACTCAGCGTGGGCCTATAAGGTAGCCTATTGCCTCACAGACCTGAGACATATAGATAGCTTGAAATGTCTAATGAAATATTTTACATATTTGCCTGTTCCTTACAAAACACTGACAGTGGGGTTTTTGACTGGGTTTTTTTTTTCTTTTCTTTTTTTGAGCAGCTGCGGACAAATTCTTTCGACACACATACAATAGACTATTACGTAACACTCTGCGCTTATGTTTTAAAAACATAATTTAACATAAATAACAGTTTTTAAATAGCCCACTTAAAGTGTTTATTACAAATAAATGACTAAATGCTAAAAATGTAGACATTTTAATGAACAAACATATGCGTTGCATTTACAATTCTGTGAAAACAGCACCCCCACTTCCCGCGGCCCTGAATACCGTATTTTCCGCACTATAAGGCGCACCGGATTATAAGGCGCACCTTCAATGAATGGCCTATTTTAGAACTGTTTTCATATATAGGGCGCACCGGATTATAAGGCGCATAGAATAGAAGATACTGCAGTCAAACGTTTGACTGGGTTTGCGTTATGTAGTGGTCACCAACCTTTTCAAGCCTAAGATCACATCCAAAGTCCAAATGTAAACCAAGATCTACCACTTGCAAAAAAATATGAAACAACAAGTGGCTGAGCTGTAAAACCTTGTTTATATTTGACGCGTCCGCATGAGCACGAAGGTAATAAAAAACTAATATCCGTCTGCTCGGGCAGATTCGGCTCAAAGTCGTGCATCTTCGGATGCGGAAGCGCTCGCGCGGCAAAATGACGTCATTGTGACAGCGCGCGCGCCTCCGCATCCGAAGATGCACGACTTTGAGCCGAATCTGCCCGAGCAGACGGATATTAGTACATCTCATCACACCGGCACCCAGTTTGCGCGACTAAATCAGTTGTATGGTCTGGTGTTCAGTCTAAAACAAAACAGTTGCGTCAAGATGCCTCGTCTGTTTGGGGAGGTGCGCGCGCAGTCAGCGGAGGCTCGCGCTCCGGTGCCAGGCGAAAGTAAACAAAAGGTTTAAGTCAGCGGTTGTTTTACAGACATTAATATAAGGTGCCAGATCCATATATAAGGCGCTCCGGATTATAAGGCGCACTGTCGTTTTTTGAAAAAATTAAAGGCTTTTAAGTGCGCCTTATAGTGCGGAAAATGCGGTAAAATGAATGTTATGTTCTGTGGAGAGTATCCGGTGGGTAGCCTAGTATTACTTTTGGTTTGCGCAGTGTAATTCACAGAATTACAAAAAAAATATTTTGCCACCTTAAAAGTTAAAGATTTTTTGTGTCACGTCCACGGCATGTGTAGCCTATTTCCCTCATATTAAATATTAAACGCATGTGTAGACTGATATTTTTCTAATGTCTGGACTAGGGCCGCAACGACGCGTCGACGTCATCGATTACGTCGACTATGAAAATACGTCGACACGCATGAAATGCGTCGACGCGTAATTATTTACGTTTAAATATCGAGTAATGGCGGCTTCTGCTCCCTCTCATGGTGAAAATGACAGACCACAATCATCCAAAGTATGGGAATACTTTACCACTACGGCCGAACAGAAAGGTGCTTTCACTATGCAAACTATGCCCCATTCGGTGACAATAAAATGGACTTTAATTTATAACTTAAACTTAAATCTGTTAACGAAGCTTTCATTTGCCAGTTTTTAAAAGTTGTGTATGCACATGTAGACTAGAGACCTGCACTCCCGCGGGTCACAACGCAACAGAGTGCGGCGCGGGAGCCGGGAACATAGATCTGATGGCCGGGCGCGGGCGGTAATGCACTCGTGTGTGTGCTGGTTGCGGGAGAATAAAACGATTCGCGGAACTCCCGCAAAATAGAATTATCTATAAATTGAACATCTAAATTGTCATTCATCTGTTTGACAAAAGCAACAAGAACAACTAAAACAAAATAGAAACGATTTACAGGCCAGAGTCTCTATCTATTTATAACATGTTTGCAGCGTTGAACAATGTAGCCAATCACAGACATATGTGTTGATTTCTTGAACGCCAATCAGATGCATTTATGCTAGAATCCCCTCACCGCTCAAAATGGACTTTTTGTTCAGTGCTGAATTCTGCATACTGGCAAATCATCTGATTATAGCAAACAAAGTGTAGATATTATGAAAGATTCATTGTGTAGCCAGTTTCATTGATAATAACAGAGTTAATCTGTGAGATCGCGATGAACTGAGATGTCAGCTTTTTAGGAATTATTAAGGGAGAAATCCGTCCTGCGCAGGTCTCTAATGTAGACTTTAAAAACAAACGACTAACGTTATATTAACATTAACAGTAGCCTATAGGCTGCAATCTAGTGTATGTGAACCTTTTTGCAGATAAACACAAGTGCATTTTCGGACAAGTTAATTGAGTAAATCATACTCCCACTACGGTAATTAATAACAGATTATAGTAAACACATTTCCTAAATAGGCCTGTGTATCTTACATTTTTTTCAATAGTACCATTAGTTAAAAATAAAGTTTAAAATGCTTCCTGTTCGCATATTTCATAATAAAATGACAATTACCCTTTCTGAAAGAATTTTTTTTTTGTCATCATTCATAGATTTCATGTTAAAATAATATACAGATGCACTACCCTCTTCAAAATACAGCTGATATATTGTTGTACTTATTATTTATTGGAAAGTTTGCCAATGGATAAATCAGCTAATCCCAAAAATAATCATTAGATTAATCGGAAAAATAATCGTTAGATTAGTCGACTAATCGAAGAAATAATCGATAGATTAATCGACAACAAAAATAATCGTTAGATGCAGCCCTAGTGTGCAGAGAGCGCAGAAAGCGAGAGAAAATCCTCTCCCTCTACAAGAAGCAGCAGGAGGAGAGGATTGCTCAGGCAAAGGAGAGGAAGAGAAGAGCGAGCATCATCCATCACACATCAGATAACAATGTAATACTCTAATAAGCATAAAGATATGTGTGTCATACTAATAGCACTTCTCATGTGAAGTGCACAGGAGACTGGACTCGCAATTGATGTTAATAGAGCTTTGTGTTAGCATGCTGCAAAGCTCACAACAATAAAATAAAATAGACAATTCAACTATTTATAAGTATATACTCTTCCGGTCAAAAGCTTTGAATAATTACGATATTAAGTCTCTTATGCTCACCAAAGCTGCATTTATTTGATGAGAAATAAAGTAATGTTGCGAAATATGTTATTACAATTTAAAATAACTGTTTTCTATTTAAGTATATAATTTATGCCTGTGATGCAAAGCTATATTTTCAGCATCATATACAGTCTTCAATGTCACATGATTCTTCAGAAATCATTCTAATATGGATTTGGTGCTCAAGTAACCTTTCTTATTATTATCAATGTTGAAAAATAGCTCCCCGACGAGCTGAGCAGCGAGGCCAACGCAGTAGAAGAAGTGGAAGCCATCTCTCCTTTTGAGGAAGCTTTCCAGCAAATCAGAGAGGCCACTGGAGTCACAGACCCACGGGTGAGGACACACAACACAACATTCAACTGTTTTCAGTGTGTTAGGGGAGTAACAGTTTAGGACACAAGGACCAGATGTTTGAAAGAAGACCCCGGAGTCAGAATTATAATAAATTAAAGTTTTACTGAAGATAGTTTGCAGTTTCATCAGCAGAAGTTCAGCTTCAAGACTCACACAGTAGTTCGTAGGCCGCCCCACTTACAGTTACAAAGATCACAGCAGTTATATCCTACACCACACACACACACACAGCAGTTATACCCTTCACCAAGGTCTAAGCTACGTCCTTTATTCAGGTTGCAGTTTCTGATTGGCTAAGAAATAGATAAACATAGTAATTTTCCACACATATACATATAGACGGAAGCATATCTCTATCGATTATGCCGCTGACACTCAGACCCTGAAGTTAGACACGTCGTGACCTTCCAGGTCACAGATCTGCATTGCTGGGCGCCAGCATGTCCAGAACAATAACTCAGTCAATCTCCAATAATGCCAGTGGTTCCTTAACCTGTAACCAAGAAGACTAACACACACACACACACACACACACACACACACACCGACACACAGCTTCTCTAAGGTTGGATTTGGCCAGGCTCTAACTATAAACAGGAGAGTCCTCTCAAAACATCAAGATAATGCATTCTTTCTCTCAAGGAGAGCTACACTTTAGTCTAACTGGAAAGTAAGGCTTTAACAAAGAAATGGTCCCTTAAACTATTGGCTTCAATGACCCTATGTTTTAACACGTTGAAGACCTTTCTCAAACACAAAACAAATCCATATTTCATTTCTGGAAGCCAGGCTAAATGAGCAAGCACTGTTACTGCATTCAGATATCAAACACAGACATTAAAGAATACATGAAAAGAACATTTCAGTAATCACACTGGTAACTTCTATAACAAAGTAAAATCCCCAGAGAAGTCATTTAACTCATTTGATATTTAGAAGGAAAAATATTGATTAATACCTTGATTATAATCACTCATTACATATACATTGAAGTATGAAGTATTAAAGCTCACCCTTCTGTTGTACAGAGTGGTGGTGGATTTGTTAATGTCTCAAAGGCCAGATCACGTTTACGTGTGATTGTGTGTGTGACTGAGAGACTGGCCTATTGGTACATGGGAACTATGAATGCTGTTGATCCATATGGAACAATAACAGAACTATTACGTTTAGCAGACAGAGCTGACACACACCTGCATGTCTTTTCTGTCAACAGATGAGGACAACAGGAGCAATGATGAGGATGTCATCACCCGTGTCAAGCTAAAGCAGCAGCCGGAGTCAATCATTGACCAAGCAACCATTGACCAAAGAAGATCAACCTTGATCCATTAGCACCTGCACTAAGCCATTCGGCTGATATCGCTAAATAAGCTTTAACTTTAATAATGTTTGACCAAGGAAAAAAATGGCTTCTTCTTCAAAAAGTTGACATTTTGGTTTTTTTGGTGCACAGAAAGTATTCTTCATAAAATTAAAGGGATGGTTCAGAGTAAATTCAACCCAGGGTCCTTTGCACCATGACCTCAAGCATTCCAGGGGTGTTTGGCTTGAGGTCATGGTGCAAAGGACCCTGGGGTTGAATTTACTCTGAACCATCCCTTTAATTTTATGAAGAATACTTTCTGTGCACCAAAAAAAACAAAATGTCAACTTTATTCAGTAATTTCTTCCCTTCTGTATCAGTCTCCAACGCACATTCACGAGAGCACCATGACGCATGCGCGGCCTCGCGTGCATCTTCCTCTGCTTGTAGGTTATATGTCAGAACGCCAGCTGCTGCGTCATCACCACACACACACACGTGTCGTGGTGCTCTCGTGAACGCGCATCGGAGACTGATACATAGTATAGGTGTTTTAGAATGTTTTTTTTAGAAACTGCATAAGAAAAATTCATTAAGTGTCCAGGGATGTTTTCTCTGTAGTTAGTGATTAAGGAAATGTTTTTACATTCAAATGATGCATGCATGAAATGTCTGAGCATTCCTCTTGGTCTCTGGCAGATGAAGGGTCCGACACCACAGCTGACTCCAGACTCAGAAGAACAAACACTGCAGCTGATGTCTGAGGCTGAGCAGAAACTGATGCTGCTGAAGGAGGAACTACAGGGCAAAGATCTGGCAACCATCCTGAAGGAGATAGAGGAAGAGGAGGTGAGGAACAATGATTAGTCAAGTTGCTGTTATTGTATTTTGGGTTGTTGAAGATTTGTAACTATTGAAACATTGACTGTTTTGTTTACTTTAGGATATATGACAATATATGTCATATTTAACTTTTTTGGAAGTTCTAAAATAACGCTGACTAATATTACTAATATGTTGTTTATTTCATGCCCCTTTGCAGTTCCCTCGTCCCGGTTACTAACGTAACCTAGCTTACCTGGCTAGCTTACGCTATGAGAAAACTCCATTTCTCGAGAATATTGAAGCCAAATCTTTAAAATGCAGTGCAGCTGCACAGCATACACAGATAAACAGCGAGTACGGTCATTGGCTGTGCTGCGGCAACTGCACGAATCTATGGCGAGGCAGCTCAGACTCACGAACCAATTCCAGGTTATAAAACCTCATAAATGTGGACGGCGAGGCCCAGCCTGCCACCGCACATATCTTCAATGGGTATTCCACTTGACCAAGCCCAAGACGAGGCCATGCCTCTCGTGGAATGAGTTCTGACCCCTTGGTGCGGCCGCCAAAGCATACGAAAAACTGTTCCGACTGTCAGAATGCTCCCGATAAACTCTGAGAGCCCTGACGGGACAGAGTAAATTCGTCTCTTTCATCCTCTGGTGAGCGAAGAGCTGCGAGTGAAATAACCTGTGCTCTGAACGGAGTCGAGAGCATTTTAGGAATATAACCATACCTTGGCTTGAGGACGGCTCTGGAGTCGTTAGGCCCAAACTCAAGGCAGGACGCGCTCACTGATAGCACATGTAAATCGCCCACTCTCTTGACTGAAGCGAGCGCCAGAAAAAGAGCGGTTTTGAACGAGAGGTGCTTCAGGTCCGCACACCGAAGCGGCTCAAACGGTGCACCCTTCAATGCTTCCAGGACCGTGGAGAGGTCCCAGATAGGCACAGAGGGGGGTCGCGGAGAGTTTAGCCTCCTTGCCCCTTTAAGGAAGCGCACAATGTTCCTTCCTAGTGATTGTCCGGCCACAAGAGCATGAGATGATGTTATGGCCGCCACATTTACTTTGAGCGTGGAGGGGGTGCGACCCGCGTTCAAGAGCTCTTGCAAAAAAAACCAGTACACTTGGTACTTTGCATGAGTCGGGGTCCAAGCTCCGTGCTGCGCACCAGCCAGAGAACACCACCCATTTCTGAGCATAGAAGTGCCTAGTTGAGGGCGCTCCTGCTTCAGTGACGGTTTTTAGCACCCTATGCGGGAGACACCCAGGTACCCGTTGAGGGGCCATACATGAAGGGCCCACAAGTCGGGACGGGGATGCCAGATTTTCCCGTTCGCCTGCGTGAGGAGATCTCTTCTCAGCGGAATTAGCCATGGGGCTGTTTCCAGCAGTTGTGTCAACTCGGAGAACCATAACTGGGTCTGGAAGACCCAGCACTGCACACTTGCTTTCCCTGATCTGTTCGATGACTTGTGGTAGCATCGTGACCGGAGGAAATGCATATAGCGGGCGGTTCGGCCAGTCGTGGGCAAGCGCGTCCTTGCTCTTTGAGAAAAATCCTCTTCTTAATATCATCATTCATCTTTGTCATCAGGATACGTACCAAAAACTTTTAAGCTGGCTATGATTAAACCGCTTGTTAAAAAAACGCAACTCAACTTGATCGTACAGAATTAGTCAATTACAGGCCGATCTCGAATCTACCTTTTCTTTCAAAGATACTAGAAAAGGCGGTATCCTCACAACTATGTTCCTTTTTAGAAAGAAATGATATCTGCGAGGATTTTCAGTCAGGATTTAGACCGTACCATAGTACTGAGACTGCTCTCATAAGAGTTACAAATGATTTGCTCTTATCATCCAATCGTGGTTGTATCTCTCTATTAGTGTTACTCGATCTTAGTGCTGCATTTGATACTATTGACCACAACATTCTTTTAAATAGACTCGAAAATTATGTTGGCATTAATGGAATTGCATGAGCACGGTTTAAATCATACTTATCCGACCGTTATCCGTTTGTAGCAGTAAATGAAGAGATGTCTCATCGATCACAAGTTCACTATGGCGTACCACAAGGCTCAGTACTAGGACCGTTGCTTTTCACTCTGTACATGCTACCCTTGGGAGATATCATTAGGAAGCATGGAATTAGTTTTCACTGTTATGCTGATGATGCTCAGCTCTATATTTCTTCACGCCCTGATGAAACTTACTAATTCACAAAATTAACGGAATGCATAGGTGATATAAAAAATTGGATGACTAGTAATTTCCTACTACTTAATTCTGAAAAAACAGATTCTATTTATTAGACAAAAAATGTCCTCACGTAATAATCTAGAATACTGTCTAACACTTGATGGCTGCTCTGTTAAGTCTTCGTCGTCGGTTAGGAACCTGGGTGTGCTCTTTGATACCAATCTTTCATTTGAAAGTCACGTGTCTAGTATCTGTAAAACCGCATGCGGAACAATTAGTCCATGCGTTTATGACATCAAGGCTAGATTGTTGTAATGCTATTATGGGTGGTTGCCCTGCACGCTTAATATTCAAATTACAGCTGGTCCAAAACGCAGCAGCTAGAGTTCTTACCAGAACCAGAAAGTATGACCATATTAGCCCGGTTCTGTCAACACTGCACTGGCTCCCTATTAAACATTGTATACATTTTAAAATATTGCTGATTACTTACAAAGCACTAAATGGTTTAGCTCCGCAGTACTTGAGTGAGCTCTTAACGCATTATAGTCCTTCACGTCTATTGCAATCTCAAAATTCCGGCCAGTTGATAATACCTTTTAACACCAAAACTTTGGAACAGTCTTCCTAACATTGTCCGGGAAGCAGACACACTCTGTCAGTTCAGAGCTAGACTAAAAACACATCTCTTTGACCTAGCATACACATAACACATTATAGACTTTTATAATTCAATGTTAGGCTGCATAGATTAGGTCAGCCGGAACCGGGAACACTTCCCATAAATCCTGATGTACTCGTTACATCATAAGAAGAATGGCTTCTACGCTAATATTAGTGTCTCTGTTTAGTACGATGGTTAGAAACTTTGTTAGAAGCTTAACTTTTTGTCATCTCTCTTCATTGTTAATTTTAAAACAACAGGGAAGACTTGGCCTGTGTAAAATCTACATCATTTCCTAGTAAAATTATCCCTCAAGGTATTGTTGCACAGTCACGCTCTCCTGACTTCATCCGGTTCAACAACTTTGCCATGATTATTATATTATTATAATATAGAATTGGCTGTCTGCAGTTTTACATGTATCCCCTCATGCCCATGGTGTTTGATTGGTAGGCAGACAGGCTCTTTAAGCCCATACATTTATACTGTGCAATATTTCTATAGATGACCAGGGGAACGCTGCCTGTGTAACTTCGGGTTCACCTCATCTCCCTGACTCAGTTACTCAAGGTATTATTTAAATGTGGTGCCGTGTCCATCACTAGACACACTTGCTAATGTGCAATCAACACTTACATTATGTTTGGTTAGACATAGAAAGCATAGAAAGAAGCTGGATGTATCTTGTTTTTAACAAGCATGTTAATGAAAACAATCTAACTTGATTTTTAGCAGATCTAAAGGCAATTTATTATCACACACATTTTGTCTACACAAGTTCCAGCTTGTTTGGCGATTTTGAACAGCAACATCTCTTCCTGCAAGTAATTTTTTTTATCTTCTAATCTTTGTTTTAATTGTTCAGGCGTCTGTGTTTCATCAAGGCGGTGTGTGAAGAGACGACAACGCAGTACTGAAGTGTCAACCAGTCTCTCCGTTTACTGAAGTGAGGTGGACCCCGGCCGTATCCAGATCAGATGGTGGATCTGCACCTGGACCCAACCATGACGCATCCCTGAAGTGCCAGCCTCATCAGCCCTGTGAAGGCCTCATCGACACGACCAATCTGACCTCTGACCTGTAACGCTGCCTGGATCATAATCATACACTGTTCGCTCGTTGGCTAGAGGAGAACTGGCCCCCGACTGAGCCTGGGTTCTCCCAAGGTTTTTTTCTCCATTCTGTCACTGATGGAGTTTTGGTTCCTTGCCACTGTTGCCTTTGCTTTTGGCTTGCTTAGTTGGGGACATTTAATATTCAACAATATTATTGATCTGCCTTATCAATAATAAGTATAATAAATATCGTTTTCTGGTGGACGATGATGCAATTTTCTTCTAGAAACAAACTTTGTTGTATTATTTTCATGTTATCAATGTGAAGCTGCTTTGATACAATCTGTATTGTAAAAAGCGCTATATAAATAAAGGTGATTTGACTTGACTTGACCATGGTCTGAGGAGGAGATGTCAGGATTCACTTTTATTTTCCTTCATTCATTTTTACAATGCTGTCCTTTGTTAAGGAACGGATTCTTGAGGTGACCAAATCAAATAAAGTTCAGTGATTCAACTAATGTTGTGTTGTGTATTAATAATGACAAACCTAGATTATTAAATGCAGATGAATCAAGTTTAGTAGTCAAACATAATGAAATCAACTAATGAGCTAAATATACTTGGTGAGACCTCAGCAACTTGCGATCCTATCCACAATCTCCACCAAACAACAAAAGAGCAAGCATTATTATAATAATGTGATTAGGTTGTCTGAGAGAATTGAGGTTGCTTGTATTGAGACTATAACCCTACGCTCCACAAATAGGACTGGTTGAAGGGGAGTGTGTAAGTGCTTTTTCTTTTAAAACTTTGACAATGTCAATCAAGACATTAAAGCATGGAGGCCTTCAAGTTACTTATTAGGCTATTTAGGCTTCGTTCTCCTTTATATGTTGCTGCTTTTTATGTTCTTGTTGCATTCTATAAACCCTTACTATTAAAATTGCTAGTAAAGCTGATGAACTCTGATAGAAAGTGAAACTTTTTAAATAGGTTTTAACATATACCCTCATCACTTTGTGTAATTTGTGACAATATCCCAAAGTAGATAAACTTGTTTTTGAAGAGTGGGTTGGTAAGGAGCAAGTGTAGTTAGTAATATTTGGAGAAATGAGATTCCTTTATGCATGTTGTTGATGTTAAAAGTCCAGGTCATTTCTAAAGGTAGATTTTATGCACTATAACCTATTAATCGGACTGGTGATAACGTGAAAAAATACGTGAAAACGTTCTGATTTGACATCTTTATGCATGGGAAAAAGAGGCAAGAAGAAAGTTAAACAAGTTTGGCTTGACACCATGTCTTCCGACGCATCTGGCTCAACTGATCAATTTGAGAATTCAGCATCAGCCTCGAGTAGTGCTGGATTTAAACTTAAGAAAGATACCGAATCACAGTGGTTTGACACATGTCCAAATTTCGACAATGAGGTTGTTGTCACATCCCTCCCCAGATAGCAACATTGTTTCGGCCCAGATCCGGCCCACATATGGCACTTGTGGAATGCAGATCTGGCCCACATGCAGCGTGGAATGACGGCCCTTGGGTGGCCCACTCCTGTTTGCCAGATCTGGGCCACAAGCAGGCCATAGCAATGCCACATGTCAGCCAAATGCAAAGAAATAAACCAGAACTGGACCTTATCTGAGCCACAAAGTCTGTGTGTATTAAATGTGGAGTCATTTAACAGTGATTGGTGTTTCCATCAGGCGCGTAGCCAGTAATGGGCCAGGGCGGCACTGGCCCGCCCACATTACTCACTGGCCCGCCCAGGCAAGTTTGATCAAAATACATTTTTAGTTTCTTTTTATTATTCAAATGTATTTAAGAAAATATATTAATATAAACCTGATTTATAGTTGACTGGTGTGTGTGTTTAATTTGTTTTCCGAATAAAATGGAACTGTTGAAGCAAGTTGTATAAACTCTCTCTCCGGAAAGTAATTGGTTGCTATGGTTGCTATAGACTCTCTGGGCGGCGGGCTCTGGGCTAATTTTGGTAACTTAGCTGCTTTTTAGCCAAAAAGTTATTTGAAAAAAGAACTCTGTGACTCTTTGGACTATGATGAGACCATTTCTGTTTTCAGCACTAAACCCAGGCACTTACGTCTTGTTTTGTAGAATGAAAACAACAAAGGTAGGCCTGTTGTTTAACTAATTTCCTTAATTTTTGCCCGTGAAGTGATTTAACCCATTCAGACCCTGCGTCCATTACAATGGACATCACATGTCAACCCCCCTTTTTTTTTTTACTTCTGGAGCATTTCACCTAGTTTAAAGCCTGCAGTCCATTAGATTGGATGCTTGTCATCCAATCAAATGGCAGTAAAGCTCTGCATTTAGTAATTATTAAAAAAAAACACTACTTTGAAGAGAAGCATGTCAGCACTTCACTCCAAACACAGAAGCAAGCAACATTTTCTATGGTTTTATTTAAATTTTTTGATATGTTTGTCAGTATTTCATAGTTTGTATGTAAAATAGAAAGATTGAACTTATTAATTAAAGTTAAAAATCGATTGTAGAATTTCAAATTTTAAATCAGGATTTTTTCAAATGTGTCTGTCCATTAGAATGGACAGTGGGTTCAAAAGCCTGTTACTGAAATCACATTTCAGTAATTGAAGTCCAGTAATGCTGATTGAAATTTCTTATATAAAAAATCTATATCACAGTACCAATACATTTTTTTTACTTTTTCATATGCAGAATATATAGTTCTTGAAGTGCTTGAACATATAGCTGATGGAAGTATCTCAGATGTTGACTTTATGTGGAGTGATGATGAGGAAGATGGAGATGTAAGAAAAATATCCGTATTTAAAACTTTATAAAGTAAAATGACTAGCTTCCGGCGAAACTGTACAAAACATACAGATTTGACATAAATCTAAAGCGTAACTTGAAAATGAATCATTTTTCTTACACAAACGCATCGCTTCGCTTCAGAAGGCCTTTATTTACCTCCAAGAGCCGCATGGAGCACTTTTATCATGGATGGATGCACTTTTATGGACTTTCAACAGAAACAACCATTCACTGCCATTATAAAGCTTGGAAGCCAGGACATTTTTTAATATAACTCCGATTGTATTCGTCTGAAAGAAGAACAATGTCATACACCTAGGATGGCTTGAGGGTGAGTAAATCATGGGCCAATTTAAATTTTTGGGTGAACTATCCCTTTATAGGTATAGTACACCCAAAAATTATATTTGTCATCACTTACTCATCCTTATGTTGTTCCAAATCTGTATGAGTTTCTTTATTCGGCTGAACACAAAAGAAGATATTTTGAAGAATGTCGGTAACTAGACAGTTGACAGTATAGCCATTGATTTCCATATTTTTTCCCATTATAGCCTATATTTCCTAATAACTACATATTATATTATGATATAATATTATCATTATTAGTAATTATTTTGAAAATTATAATAATATTTATCAGTAATGTATCAATATAGATATTACAGTACAACACCGTATAATTAATTACAGCAAAAGCAGATCAAATGACGAAATACTGTTTTTTGCAAGTACACCGTTTGTAACACAATAACACAATAACCATAACGCGTTGTTCATTATAAACGTGGGATTATGAATTATATTGAGAACATCGTACATAGAAAACATGCCGTAATGTACCCTGAGTGTAAACCTTAGCCGCATTCATCGTGAAGCGTGCTAGCGATTTGCAAAGATTAATATAAAGCTTAATATAAAGGTTAATAAAACGTTACACTCACTTCAGTTCTTCTGGAGGTGCAGCAGGAACACGAATAGTTGGTACCGATCCTTTTTTCAGGAGCAGCTTCTTAGCAAAACCAGCTTTATACTGACCCTCGTTTATAAAGCAGTCTCTGGTGTGTGAAATGATTTGCGCAAACATGAAAGCATTGACATTGATCGTGGGGAATATTCCCTTCGAAAATAAAACTCAGCCACTGTGTCTTCAGTGGTTCGGATTTAGGAACATCAAAATGATGCTGTGTTCGTTATTACACCCAAGAACAGAACACCACAATAACTCAGAGACCATTCTGCTCATAGACAGTGCTCCAGCGTATCAACAATGACCGCGCGGACTAGGGTTGGGCATCGTTTTGATTTGAACGATTCTGATTCCGATTCCGATTCTTCATTTCGATTTCGGTTCTTTTCGATTCTCGATTCCGATTCTTTGAGGGGTGGAGTCAAAACCTGTCACAGGCTCATTTCACAGAGGAACATTTTATTTTGATTTAGTTTTAGTTTTGGGAGCTGCAGCCCACGTGGGAGAAAATTAGGAATGCCTCTGCACCATACCAAAAAACAGATTTATGCAGAACTTGCACCCTGGTCTGGACTCTCTGGACATAACTAACTCAATGTATAAAAGCTCACTTTAAAACACCATTGATTTGTATCATATTCCGGTCGCGGTTTAAAATGGTTTTAAGTAAAAAAAAAAAGATGTTGAAATATGTTATATTTAGCATTTTATATGCAGATAATAGCTACCTTGCTTAGCACGTATACTATAAACATTCTCTATTCATTTTAAAAAAAATACCTCATATCACGTTGGTCCACGTGAGATGATTGACAGCTGTACAGCGAATGAGAGAGCGCTGATATCATAAACTGACGCGAATCAGGAAGAGCAGAGACAGAGCTCGATGTGTTCGCTGTTTGAGCTCTTCAGATCGCAAAATGCATTGGAAAATGAATAGTAATGTTATTCTGTGTGACGAAATATTTTACAAACATGTGATGATAAATCATTATTTCTCCAAATATGCGCACCATTGGATTAAGAGCCCTGGCGGATGCTGTTTATTGCATGTATGTGAACACAAATAAACCGGAGAAGACGTGAATGACGCTTTATGAGTGATGATTTCTATTCAAAATAACAAACATTACAGATTAATTATTTTGCACTCGATCCTGGCAACGTTACTAACGTTGGTCGCGCAGGGTTGCCTGAGGAGGACGAGACAGTGCACCAGCGCTCAGAGACAGTGGACATATGTCGAACACGCTACACTCCTTGTACATTTTGTACACCATGCAGGCGTAACGTTAGGTGTTTAGTCATATTTGTAGTGCATCCGCCCGTGCAAGAAATAAGTTTGTCACATGTGTTGCACTCTGCCGACCCAGGCTTTTTTAAGGTGAAATAAAGCCACACATTTGAGCGCCGCTTACCGTGCTCCATGCCTGCAACAGAACAAGCGGGCGCGGCAAGCACTTCCGGAAATCCAGTGGCCACTATGGAAACCAAAACTTGCGCGTTTGGAACCGATGATCGGAATCGAAAACAAATTTTCTAAACGATTCCAATGGCATCGTTATTTTTTAAACGGTTCCCAGTTGGAACCGGTTCTCGATGCCCAACCCTAGCGCGGACTATGATTGACAGCTTGCTCACGAGCTAGAGCGGGTCTGTGTTGAAACGCTGCTGTCAATCAACAATCGTGGGAGGGGCGTCGATTTTGTGACGTCACAAAATCGAATGGCTTGATTTGAGACGGGAAAACATATAAGGAGATTTAAAAAAAAACACTGGATGGATTTTTATCATTTTATGATGGTTGTGTACAGGCACAAAAGAGCTCTAAGCGGGTGGATTAATAGAGAATGAAAGATGTTTTTGGGGAGCAAAACCGATACAGAGTGGCTGAACGTGTGATGTCTAAATACTTCAGCACTAGAAACTGTTCAAGACTCTTAGTTTTTATATTTTTTACACTTTTTTTCATGATTTATTGAGTCAAAATAAATTATAATAGGCTCTTCACACTGTGCTTACCACTGACTTAACGTATTTTTATCTCATGGCCATTTTCAGAGATTTAGTACACTGCTAATTAACCTATTTACTGCCGTCCGTCTGACAGAAGCACCTGTGTGCTCTTACTCACAGAAACACAGAAACCAGCCGTTTAAACCTCATCAGAACAGAATGTTGAAAATCTGGTGCTGATTGAACGATTCACACTGATCCGATGATCAGGGAAGTGCGTTTAATACCTCGTTTAACGCATGAAATTGTTAGAACGTAGTTTATATAGAGTCACATGTCTCTCTCTCTCTCTCTCTCTCTCTCTCTGTCGTGTTTGGTTTCGCCTCTCACATAATCAGCAGTCTGAAAACCACACACACACACACACTCATGTTTGTTTTGCTTTACTTGTGAGGACATTATTACATTATTATAAAAGCTTGTATATGTAAGAATGCTTAAACATCTGAATAACAATGAGATCCTATATAAACATCAATATGGATTTCGGCAGCAACACTCAACATATATGGCTCTGTTACAACTCATAGACAAAATTTCTGTAGCACTGGATAACAACATGTTTGCAGTTGGTATATTTTTAGACTTGTCAAAGGCTTTTGATACAGTTGATTATGAAATTCTGATTTCCAAACTTTACCGTTATGGGTTTCGGGATGTTGTACTCAAATGGCTTAGGGATTATTTGATTAATAGAGAGCAATATGTATTTATAAATGGCAGTACCTCCAAGAGAATTAAATTATGTTGTGGTGTACCTCAGGGATCTATTCTTGGGCCACTCCTGTTTCTCATTTATATAAATGACCTAGCTTGGATGTGTGAATCTGCATTGCCCATTCTATTTGCAGATGATACTACTGTTGTTATATCACATGCAAACTTTGATTCCTTGATGAATGAAGCTAATGATGTTCTATTGTATATCGCAAAGTGGTTTCAGATGAACAAACTTTCACTAAATATAGAAAAATCTAATTATATAGTTTTCAGGAATAAAAATAAAAGGTATTTAAAAGAAGATGCTAAATTATTTATTAATAACATTGAAATCAACCAAGTTACAGTAATACAATTTTTAGGGGTATTATTAGATGAAAAACTTTCGTGGAAAAACCACATTGATTATGTGTGTGTAAAAATCATGAAGTCACTTGGCATCATTAGAAAAGTTTGTTCATTGGTAAATCAATCCTGTCTTTTAACTCTTTATTATAGTCTATTATATCCTTACATCTCTTACTGTAACATTGTTTGGGCCAGTAATTACCCTTCTTCTCTTCAAAAAATACTTTTGATTCAAAAAAAGTTTGTTAGATTGGCAACAGTATCAAATCGGTGTGAACCATCGGCTCCTCTGTTTAAGCAATTAAATATATTTTGTCCATTTTCAGTATAAATATCTATCAAACATGTATCTTTATGTATAAATATATGGCTCAAAATCAAAGCCTCCCAAAAGTGTTTAAAAACTATTTTTTAATTAACTATGATGTGCATTCATATTCAACCCGACAAGCAATGAATGTTCATCTTCCTTATTATCATACAACTCTTGGTCAATTTTTCTTAAAATATAGAGGACCGTCACTTTGGAATACTATTCCCGGTTTTATTAAAACCAGCTCATCATTGTCAGTATTTAAGTTAAGAATGAAAAAACACTTGTGTGATTGTTAAAAATGTTTATATGTGTGGTGTCTTAAATTGTCTGCCATTATTGTGATGATTGTTGTTATTTATTTGGTGTGGTATTAACTGTAAAAACTAGAGGGGAGGTCTTATTATAAGCCCTTGGGGGTTTCGTACCTCTCCTGCATAATCCATATGAATTGTTTAAATAGCTATTTGTTTTATTCTTCTGTTCTTGTTTGTGCTAAATAAATAAATAAATAAATAAATAAAAAATAAAACATTCCCTATGCATAATGGTTTTTATTCTGTACAAACTGTATATTCTATCCCCCTAAACTAACCTGACCCTTAAACCTACCCATCACACAAAACTTTTTAAATTTTTTTAATAAAACACAGTTAAGTTAAGTTTAGTATGTTTTCAAATGTTTTAAAGACAATTTAAATACAAGGACTCAGGAAATGTCCTCATAAATCACGTTCACGTTGTAATACCAGTGTCATTATACAAATTTCTGTCCACATAAACACACACACACACACACCTATTGTCGTGGAGTTATGTTTGTGTGTGTTTTTTTGGTTTGTCTTTCTGTAATCTGTTTAGTCCTGCATTAGTTTTCACCTCACTAGTAAAGTGTGAATGTGTGTTTGTGTGTGAGAGAGAATGTAATTACTTCAGCACACACTTCTGAGTGTATGTAATGCTTATCTTCTCTGCGTGACCCATGAGGATTGAGAGAATACTGCATCAATCTACTGTTATTCCTGCCGTTCCCGGATGACAAATGTTGAATTTTCTGTCGAATTTGAATCACTGAATTTGTGGAAGCGAAATAAAATGGGCCGAACATTGCCTGTCGAATATTATAGGTTGTATTTTTAAACAATGAATATTTTGGAAGTGAAATCTGAAAGGTTAATATGGATTGAATTTTTAATAATGAAAACTTTAGTTTAGTGTGAAATGTTTTGAACTGAAATATTCACAGCTTAAATATACAGCCATGTTGGATTGTATATACTATTAGCCTTTTCACACATTAGCTGACTTTTTTATCCTTACATCATCACCCTCAATACATTTCCTGCAATACAGTGACCTTGCTTTCCCATTTTGGCATCCATGTAATAGCGTGTGAGTTTATGTGTATGTGTGTGAGTGTGTGTGTGTGTGTGTGTGTGTGTGTGTGAGTGAGTGAGTGAGTGAGTGAGTGAGTGTGTGTGTGTTACGACCCTGGCTCAAGGGAGGCAACATAGAGGAGTCACAAACGTCTACTATGACCAAAATAAGGTTTATTGCAAACAAAGTTAAACAGACAAAGAACAATGGTGGCTGCTGCTAACAGTGCTACTGCTCCAGGCTGCAGTGTGTGAAAGAGAGTGGGTGGAGCTAAACAGGAGCTTTTAAAGGCTGGCCAGCAGACCCAGGTAATTCGGGAAATGATGGGAGGAGCTTCCAGGATACCTGCAAAACAGGGCACAGAATAACTTTGGACATAACGTGTGTGTGTAAGAGAGAGAGTGTGTGTGTGAGAGTATGTGTGTGACATCCGCTGATACTGTTTTTAGGAAACCCCACCCATACCCAGTCATTGACCCTTTTGGCAGAGTCCCTTTCTCTAACTCTCTCTCTATTCCTCTGCTTCAGCCTCTCCAGATCGATGATAATTTCTGCGGGCAGGATTTTAACCAGCCTCTAGGGGGCACCAGCACCATCGAGGGCATTCCCCTCTTCATCGACAAAGATGACGGAATCATAGATATCATATAAAGGCTAGATGTCTTAAGGCAGAGTCACTTCCGGCATCACCGGCGGCCATCTAACCACAGGGGAGCAGTGAATTAAGGTGAGTGATCAGCACGCACAAAAATCCTCTTATCTCGCTGAAATCTTGACGGATTTACAAACGGTTTGGTTTCTTACAAACGTTATTAACGTGGCTATAATTCCAAATGCTTGAACATTTATGTTATAATTATTCATATGTATGAAGTGTCATAGCTACCTCTCTGACGTTTATAACAAACCAAACCGTTTGAAAATCGGTAGAAAATTGAGCAAGTTATGGTTATTTAAAAGTACATGCACCATGTTATGAGTGAGCGAGCACACTGTGGTATGATGGCCGCCGTGTGCGGACGTCGACCTCCATTGGCCAGCAGCGCGCACGAGACATCTAGCCTTTATATGATATCTATGGACGGAATGACGTCAGTCGCTGTGTACGATTATCGCGGGAACACAGTGGTCTTCGCTGGAACACGCAACGGCTGATTGAAGAAGGTAAGAGGCGTGCAGCTCTAGATTTGATCTCTTTGTTCACCTAACATTTATTATTCAGTAGACAAAAGGGAACTGGAGCGCTGCTGGTATCCCTTGTATCCTCTGGTGCTCATGGAAGGTAAAATGTTCACACAAAACAATTTTTTTATAATTGTTGTGTCTCTATAGGGACAGTATATTGCTGTTCATAAATGATGACTATAGTTTTTTTAATGTAATAGACCCAATTGCCATTTTTGTACACTATTCATGTTGTTTTAGAACCATCTTGACTATGAATTAAGAATTATGATGTGTAACTGGTTTATTGACTTTTGGTGCATATTGTGTGGAGTACACTGGATGTTTGCAGTAGTTTCACTCCTGTTCTTCCACTTGGAGATATCTCATTTGGTCTTTTTTGGTTTAACCTCTGGTTTTAGTTGTGCTTGGGAATGTTTGTAACTGTTCATTAACTACAAATAGCCAAGTGTTTGAAACAGTCTAGATGTGTTCAGCAGAGATTTGGAGAGGATTGTTGCGCTGTGGTTTTCATGCATTGTTTATAGTTGATAGTTTCTATTGTTCTGATTTAGGCATTGATACGCTGTGGAAAGTGGTTTTATTGGCCGATATTTGAATTATCGGCACTGGCCAATTGAGGACTATTTCAATAGAGCACTATTTGTAATGCATTTCCACTAGATTAATCACTTATGCTTGTGTTATTCAAATTTTTTAGGTGACTTAACTTTTGTTGGTGTTTTAGGGTGTCTTCAAACCTAGTTCATTTGAACTCTCCTAACGCTCTCAGAGCGCTTCAGCGTGTATATGTGAACAAACCAAGTGATCAGACTCCCCTAAAGGGGCCAAAAAGCGAACTGTACGGTTGGTTTGTGGGTCCGTTTGTGGTTCGATTTCTTTGTGATATGTGAAAGCGATGAGGTCCCGGTCCACTTTGCGTTTCGTTTCAACATATGTAGGCCTACTGCTTTTGAAGAAATATTGTACTATTGTGCTACAGTGTAGCCTATTCTATGCAGTTCTGGCGCCTCCGTCCCAACATACTGCACAACACGAAATTAATTCACTTCACATGTTAACGCAGCGGTAGAGTTACACTCACGTGACACTGCAGTTATTCGCAGTCATGAACGTGTATAATTTGCATGTGTAAATATATAACATAATGTTGCATAACATTTCACACGAAGCGCACGCACTCTAGAAGCTTGCAGCGCGTGAGTACTGAGCTAAGTTATCTTTTGCGTCTTGTTGGGCTTAAACTGTCAAATACACACACAAAAAATACATAAACACAGTCGGTTCTGTCTAAAGTGAAAGTAGACAAAATAATACACATATGCTGCTGCTGGTCCTTAATTAAAACATCAAAAGAGAAAATCACTCACTGATCTTAGCTGAAAAACTTCAGTAGCTTAAATAAGAATCAATGTATAATTTTTACAGTGAAGTCTGTAGCATTTGATTTTTTACATGGGTTTATTCAATTTCGTATTTTAATGGTGCTGTTATAGGCCTACACCTACTATGGCTGAAAAAATAAAGCACTGTTTATTTCATTTGGATAGTATGTTTTGTATTTGTAATGTGCGACTTTGTTCTTATTTTATTCTTAGATTTTTATTTTCGCCCACTATAGCCAACTTGGACATTTTTCTATTTTTCTGTTATATTTTGTTACCTTGCAAGGCTTGGTTTTTAAATAGGGACATAAGTGTGGCTGTACTGCTCAGTCACTTGCAAAATAGTAAAACAACATGAAAAGAATTGTGATAAAATCATGAATCGTGATTTTCCTGAAAAAATCGTGATATGATATTTTTTTGCCATATCGGCCACCGCTAAAAGAGGATGTAAGAGAAGGACAGCGTTACAATGCCACGTAAAAGTAAAACAAAAACAACAAAAAACGACAGAAGTACATGAGCAACATTGCGATAATTTGACAAGATGATGCTAAAACATATTTTTGAAAGGACTTCAGTTAACAATACGTTTTTGCATGTTGCTAACTAACGTCATTTTCTAACCTTACTTGGCGGAAATATCCTAAAAAAAATAATTTGACCGACCATACTTCATACTGAAACTTTACCTCTAAAAGCACAGACAATTTCCATTTTAAGCTTTCACCAGAAATTAAAAGTTTACAAAGCTCAATATGCTTTTATGCAAACAAAGCAAACATTTAAAATGAAACAAGTTTTTAATCTTTTCAGAAAATTTAAACATATGTAGCCAAGTGGAATAATCATTACAGAATGACATTTGACATAAATTGGTCGTGGTCCCTTTAAGAGTTTGTGTTGCGACGCTCACTTTACGGCATTGCCTCGTGCAGTGTGCATTGCGCTAGTTTGAGTGAAGAGAGAGCAGAGATTGCACGTTAGAGCTCCCGGTTTTGATCAAATGCACACCTAGTTAAGGTTTGATGAGATAGTCTTTCAAGGACGCCTGAGAGTTTGTGCGCGCTGGATCTGGGTTGATCACGCGTGAGACACGTGCAAAGACTGGCCTCTACCGTAATTCATTTCCGAAATTGTGCTAACTGTTATACAAGTACTTTGTTAGCCGAATGCATTTTCTTTGCATTGTATTTAATTTGATTTGACTTAAATTTGTTAACCAATTGTCTTTCATACCAAATTAGTACACCAAGAAATCAAAGACTTTATCATTTAAATTGTATTATTTTTGTTTATAAATATTTGCTCCTTTCGACCGCTGTCCTTCATAGAGGCAGCAGCCAGAATAAAGCCCCAAAAGTAATTTTTGTATCCTGTGTTGTTTCATTTTACCACTGGTTACATAATTTGGTACCAGGAGTGGGGTATCTGGCTGTTGGGAGCTTATATGTAATTTTTTTTCGGTTTGAAATACGGTAGAGGTGAAGATAGGTTTCTGTGGAACGTGGAGTGGAGGCTGTCTTCTGGGGTCCAGGCAGTAGTCCAGTGAACAGAAGTCGGTTGGAGGTGACTTGGTGGTGACGATACTGCTGGAGGAGAGAGGAAGAGTGCTTTATTTCCACCGGAATCCACAGAGTGCTGTGTGCGGAGACACCTATTCAGAGACAGTCTAAGAGAGATACAGAAGTATCCAAAGAATTGAAAACATATCCTTTTGCTTCCAAAAGAGTGACGAACTGATTAAGAGACTGGTTTTGCTCTGTCAACTGTTTTTGTCCTCTACAGCTGAGTTAATTTGTACATTTGAAAAATGTCACAGTCAGATGATGATGCTTCAGTTACACATGAGCATGATGATGCACAGGGTGCAGGAAGTAGTATGCATGACATTCAGGGACAAATTAAAGAACTTAGCCGTAAACATGAAGAGACTAGAGCAGCCATTGCTAATCTGAGCAAAGAGCCATCCAGGTCTTATATTTATGTACCTAGAGAACGTCAGATACAACCATTTAGTGGTGATTTAAGCAAAGATGGGAGAAATGTTGACGAGTTTATTGAAGAAGTAGAGAGGGTGCTACTGGTCCGAAACCAGACCACAGAGGATCAGTTAGACTTCGTCCTGTCACTCCTAAGAGGTGCAGCTTTAGAAGAGGTCAGATTACGAATGGGGAATGAGTCAGACGAAACATGTGACCTTTTTGACTATCTGAGAGCAGCTTTTCGAGAAAAGCGCAGCATATCTCAGCTATTGCAGACCTTCTATAGTCGTAAACAAATGGAAGGTGAAGATATCCGTGCGTACTCACATGCGTTGTCACAGATTCAGAACTCCATCCTGAAACAGTCACCAAATGCAATGGCAAACGTGAGTTCAGCTATTCGGGACCAATTCATTGAAGGCATTAGAGATTCTAGCCTCAGAAGAGAACTTCGGAAGCTTGTAAGGGACAAACCAGAGTCCACACTTATTGATGTGCGTGACGAAGCCCTCATGTGGTTTTTAGAAGATCCAAAGCCTCGTGTCACAAAAGTGGTCAGCAGTCGAAATGTTGTTTCTGAGACCCCTGAAGCTCAGTGTGCTGCTATTAATGTACCTGAAACAAAACCAGTTAATCTGGAAGACGTTTTGAAAATTGTAGCAGAACAAGGAAAGGCTATAGGGGAGCTTACAAGAGCAGTTGAGAAACTCACAGCACAGGGCAGCAAGTCAGAACCTATAAACCAAACTAGACCCAAGGTGCAACCAAGGTTTACAGAAGATGGCCAACCAATATGTTTCCGTTGCAATGGTGTAGGACACATCGCTAGGAGGTGCGTGAGGAAAAACAGACAGGCTGTCGCAGAGAATGCTACTACCTCTGTACCGCCGGGAAATGCCCACCCTCGTTTGCTGTGAGCCAGGCAGTTCGGGGGCAGTCCATTGGCTCAACTAACATGGATACTAGCCGTGACAGACTACTCGAGCGTGCTGTGGGAAAATGTCCTGTTGCTAACCTCAGTATCAATGGAGTGAGCGTTGCTTGTCTACTGGACACAGGGAGCCAAGTCAGCACTATTTCAGAGAGTTTCTTCAGGGAACACCTGTCTGGTGAAGATAAAGATATACTTTCAACAGCAGGCTGGTTGAAGCTGACTGCAGCTAATGGTTTGGACATACCTTATCTTGGTTACCTGGAGTTGGAAGTCAAAACCATGGGTATTGTCCTTCCAGAATGTGGCTTCCTGGTTGTCAGAGACACACAGAACTCCTCTCTAGTACCAGCACTAATTGGCATGAACATTATCAGCAGATGCAGGCAACTGGTCCATGCGGAGTTTGATACCACACTTGGTGGGAAATTGCAATCAGATTGGAGAGAAGCATTTCAACAGCTGCACAGTGCCCATAGCCAAGAGAAAAGAATAGCAGTACGGGTAGCTGGAAAAGACATGATCCACATACCTGCTTCTTCAGTTGCCACGGTGATGGCCAAAGGTACAAAAGATGTGCTTCATGATGGTTCATTTGATTACCTGTTGGAGCCCATGAACACACCATTACGGGGTGGACTCATTGTTGTTCCTTCTCTGGTGTCGTCAGAGACATCGTTGTTTCCTGTGCAAGTGGTGAATCTTTCCTCAGAAGACATCTGGTTACAGGCCCGAACCAGGCTCGGGACTTTAACGCATGTTGAGAGTATGAAGTTAAATGAGACGTATGAGGTGAAATTCCAGCGTGTTTCAGCTGATATGGAGGAGATCACGGTTAATGCCAAAAGCAGTCAGGTATTGGAGAACAGCACAAAAGAGTTCCTCAATAAGCTTCATATTGGTGGCACCATTGAGCAGCAAGCAGCGCTGAGTGATTTGTTAATGCAGTACTCTGATGTGTTTGCGCTTGAAGATGAAGACCTTGGTTTTACCGATAAGGTGAAACATGAAATCCATGTGGCCGATGATGTCCCAGTGACACAGCCTTATAGGCGTATCCCACCCACACAGTACAGAGAAGTTCGAGAACACATCAGTAGGCTTCTCAAGAAGGGAGTGATTCAAGAAAGCACCAGTGCTTATGCTTCCCCTATTGTGCTAGTGAGGAAGACGGATGGCAGCCTCAGGCTATGTGTCGATTACAGACAGCTCAACGCTAAGACCCGCCGAGATGCATTCCCTTTACCTAGGATAGATGAGAGTTTTGATGCTCTTCAAGGAGCAACATTCTTCTCTTCAATTGACCTGGCGAGTGGATACCATCAGGTTGCTGTTAACGAGTGTGACAGGCATAAGACTGCATTTACAACTCCCTTTGGGATCTTTGAGTACTCCCGTATGCCTTTTGGGGTGTGTAATGGGCCATCAACGTTTCAACGCCTGATGCAGACTACAATGGGTGACCTAATCTTTCAAATCATGCTAGTGTATTTAGATGATATACTGGTGTACTCTGCCACTTTTCCAGAGCACTTGCAGAGATTGGAAATAGTCTTTAAGAGGTTGAAGGAAACCGGCCTTAAAGTAAAGCCTGAAAAGTGCCACTTCCTGCAGCAAGAAGTAACCTTTTTAGGTCATCGAATCTCAGCAAAAGGTGTTGCTACCGATCCAGGGAAAATTGAGGCGGTAAAGCAATGGAAAGTCCCCAACACTGTGAAGGAATTACGCTCGTTCTTAGGGTTCTGTAGCTACTACAGAAAGTTCATAGAGGGTTTTTCTAGGATTGCTGGACCCCTTCATGATTTAGTGAATCTGTGTATTTCCCAGTTTGGCAGTGCGAGGAAGGATTTTAGTGCTTTGTGGTCATCTGAGTGCCAGTCAGCATTTGAGCTCCTGAAAGAGAAACTCACCTCTGCTCCTGTGCTGGGTTATGCAGACTTTAGTCTCCCGTTCATCTTAGAGACTGATGCGAGTAATGAAGGTCTGGGAGCAATACTACACCAGCAGCAGGGCGAGTCTAAGAGAGTCATTGCATTCGCTAGTAGGAGACTTCGTAAGGCTGAAAGAAATGACCGAAACTACAGCAGCATGAAACTGGAGCTGTTGGCCCTTAAATGGGCCATCTCGGAAAAGTTTCGTGGTTATCTGCTGGGCTCCAAATTTGTAGTTATCACAGATAACAACCCTCTGTGCCATCTTAAAACAGCCAAGCTCGGTGCAATTGAACAAAGGTGGGTCGCCCAACTAGCTGTTTTTGACTTTGAGGTGAAATATCGCCCTGGCCGACACAATGCAGCTGCTGATGCTCTGTCTAGACACCCCTTCAGCAGGGGAGCTTACCATTCCCGACGAGTATGACAACTGTGTTGCTATTTGTAATGTAGTCAATAAAGGGACAGTCCTGGAGCCTCACTTAGTGATTGCTGGTGAGAGCTGTTGCAGGGTCAGACAAATTCGTGCCTTGGATTGTGGAGAAAATACAGGCAATGACAACCAGGGAAGTACGCATACCATGCCGGGCTATAAAGTAGAAGAGCTGGTAGATTTCCAGAAGAACGATCCTACCATCAGTTCTTTCAAAACCTTCTGGGAATGCAAGAAAAAGCCCTCCCGCTCTGAAAGATCTCGGCTTTCGAAGTCTACCTTATCTCTAATAAAGCAGTGGAAAAGTATCCAGGAACAAGATGGTTTGCTTTATCGCATTGTGAAGGATCAACATCAAGGTGAAATTAAACAGTTGCTCCTACCTGCGTGTTTAAAAGAACCTGTCCTCGAAAGTGTGCATGAAAACATGGGACATCAGGGGATTGAGCGCACCATTAGTCTGTTGAGACCACGATGCTTCTGGGTGGGAATGTACAATGATGTGGAGCAATGGATCAAAAAGTGTCAGAGATGCATCTTAACAAAAATGCCACAGCCCAGGATACATGCTCCAATGAAGCCCTTTCTAGCTTCCAGACCCCTTGAAGTAGTGGCAGTGGATTTTACTGTGCTTGAACCCTCCTCTGATGGTCGGGAAAGTGTGTTAATCGTGACCGACGTCTTCACAAAATTCACACAAGCATTCCCAACTAGAGATCAGAAAGCTGAGACTACCGCTAAACTCTTGTTGAGGGAATGGTTCATGAAGTATGGTGTACCTGAAAGATTGCATTCTGATCAGGGAAGAAATTTTGAGAGCGAAGTGATTGCTGAGCTTTGTAAAATGTATGGTGTGAAGAAAACCCGCACTACACCTTACCGGCCTCAGGGTAATGCTCAGTGCGAGCGTTTTAATCGAACGCTCCATGATTTGCTACGCACGCTTCCCCCTGAAAAGAAAAGGCGCTGGCCAGAACACCTTGCTGAGTTGGTTTATGCATACAATGTCACGCCACATGCGACCACTGGATACTCACCATACTACTTACTTTTCGGAGTCCATCCACATCTTCCAGTCGATACCCTGCTAGGTCACGAACAACCTGTGGACAGAAAACAAGACTGGTTAGGGGTTCATCAGGAAAGATTGAAGGAAGCACACAAAAAGGCAAGAGAATATGCTGAACACAAGGCCGCTGAGAGGTTAGCCCCTCTGAATGACAAGGTGTATTGTCCTGTGATCAATGTTGGTCAACAGGTGTATCTGCGTCACAGACCTTTGGGTAGGAATAAGATACAGGATTCATGGAGTCCTACCGTATACAAGGTCATAGATGTGCAAGGTACCACACACACCGTTGAGCCTCTTGAGGGTGGGCCTATAAAGAGAGTGCATAGAGCTGACTTGCGACCCTGTGTCATTTATACTCCTGAGCCAGAAGTGATGGAGAACCATCCTCCTTCAACACCACAGCCTAAAAAAGTTTCTGAACTGGTTGAAGTGCATTCTGATCCTGATTTTGTTGTGTTAGAGGAAGTTACTTACCCCAGTTTGCAAGAGACAACACAGATTGAAAATTCCACGGAAGATGAAGCATTGGTAGATCAATCCAACTTGGTTTCAGCTAGCACTGAACAGAAAGATTCTGTGGGTGAGCAGATTGCCCCTGACACTAGCCGTGCTCTGGAAGTGGAAGAACCAGTACTGAGAAGGCCTGTACCAACGCCTAGGAGAACAAAAAGGGCCAATGCTGGTCTGCACTCGAACCCCTTTAATGAGCCGAGATCAGGATGTAATGCAGTGTCACTTAGCCCCGAAGTCTTTTCTCAGGTGTTAACCAGTTTAGGCAGTGTGTTCTTTAGAGAAGCTGTCAAAGAAGTAAAGAATATGTATTAGTCATCGAGGACAATGACATTTAGCAGGGGAGAATGTAGCCAAGTGGAATAATCATTACAGAATGACATTTGACATAAATTGGTCGTGGTCTCTTTAAGAGTTTGTGTTGCGACGCTCACTTTACGGCATTGCCTCGTGCAGTGTGCATTGCGCTAGTTTGAGTGAAGAGAGAGCAGAGATTGCACGTTAGAGCTCCCGGTTTTGATCAAATGCACACCTAGTTAAGGTTTGATGAGATAGTCTTTCAAGGACGCCTGAGAGTTTGTGCGCGCTGGATCTGGGTTGATCACGCGTGAGACACGTGCAAAGACTGGCCTCTACCGTAATTCATTTCCAAAATTGTGCTAACTGTTATACAAGTACTTTGTTAGCCGAATGCATTTCATTCTTTGCATTGTATTTAATTTGATTTGACTTAAATTTGTTAACCAATTGTCTTTCATACCAAATTAGTACACCAAGAAATCAAAGACTTTATCATTTAAATTGTATTATTTTTGTTTATAAATATTTGCTCCTTTCGACCGCTGTCCTTCATAGCGGCAGCAGCCAGAATAAAGCCCCAAAAGTAATTTTTGTATCCTGTGTTGTTTCATTTTACCACTGGTTACACATAATTTCAAAGTTATGAGGAACCGTCGTCTTCCATTTTGCCATCAACTGATCAGTTTTCAAAAAACAGTCATAGTGAAGTGTGTGAGCGCCAAGCTTATAAGCGTTAACGAAAACGAACGAAAAAACGGAAACTAGGTGGGAAAAAACATTGTCATTAACTGAAATAAAAATAAAAACGAGGCATTACAAAAAAACGATAACTAACAAAAACGGTAATGTGTGTTTGGCAAAACTAACTAAAATAAAATAAAATTGTAGAGTGAATGTCCTTAGTTTTTGTCTTTGTCAATGTCTTTCATAGAGCAAATAAGGTTATATCTTTCAGAGTTGAAATTTCCGACCATAGACATACAGTTTCCGACTGGCAGTGTTTCCCACACATACACTAATAGTGGCGGTGCGCCACAGAATCAACACCAGCCACCACATATTGCGTTTCGTTATTCTTTTTTTTTAACGCTATTTAAAGGGGTGGTTGAGTATGATTTAACTTTTCTAACTTTAGTTAGTGTGTAATGTTGCTTTTTGAGCATAAACAACATCTGCAAAGTTACAACGCTCAAAGTTCAAAGCAAAGGGAGATATTTACTTTTAAAGAAATAGTTTTCTAAGGACTACAACAAACGGCTGGTAGAGACTACACGACATTCCTCTAGGGTTAGTGACATCACCAACCCTAAAATTTACATAAACCCCGCTCCCAGGAACACGCAGTCCGTGAAGAGGAAGAGTTTCTGTAGTGGAGCACATTTGTGAGTCAGCTCAAACTGTAGCATTCGTCTTTTCACATGCAATAGAAAGTCACTCTGTGTGCATCTCACAACAGTTCCTAGACGAGTGATTTTTAGATTATCATGACAGAATATGCTAATTGAAGATAGTTAACTCCACATCAGCAACATAAATTCACCAACTAACCATTCAGAGACGTCATGTTGCATTCTACATGTTGTCACTTCTTCTTGAGCCTCTCCATCTTTGTCTGACTCCATTTAAACATAAAAGGCAGAACAGTTTCTGTCATTTTAGTGTGTGTCTGCGTGAGGTAATCGGAGCTGCTAACACACGAGCTCTTGATGTCTGCGCACCACGACCTTGTGGAGTCGAAAACGGTGGGACAGCGTGACCTGGTCGAAAGGTTCCTTAGGGGGGCAAGGAGACTAAATCCTCCTCGCTCTCCTCTTATACCCTCTTGGGACCTCGCAGTGGTTTTATCTGCCCTGCAGAGAGCTCCCTTTGAGCCATTGCAATCAGTCAAGCTTAAGTTCCTGTCTATGAAGACAGCGCTCCTGTTCGTTTTGGCCTCCATCAAGAGGGTAGGGGACCTGCAGGCATTTTCGGTTGACGAAGCGTGCCTAGAATTCGGGCCGGCTGCGTGATCCTGACACCTCGTCCTGGATACATGCCCAAGGCTCCCACTACTCCTTTCAGGTATCAGGTGGTGAACCTGCAAGTGATTCCTTCGGAGGAGGCAGACCCAGCCTTGGCACTGCTCTGTCCAGTACACACCCTCCTTGCTTGCGTAGACAGAACGCAGTGTTTCAGGACCTCAGACCAGCTATTTGTCTGTTTTGGTGGGAAGCTAAAGGGAAAGGGTCTCTCCAAGCAAAGGTTGTCTCACTGGATAGTGGACGCCATTGTCTTGGCTTACCAGACACAGGGTCGATCATGCCCCCTAGGGGGTGAAGGCACACTGCACCTGGAGTGTGGCTTCCTCCTGGGCTTTAGCGCATGGCACCTTGCTAACAGAAATCTGTAGAGCTGCAGGCTGGGCGACACCCAACACTTTAGCGAGATTCTATAATCTCGGGGTAGAGCCAGTGTCCTCTCATGTACTCGCTTCCACTAGCCAGTTAGTAGGACCTGCTCGGTGTCATCGCTTGCTGCGCCATTCCACTCCACGGACTGGATACGTGCACTATTTCACTCAGATGAGTTCTCCTCTGACCCTGAGTTCCTCCTGCACTGTCGATGCCGTCACCAGAGTGCATGCTCGGTTGGTCAGCCCTCGTGATTGGCTAGGTGCGTCCATGTGCATGGTTCCCTGCTTGGGAAACCCCCGCATGTGTATTTCCACGGTAAGTCTCCACCGAGCACGAGTCTTTCCTTCAGCAAGACCTCTTGCCATCTCGAGGTTGAAACATTCCACCCTGCGGGCAGGATACCTCTGAGTTCTTCCTTATGCGTCCCGTACTCGGGTCATATGTGTATTCTAAGTCCTCCCTGCGGGTAGGCACTGTGTTACAGTACATATTCCACCTGGGATATGCTACCCAGTGTACCTTGGTATTCTTGCATTAAGCCTTACCCTTAGTCCGTGCTAGTCTCAAAACAGGTAGCTCAGACTTGCGCAGGGCACTGGAAGACAGCTGCTGTGGCGAAGGTGGTGAACTCGAAGGTGACAGGCTTCTGAGTGAAACCCCCATTTCGTCAGTCACTGACGTAAAGTCTACGTTCCCTCCTCAGGGAATTATTATTATATATTATTATTACATTATTGTGGTTTATAATCTACAATTCAAGATAAGCCCTGGCCCCTGTGTCTGTTTCCCAGTTCTCGTCATTTGAATGCCTGGTTTTGAGTATTTCTGCTCCTACATCTACCATCATTGCTACAGTCTACAAACCACCTAAGATTAAGTCACATGCAGCTTTTACATAAAAATTTGCTGATTTTCTGTCAATGTTGAGCTTGAAGTTCCACAGAATTCTTCTTGTGGGGGACTTTAACATACATGTGGACCGAAGTGACTCTGTGGCGGCTAAGGAATTTGTATCGCTCCTTGACTGTCTTAACTTCTCACAGTTGGTAACTGGCCCGACTCAAGGCCATACCCTGGATCTTGTGATTACATTTGTATCACTGTTATCAACTGTTGACATATGACTGTCGGATCATTCAGCTGTTTTCTTTAATCTGGAGCTGCATCATTCAAGTGTGCCTACATTCCGGAAGTGGAAGTCTATCGATCAAACAGTTTTTTCCAATTCTGTTATATCCACTTTAAGTGTCCTGCATTCTACATCTTTGGAGGAGAAAGTTTCACAGTTAAACAATGCTCTTGTTACCAATCTTGACTATTTTGCTCCTCTAAGGTCACATAAGGTTACTTCATCCCGCACTGCTCCTTGGTATAATGACAATCTGCGTACTAGGAAGGCTGCATGTCAAAAAATGGAGCGCAAATGGCGTCTTACTGTCTTGAATGTTTATTTTTTAGCTTGGAAGGATCTTCTGGGTGACTACAGAGCATTAATTGATTTCTCTCAGACTATTGAAAACAATCAAGGAAATCCCAGACATTTGTTTCAAACTATAAATAGACTGCTTAAAGTTGATGCTGCCACCATCTTGCCTGCTTCACAACAGCTGTGTAATTCTTTTCTTCATTTCTTTAACACTTAAATTGATCATGTTTGCTAACAAATCTCTGTTGCATCTGCTCTCACTGTCTCATCTCTGTTCATCTGGGTTTTTACTTCTCTTACTAATTTCCTACATCTTGATTCTGAGGCTCTCAAAAGGGAGATATCAAGCATGAAATCTACCACTTGCTTGCTTGATCCTATTCCCGCAAGCTTATTTCAATCTTGCTTCGATGTTTTGAGCCCTGCTGTCCTCAGTAGGCTATTATAAATGACTTATTGCAGACAGCGGGTGTTTGTAACTCCTGTACCCCACAAAAAAAAAAAAAAATACAGTATATATATTCGCTTCGCCGGATGATTTTAATAATTTTCGACCTATCTCTAATCTTCCGTTTATGGCAAAAATACTTGACCGTGTTGATGCTTCTCATTTGTGTAACCATCTTGCAATTAATAACCTTTTTGAACCCCTTCAGTTGGGTTTTCGTAAATTCCACAGTACTGAAACGGCTTTGGTCAAAGTTACCAAAGATTTGTTGATGAGCTATCGCTCGTTCTCGTGCACTCTGTCTTGTCACATGAGCGTGCATTTTCGAGTTCGCTTTTCTGTCTGCGTGTGGTGTTGTGTTTTATGATCATAGAACACAACACCACACGTATTTGGCCAGAGAAGGCAAAAAATGTGAAAAGAATTGCTGAAATTTAAAGCTGGTTTGTAGCATACCGAATACAGACTACCTTGCTGTTATTAGTACTGTAGTGTTATTTAGTGTTCAATTATTTTAGAGGATTGCGATATTAATGAGATGTTGATGCTCTTGTTTTGTCAGATTCTGATTAATTCTGTGAGCCCTTCCCAACTGGCGCTGGTGTACGAGAGCGTCCCGGTGAGCGATGGCAGTCCGGTGTTACGGGACATGCTGTTCAGCCCCGACCTCCAGTTCATCTACACACTCACCGACAAACAGGTGAGCACGTGCCTTTACACACTTCATAATGATGATTTCAATGAAGAAACACCTGGACCGGATCACTTTCAAAACGTGTTGCAATGAGAATTTGATGTCAAAATGTGCTTAATTGCCATTAAAATGTCAAAATGCATGAGATCTTAATAGTCCCACAAGTAGGCTGTGTGTTCGTTCTGCATAATCCATTCATTCCAACTCAACAAGACAGTTCTGCACAAAGCTTTTACAAACGTGATGCTCATCATGCAACCAATAGTTTCATCTTCATGTCATTGCACACTGACATACATACACACTCCACGGCCTAAATACGCAAATGCTTCAGAGTCAATGACTGGATCATTATTGCAGTGATTATTATGTTTAGCATGTTATATGTTTGGCTGCAGTTCTTCTAACCCTCATTGATGGAGTGTGTAGCTTTTCATTTCTTAAACAACATATATAAATATATTAGATGTTCTTCTGTCCTTTTGTTCCTTTAACTTTCTTAAATTTGATGGTTTTTTTCGCTCTTTTTTTACATTTAACTTTATTTTTCTGTCAATCTGATTTCTGATTCCTTCCTTCATTCCTTTATGTAATTATTCATGTTTGTTGCAAAATATATATTATATTTGAGATGTTCGTAATGTAAAAGCATGTCCTGTGTGAATGTCGTCCTATCTTATCACTGTCAACATTTGTAAAAACACAACCATCTCCCACATCAGCTGATAGCTTTGAGTTTCTGTTGTATCTGATATATAGAGGTTGATATAGAGATATGTACGTGTGTGTGTGTGTGTGTGTGTGTGTGTGTGTGTGTGTGTGTGTGTGTGTGTGTGTGTGTGTGTGTGTGTAATGTCATCATCGTGTCACACATATTTGATTGATGTTTGAAGCCTGAGGCGCTGAGTTTTCCTTATCTCTGAGATTGAATGTGTGTGTTTTGACACACTATCATCCGGTGTAATGTGTGTCTGTGTGTCTGTGTGTGTGTGTGTGTGTGTGTGTGTGTGTGTATGTGTGTGTGTGTGGGTGTGTGTCATTTATCTTGAATTCATTTGCGTGTGTTTTTGCTGCAGGCTGCAGTTTAACACGCTGAATATCAGATGAACTCCGCTCACGGCTGCTCGCCTGTGTGTGTGTGTGTGTGTGTGTGTGTGTGTGTGTGTGTGTGTGTGTTACATGATGACTTTCACCATGTATTAAAATGACAAATTAATATTAAGCTTGCGTCAAACATGTTGTCTTTAATGCATATTCGTTTTCTTTATTTTACACTGTATATTTTCACACACACACACACACACACACACACGCTGACAGGCTGCATATGGTGAACTAATATTACAGAGAAACGGATGTGCCCTGAACCCTAAACGCACACACACACACACACACACACACACAGACCTGACCTCGCCATCCTCACTATCTCACCATCTGTTCTTCATCTCTGCTTGTCTTCATCCCTCCATCACTGTTTCTCACCCTGTAAACTGATACTCACACCTGTGTGTGTGTGTGTGTGTGTGTGTGTGTGTGTGTGTGTGTGTGTGTGTGTGTGTGTGTGAGTGAGTGTGAGTGTGTGTATATGTGTGTGAGTGTGATTAAAGTGGATTCATATGCTTCCCATCATGCACTCTGGGTTTATATTTGCCCTTAGATTAATAAGTTATTTATTAAAAATATTATACACTTGTGTATAATTACACAAGTAAGTACTAATTATTATTAATGATCTATTTATAGGTTATGGTTTGGTTAATTTCTTGTAATTATACATAGTGTTAGTAAGTACATATATCATGTGTTACTTCCACCTTCTTTCATTCCATTTCTCATTTGCTTCCACACACACACACACACACACACACACACACACACACACACACACACACTGATGTTATTCTGTTTTCGGAAGGAGGAATTCAGGGTTCCTGTCAATCAAATGCTGATTTCTGTCGTAACTTTCAGATGGCGCAGCGTGTGAGAAGCTGATTCTGTGCCTTACACACACACACACACGCAGAAAGCAGCAAACATTTGTCACCCTCCAGCGCTCATCTCTAGCCTGAAGCGACTCATGGTCTGACCACAGACAGTTATACTCTGATTTGCTCTGTGTGTGTGATATGATTAACGTGTGTGTGTGTTGTGCAGGTGACGCGTGTGCCGGTGGAGAGCTGTTCTCAGTACACGAGCTGCTTCGAGTGTCTGAGCTCCAGAGATCCTCACTGCGGCTGGTGTGTCCTTCACAACATGTAAGCAAACACACAAACACCTTCATATCAACACCTTTCCTCGACTTCACATTACATCTCATTTGACAGACAAAAATAACTTGAATATTTAACCTATTAATGAACTGTTTAACCCTAGAAAGCCTACTGTATCATATTTAATACATGAAAAACATGATCAAAACTTTCTGAAAATCCTGTTGCTCATTCTACAACATGTCTTCTTTCTCCTGATTTATAATTCATAAGTAAAAGGTTTTCTAGTATAATTGTACAAATATTCTCCTTCAGCTCGTGATTCATGTGTCTTTTTCCTGTGAAATCTGTACTGATAAATGTAATAACTTTGAATATTTCAAGATAAACACTTACTGGACTGAAGCAACTGAAGATTATTGATTATCCAAACATCATTTATTAGAAAAATCTGGAGTTTAAAATATGATCATCGGTCTTTTGAGGAAGGTTTATTTGTTCATCTCTCAATCATCATTGTATTGCATTGCATTATATGTTCTAAAACTACAGCTTTGATCATAAAACTAAGCATTTTAAATATCATCTTACTAAGACATATCATTGGCAGATAAAGAGTGACAACTGATATTTATATGCATTTTATGTCAGTATCTGCTGTACTGTTATATATATCTCAGTTATTTACATTACAAGCATCAGAATTTCATTTTATGATGTTTTATAAACAAAGTTCGGGAGGAGCACGTTCAAATAATCAATCCAATCTACTCGTCATCAAACAATTATGTCTACCCTAATCAGCATGACAAGAAGTGTATATATATATATCCACACTGTCAACTCACCTAATATTCCTTGACAGTTTTCCAGCATCCCTCCACCACCCCGACTCCTCACTCTTGGCTTAATCTTTTACAGCCAGGAATACGGGGGGAGTACTCTGGGTTCGGGCCGAATACCGAGCCCGGAGCCCTCTCCTCGGACAGCACGCCAAATACGCATTTATTCTATCTAACTTATTTGTAAGTGTGAACTAGTGAAACTTCTTTTTTCGGACTATTATTTGATGTCCCAGGCTTTACAGGGTTGAAGGATTTAACTTGTCGTCCTGAACCTGTTGTCTTGGTGTGTGTGTGTGTGGTTTACCACCATCTAGCGTGTCTTTGCACATCAGTTCATCAAACTCTTCCTCAGGCTGAAGTGGAAATATTCATTATGATTCACATAAACGGGTCCTTGACGCTCCTCTGATCTCAGTCACGAGAGAAACATTAGCTGGATTTCAGCCATGAACTCAAACTGTGGTTAAAAAATAATTAAAAGCCAAAACATACTTCCGTCATTCTCTCTTCCACAATAACCGTCACATTCAGTGATTATCCCTGAAGATTCAGATGTCAGCTTTATCTTCAGATGTCTGAATTTGCCCTTCAGGGATTCATGAAGTGTGTGTGTGTTCATGTCTGAGCGCTCGGGTCTCGCTCCAGCGCAGAAGTCAGCTTCCAGATGTAAAATATCACATTTATTTTCTCCATAGTGACACTATTGTTTTTCTAACTATAACTAACTTTATGGCCGACCACTGAAGGTCACAGTGATGATATTTGCATCTGTAAAAGTTGATGGGATTTCAGCAAATTTAATACATTTTGTTTTGTTTTCGAATTCCCATTGAAGAGAGATTTAGTTGGCACTACCCAACTAAATATATATAAATAAATATATAAAATAATAATAATAATGTCTAATTTATATAGTGCCTTAGACACGTACGTGTGTGTGTGTGTGTGTGTGTGTACAGGGGGGTGAACAAGCATTTGATACATTGCCGATTTTGCAGGTTTTCCTACATACAAAGCATATAGAGGTCCAGAAAATCACATTGTATGATTTTTAAATAATTAATTTGCATTTTATTGCATGACATAAGTATTTGATCACCTACCAACCAGTAAGTATTCTGGCTCTCACAGACCTGTTAGTTTTTCTTTAAGAAGCCCTCCTGTTCTCCACTCATTACCTGTATTAACTGCACCTGTTTGAACTCGTTACCTGTATAAAAGACACCTGTCCACACACTCAATCAAACAGACTCCAACCTCTCCACAATGGCCAAGACCAGAGAGCTGTGTAAGGATATCAGGGATAAAACTGTAGACCTGCACAAGGCAGGGATGGGCTACAGGACAATAGGTAAGCAGCTTGGTTAGAAGGCAACAACTGTTGGCGCAATTATTAGAAAATGGAAGAAGTTCAAGATGATGGTCAATCTCCCTCGGTCTGGGGCACCATGCAAGATCTCACCTCGTCGGGCATCAATGATCATGAGGAAGGTGAGGGATCAGCCCAGAACTACACGGCAGGACCTGGTCAATGACCTGAAGAGAGCTGGGACCACAGTCTCAAAGAAAACCATTAGTAACACACTACGCTGTCATGGATTAAAATCCTGCAGCGCATGCAAGGCCCCCGTGCTCAAGCCAGCGCATGTCCAGGCCTGTCTGAAGTTTGCCATTGACCATCTGGATGATCCAGAGGAGGAATGGGAGAAGGTCATGTGGTCTGATGAGACAAAAATAGAGCTTTTTGGTCTAAACTCCACTCGCTGTGTTTGGAGGAAGAAGAAGGATGAGTACAACCCCAAGAACACCATCCCAACCGTGAAGCATGGAGGTGGAAACATCATTCTTTGGGGATGCTTTTCTGCAAAGGGGACAGGACGACTGCACTGTATTAAGGAGAGGATGGATGGGGCCATGTATCGCAAGATCTTGGCCAACAACCTCCTTCCCTCAGTAAGAGCATTGAAGATGGGTCGTGGCTGGGTCTTCCAGCATGACAACGACCCGAAACACACAGCCAGGACAACTAAGGAGTGGCTCCGTAAGAAGCATCTCAAGGTCCTGGAGTGGCCTAGCCAGTCTCCAGACCTGAACCCAATTGAAAGTCTTTGGAGGGAGCTGAAAGTCCGTATTGCCCAGCGACAGCCCAGAAACCTGAAGGATCTGGAGAAGGTCTGTATGGAGGAGTGGGCCAGAACCCCTGCTGCAGTGTGTGCAAACCTGGTCAAGAACTACAGGAAACCTATGATCTCTGTAATTGCAAACAAAGGTTTCTGTACCAAATATTAAGTTCTGCTTTTCTGATGTATCAAATACTTATGCATGCAATAAAATGCAAATTAATTACTTAAGAATCATACAATGTGATTTTCTGGATTTTTGTTTTAGATTCCGTCACTCACAGTTGAAGAGTACCTATGATAAAAATTAGACTTCTACATGTTTTGTAAGTGGGAAAACCTGCAAAATCGGCAGTGTATCAAATACTTGTTCTCCCCACTATATATATATATATATATATATATATATATATATATATCAACACACATATATATTAGATGCGATTAATCGTGATATACTTCATAATTAAGATGTCAGAAATTGTATATTTTACTGTCTGGGAAGTACACGGTTTCTCAAGTTCATATGCTAAAAATTACATTTTTATTTAAGATTCGTCTGGAAGCTGGTTGGTTTGATTCATGGCTTAAAACTCTTTATTGAAGAATATTTCTGAAATCCCTGTGAAGAAAATGAATGTTTTGCCCATAAGCAGCTTTAATGACGATTTGAAGTCCTTCAGTGGAGCTCAAACCTTCTCAGTGTTATATTAGAGTTTGTTGATACTCTGAACCTCTCAAGGCTGGAACTGTTGTGTTAATGTGAGTTTATTCTCTCTCTGTCCTCAGTTGTTCTCGCCGTGATCACTGTGAGAGAGCAGACGAACCCCAGAGATTCACTTCTCAAGTGGATCAGTGTGTGGAGCTGCCGGTCCAGCTGTGTGTTAAAGTAGATGCTACTGTAGCGTGGCCAAATAAGGGGAAGGTTTTATATAATAATATTGACTAATAAAATTGGATGTTTAGTCATTTGGTTTAATTGTTTTCTCCTGAACGCTGTATTTTACGCCCTTCTGTATTTGTCTTTGACCTCAAACCGCATCATCGCGAGAGCTTTCTCTTGACCTCACACGTCACCAAACAGGAACTAGACGGTGGTGTTTTACCTAGACTAGTAACCGGCTTACCGGTGTTCGGGAGATTTGGAATCTCATTCATAAAAAAAGGGACCGATCGATCTGGGATTGCCTGTTTTAGCTGGCTGTTTTGAGTGTGTGTTGCCGTCCCGTCTTTGAGGAGTACGTCTGTATCTTGAATTGATGGATTACTTTCCTGGAAGACTTTAAACAGTCAGAAACTGTCCAGAAACTGCTCACGGATTCTCCACACCGCCGGTGGAATCTGATCTTTGCACCTAGGGCGCACACTATTGTAAATGCTGTGAAATTGTTAATTGTATACATATTGTTATTTTTGTTTGTTTTGTATAATACACTTGGGTTTTCTGCTGAACTATTTGTGTTGACATTTGTTATTTCTCCTCCATACTGTTAATTTCAGAAACGGGACAGTTGTTCTCTTCATATAGTGTAAACTCCACAAAATATTCTATTGGAGTGTTACACTACATCCACAGCCACTTATATCTGGCACTTTTCCATAGATGTTCATTAGGAGGGTTAGCAGATACGAAGTGATATGGAGGAGCAGATGTCGTGTAGAGTGTAGTCTAATGGTTTTGTTAGTTTTTGTTTAGATTTTATTTTGTGAACACATTTCTATTTAGTTTTTATATATTTAGTTTTAATAATTATAGTTGTAATAATTGTTTGAGATTGAACAAAGAACCAAACAAATGCAACTTAAAAGTACAAATTATTCATTCATACTCATTCATATTAAAAATTTAATCTTGTTAAACAAAAACTATGTGTATGATTATTTATTTATGGTTATTTCTATGATTAATCCTTTCACACATTATTCTTGTATTGATCCATTTATGCTTTTAGTCTATTGCATCTTTTAATATCATATACTCATAGTTATACTCATATATTCATGTGTTCTATTCAGACCAGACATTTAGTTTTCTTCTATTCTGACAAATGTTTGTGGTTCTCTTACGAGAGGTCTCTCGTACTGCGTAAGTATCTTACGCTAGGGGAAAATCCCTTTTCCGCGAGATATTGAAGCCAAAAAATTATCCTTAATTTTGTATTATTGTAAAACGCGTTGCGGCAGCATACAGACATAGGCAAGACGGCTCGTGTGCCTATTGGCTGTTCTGCGGCAACTGCAGCAGCCTATCGAGCGAGGCCTAGCGTGACGTCAGACCCAATGAGGGTGCTTCGCGCCCACTGCGTCACGTCCCATCGAAAGGGGCGTGGCTTAGGTCTATAAATACAGCTCGCAGGCAGCTGATATCTGATTTTTCATCTCTTCAGCGAAGCACATGCATCGCTGGATCCGGAGAGAAGCCGCGCCGTCTGAGGAAGCACTTGCAGCGGGACGAGTTGTCACTGAAGTCGCTGGCCGCGCCGCCTTCAATCGCCTTCCTGCTGCGCTATCCGGCGCCTATATCCTTTACACTCTCTGTTGTGTGTGTGTTTGCCGCCGCGACACACACTGTCTAAAAGAGCTTGCGTCTTTTTAAAGATGCCTTCCTGCGGCTCGTGCAGAGCCACACTCAGCGACGGGGACCGCCACGTTATCTGCGTTTCCTGCCTGGGTGAGGATCATGCAGCTCTCGCGCTCGCTGACGGCAGCTGCCATCACTGCGAGCTACCGCCTATGGCGACTCTGCTCCCAATGAGCCAAATAATGAGAAAGAACCAAATTGCTTACCACAGCTATGCAGACGACACACAGCTGTACTTAGCCCTATCACCTAACGATTACAGCCCAATTGACTCCCTGTGCCAATGCATTGATGAAGTCAACAGTTGGATGTGCCAAAACTTTCTTCAGTTAAACAAAGATAAAACTGAAGTCATTGCATTTGGAAACAAAGATGAAGTTCTCAAGGTGAACGCATACCTTCACTCCAGGGGTCAAACAACTAAAAATCAAGTCAGGAATCTTGGTGTGACACTAGAGTCAGACCTTAGTTTCAGTAGTCATGTCAAAGCAATAACTAAATCAGCATACTATCATCTGAAAAATATTGCAAGAATTAGATGCTTTGTTTCCAGACAAGACTTAGAGAAACTTGTGCATGCTTTCATCACCAGCAGGGTGGATTATTGTAATGGACTCCTCACTGGCCTTCCCAAAAAGACCATAAGACAGTTGCAGCTCATACAGAACGCTGCCGCTAGGATTCTGAGCAGAACCAGAAAATATGAACATATCACACCAGTCCTCAGGTCTTTACACTGGCTCCCAGTTAGATTTAGGATTGATTTTAAAGTATTATTACTGGTATATAAATCATTCAATGGCCTAGGACCTCAATACATTGCAGATATGCTCACTGAATATAAACCCAACAGATCACTCAGATCATTAGGATCATATCAGCTAGAAATACCAAGGGTTCACTCTAAGCATGGTGAGTCTGCTTTTAGCTATTATGCCAGCCGCAGCTGGAACCAGCTTCCAGAAGAGATCAGATGTGCTCCTACAGTGGTCACATTCAAATCCAGACTCAAAACACTTTTGTTTAGCTATGCATTTACTGAATGAGCACTGTGCCACTGTTCGTCCGACTGTACTGTACTGTATTTCATTTTATTTTTCTAAACTGTTTTAATTATTCTTATTTCTTTTTATTATTTTAATTTCTTCTATGTAAAGCACTTTGAATTGCCATTGTGTATGAAATGTGCTATATAAATAAACTTGCCTTGCCTTGAGGACTCGCCTGGCATATTTCACTGAGACTGCACCTCCGCCCGCTGTAGTGCCGCGCCGTAAAAAGCGCCGTGCTCAGCGGGTCCCAGAACCTTCCCCCACCCGTCAAAGCTCGCCGGTTCGCCCGCCAGCTTCACCGGCTTCGTCAGTGTCTCTTCCTGACGGACAGCGGCCGCCGTCTGCCGCCGCTTCCGTCGATGACGCTGATGAGAAAGCCGCATTGGGGGAGGATGATTCCTGCTCTCTCCTGGCATCGGGCAGTGAGGATTGGGCGAGCTCTGTGGATCTCGCGCCCTCTGTCCGCGCATCGTCAGGCAAAAGAGCTAGCATCGAGTCAGAGCTGATGCGCATACTCGCACAGGCCGTGGCGAGCCTCGGCCTCGAGTGGTCTACGCCTGAACAGCCTGCTCACAACCGGCTGGATGGATATTTTCTTCCCGGGGAGCGCGCTTCGCCTGCGTCCAGACCAGCGCACTTTCTTCCTGAGTTACACGAAGAAGTCGCTAAGTCTTGGAACGCCCCCTTCTCAGCTAGAATGCGCTCTTCTGTTTCGCTAGCATTCTCCGCTGTTGACGATGCTAAAAACAGAGGTTACCATTCGCTGCCGCCGGTCGAAGAAGCGATAGCAGCCCACCTTTGCCCGCCCTCCGCTGGACGGTGCGCTAAGCTGGCTCTACCTTCAAAAGCTTGCCGCATGACGTCAACCCTGCTCGGTCACGCTTTCTCCGCCGCTGGGCAGGCTGCGTCAGCGCTGCATACTATGTCAAGTCAAGTCAAGTCATCTTCATTTATATAGCGCTTTTAACAATGTAGATTGTTTCAAAGCAGCTTTACAGAGATAAACGTATAATTTATGGTAACAGAGATTGTTTTGGCTTTATATCGGTTCTTTAGTAAAGTTATTTTCCAGTTAAGGTTAGTTATGATGGATTCGCTTCCGTCGCAACAATCATTTGTTATTTAAATTAGGGGCAGCTAAGACGACACAATTCTCTCTACATAGACTTTAAACGCGAACCTGTGAGAAACGCTGATGGCGTTCACATGCGCATTTAGAATTGGTTCTATAGTTATGTGCATTTGAATATATGTACGCAGGTTTGTAATTCCCTACAAACCAAGCCTAAACAAAGTACTGGTGTTTCCTTATAATTTTTGATACAGAATTTATTTTATTTTATCAATTCGGGGTAGATATGCGAATTGAGTTTCCCGACAACGCTTTATCTGTAGAGTGGTAAAGGGATCCTCCATAGGGAGAGACTAGTTGGCACTTCAGCACTGCGTTGTCATCGGGTCCAGGCGAAGGTCCTTCATCAGATCTGGATACGGCCTGGATCCGGCAGGCTGCGGGAAAACCTCGGGATAAACAAAGACACTAAAATTAGCGTAGATGCCATTCTTCTTATGATGTAACGAGTTCATCAGGATTTATGGGAAGTGTTCCCGGTTCCAGCTGACCTAATCTATGCAGCCTAACATTAAATTATAGAAGTCTATAATGTGTTATGTGAAAGCTGGGTCAAAGAGATGTGTTTTTAGTCTAGCTTTGAACTGACAGAGTGTGTCTGCTTCCCGGACAATGGTAGGAAGGCTGTTCCAAAGTTTTGGTGCTAAATAGGAAAAGGATCTACCGCCAGCAGTCGATTTTGATATTCTAGGTATTATCAACTGGCCGGAATTTTGAGATCCCAATAGACGTGAAGGACTATAGCCACACTGCAAATTTTCCAGGCCGATCTCCTCCGAAAGCTGGACGAGAATGGACCAGATGCAATTTGTGTGCCAAACTTGAGAAGTGCTACGGACCTTGCTCTCCGCGCTACTAAGTCTGCTGCACAGGCCATAGGACGGAGCATGGCCTCTCTCACTGTGACTGAGAGACACCTATGGCTAACGCTCTCTGAGATGTCTGAGTCTGAGCGCGCCGCGTTCCTCGACGCTCCGCTTTCTCCCGCTGGCCTCTTCGGAACTTCCGTCAAAGATTTTGCGGAAAGATTCGCCGAGGTACAGAAAGCGTCACAGGCTATGAAGCACTTCCTGCCGAAGCGCTCCAGTTCTGCAGCAGGCCGTACGAAACCGTCTGCTCAGAGCTCACAGCCTCAGCCTCCGCCCACCGCCGCCACTTCGCAGCGCCGACAGGCCCGAAGCGCGAGACCGCGCTCTCGCTCATCTGGCCGCCGCCCCGCCCCGCGTGGGCCGCGGCCCAGGATTGCGGTAAAGCCCGAGGCCCCGAAGTTGTCCTAGCATGCCTAGGGAAACGACGGTGTCCAAGTCCCGCTGCGGCCGGACTTCCACCAAAACTCATCGCTCATTCAGTTCCAAGAAATGTGACTGTTCCAGTGTATTTTGCAGTCAACAAGCCGGTTCCACTGCCCGCTTGCCTGCACACAAATGCCGTTTTTACGGCTACCCAGATAAATCCCATAAAGAGTGTATTTTCTGGTGTCCCGGCCACGGCCGATGGTGTTATGAGTGTAGACAAAATGCCCACTGCCCAGTGCCCATTCCTACAGACAAGCACAGCCCGTCACACAGGGCTCGCGCACATAAAATCGACCCAGTTCGATTGCGCATTAAACGTAGCAGATGTGCCCACTGCCCAGTGCCCACAATCACTACGTCCTGCATGTCTCGAGGTTTCTGTAAAAACGAAACCAACGTGCATTCACTCTGCTCAGGCGGACAATGCTCTTGGTGTGGTAAATGTGCCCGCTATCCCGCGCCCACATCCACACACAGACATGACAAGTCCTACGGGACTCGCCCAGCCCTCCCCGTCTCGGTTAACCACCGCAGAGGAGCCGAGCGCGGGCAATCTGCCCGCTGTTATCAGCGCGCCCTCTGCCTCGAATGTCATAAGTGCGACGCTTGTGTTACAGCACACCGAAGCCCCTCTGTCGCTGAGCGACCAGAGCGCGCTTCGCATTCAACCCCTAGCCATTCATGCAGATGCATGGGCGAGGCTACACGGGGTTTCGAAGTGGGTGCTAGACATTATAAAAAGAGGCTATTCGCTACAGTTTCGCCGGCGCCCTCGTCGCTATGCGACGCGCGTCGAGACCATGGTAAAAACAGAAGTAGCACACCTACTTCGAGCCGAAATTTCGAAACTATTGAGCAAAGGGGCCATAGAGCCGTTATCTCTAGCTCAGAGCGAAGGAGGGCTATACAGCAGATACTTCCTGGTACCGAAAAAAGACGGGGGTCTCAGACCCATACTAGATCTAAGGCAACTGAACAGAGTGCTTGCAAAGCAACAGTTCAGAATGCTCAAGACAAGAAAAATCCTTGCGCAGATTCGCCGAGGAGATTGGTTTGTGTCAATAGATCTGAAAGACGCGTATTTTCAAATACAGATAGCGTCACGTCACAGGCGATATTTGAGATTTGCCTTCGAGGGCCAGGCATATCAGTACACAGTCCTACCGTTCGGCTTGTCCCTAGCACCCCGTACATTTACGATGTGCATGGACGCAGGGCTCACACCCCTCAGGCTACAGGGCATGCGAGTATTGAACTACTTGGACGATTGGCTGATTCTAGCTCAATCTCACTCGATGCTCATAGAGCACAGGACCATTTTACTCGATCACCTCGAGAATCTGGGTCTCAGAGTCAATTGGGCGAAGAGTTCTCTGTCCCCCAGACAGATAATATCTTTTCTGGGCACAGAACTGAACTCGCTGTCTATGATAGCGCGACTGTCACCACAGCGCGTGCTAGACATTCAGCGCGCAGCGAGCTCTTTCCACTGCGGCGCATCTGTCCCGCTCAAGAAATTTCAGAGGATGCTGGGTCTCATGGCCTCAGCATCATCAGTTCTTCAGCTGGGCTTGCTTCGCATGCACCCGCTACAGTTCTGGCTGAAAGCGCGAGTGCCGCGCCGAGCGTGGGCTTCCGGTCTGCTTCGTCTCAAGGTCAATCAGAAATGCATCGCAGCTCTGAAACCTTGGAAAGCAAACGACTGGTACCAATCGGGTGTAAGCCTGGGGACTTCCTCGAGTGTGAAGGTGGTGTCTACGGACGCATCCACCTCGGGATGGGGAGCGCTGCTCGAGGGCAGACCGTTCTTCGGCCAATGGTCAGAACGGGAGAAGCTTCTGCACATAAACTGCCTCGAAATGTCAGTGGTGTCCTACATAAATCGCCAGGGCGGCCTCTCGCTGAGAGCAGCGCATGTGCCAGGGCTCCTAAACGTAGGACCGGACAGACTGTCCAGGAACAATGTTCCGACAGGCGAGTGGTCTCTACACCCACAGACAGTCCAGCTGCTGTGGAAGAAATTCGGCAGAGCGGAAGTAGACCTGTTCGCGTCTCAAGAAAACGCTCACTGTCTGGAATTTTTCTCCAAGAGCAGGGACGCGCTGGCTCATGTATGGCCCCGCCGCCCGCTCTATGCCTTTCCTCCCGTCTCTCTCCTGCCTCAGGTGATAGAGCGGATCAGGGAAGAAGGATGCTCAGTGCTACTCGTAGCGCCGTTCTGGAAAAACCAACCCTGGTTCCCAGTTCTGATGCAGCTAGCGAGCACTGCCCCATGGCCAGTGCAAGCGGCAATATTCTAATCTGAAAAATGAAGCCTACCCGGAAGTGCGAAAAACTGCAATACATCGAAAATCCGCTAGGGGAAGGTCCCAAAAGGGAGCAAATGTCCATACACCCCCATGTTAAGATGTCCGTTTTCACAGCATAAATTCATGTTTTTACAGGTTGGTCCCATGGACTTTTATTGTATTTTTCGATAGGTTCTGAGTGCCTGACAACTGTGAGGGGGGTGAATTTTTTTCTAACTCGTTAGTTTAGATCGTATTTAGATATAAAATGTATGACAAATAAGGGCGCGATTGACAGCTTGATTGACAGCTGACAACGAGCATAGGCTGCGCCGAGTGGAATTCCTGAAATTTGACGTCTCGGCCATGATCTGACACAACACATCATACCTGTAAGTTATCCTTTCTGAACATTTGTATTGAAATATGGCGCCGCCCATACCCCCCATAAACGGCCTCAAAACCGTTCTTCAGAAGTCTATGGGTGACGTCACAGACGCTTTGTCCATATTTTTTACAGTCTATGGGCCAGTGCCAGTGAGGAGGGACCTCCTCTCTCAGGCCAAGGGCTCGATTTGGCATCCGCGCCCAGAGCTGTGGTCCCTTCAGGTTTGGGCCATCAACGGGTACACGCTGACCTCCCAAGCGGAGTGTTAAACACGATCACGCAGGCCAGAGCTCCGTCTACGCGACGTCTCTATTCCTCGAAATGGTCAGTGTTCTCCAGCTGGTGCACAGCTCGTGGCGTGTCGCCCCCAGACTGTGGGGTGACGGAGGTTCTCTCTTTCCTACAAGAGCTGTTGGACAAGGGCAGGTCCCCTTCCACGCTCAAAGTTCATGTGGCGGCCATAGCAGCGTTCTCAAAACAACGCTTGGTCAGTCAATAGGAAGGAACGATTTAGTCATCCGCTTCCTTAGAGGAGCTAAGAGACTGAATCCTCCCAGACCTCCCTCAGTCCCTGTATGGGTCCTTTCTGTGGTACTGGAGGCCATGAAAGGTGACCCATTCGAGCCTTAACAGACGATTGATCTTAAACACCTGTCTTTCAAGACAGTGTTTCTTCTGGCTCTCGCTTCGGTGAAGCGCATAGGGGACTTACACGCGCTCTCAGTCAGCGCGACGTGCATGGGGTTTGGGCCTAATGACTCAAGAGTTATACTCAAACCTAAGCACGGTTATGTTCCAAAATCCCTCAACACACCGTTTAGGGCGCAGGTCATTTCCCTGTCAGCCCTACCGGTCTCTGACGAGGAAGGAGACGCGAGTTTCCTTTGTCCAGTCAGGGCATTAAGAGCTTATGTGTCTCGCTCATCTGTCTTCAGACAGACGGAGCAGCTCTTCGTTTCGTTCAGCGGACGTTCCAAGGGACTAGCCGCGTCGAAACAGAGCCTATCCAGATGGATAGTTGACGCCATTGCGCTGGCGTACACTTCCAAGGGTATGCAGTGCCCGTTGGGTGTCAGAGCGCACTCCACGAGAAGCATGGCTTCGTCGTGGGCCTGGTCAAGTGGGATTGCCTTGCAAGATATATATATATGTATGGCGGCAGGCTGGGCCTCCCCGTCTACATTTATAAGGTTTTATAACCTAGAGGTTCCCGCCTTACAGTCCAGGCTGTTGTCGGTCTAAATATACCAGTACTGTCTGTTCTGATGCTATCGGTTCAGAATACTGTGTCTGCTGAGCACTGCTCGATGAGCACTGCCCGCTAATCGACCGCAAAATGCTTATGGGCAAATAAATAAGACCCACAATTTCCCATCAGCTCAGGCCGTACTCCGCCCTGTCTGTATGATGTACTTTGCGTCTAAGGGACGCTGCTATATGTGGAAGAGCGCGGCTCCGCCCCTCCCTCTTCCCGGACTCCCTGTGAGTTCCCCTGGTGATTATGCACTATATGAACCCCGGACTTTCGCCCTTGGGTCTTTGGTGTCAGATCCCAGCACGCACAGCATTTTACATTGGGTCCCCTAGCGTAAGATACTTGCGCAGTACGAGAGACCTCTCGTAAGAGAACGTACTCGGTTACTAACGTAACCTCGGTTCTCTCTAGAAGAGGGAACGAGTACTGCGTATCTTGCCGTGCATGCACACGCTCTGGTTAGCTTCGGCGATGAAAAACCAGATATCAGCTGCCTGCGAGCTGTATTTATAGGCCTAAGCCACGCCCGTTTCGGCGGGACGTGACGCAGTGGGCGCGAAGCACCCTCATTGGGTCTGACGTCACGCTAGGCCTCGCTCGATAGGCTGCTGCAGTTGCCGCAGAACAGCCAATAGGCACACGAGCCGTCTTGCCTATGTCTGTATGCTGCCGCAACGCGTTTTACAATAATACAAAATTAAGGATAATTTTTTGGCTTCAATATCTCGCGGAAAAGGGATTTTCCCCTAGCGTAAGATACTTACGCAGTACGAGAGACCTCTTCTAGAGAGAACCGAGGTTACGTTAGTAACCGAGTACGTTTGACATGCTAGGCTATTTGGTTTTTCTTTCCTGTTTTCTGCTCAGTGTGGTATCCTGTCTAATATCTGTGGTGTCTTGTTTAGTTTCATATATGATGCTTATCTTACTTGGTGTTAAAGTACAGTTGTGTTTGCATAAGGTCTAGAAATGATGGAAATACTTATTTATTACTATTATTATATAATTATTATTTCATTTCGGTTAGTTTTTCAGTAACTGTTGTTAGTTTTGTTTAGTTTTAGTTTCTCATTTATGGTAAAATGTATCATTTATTTCAGTTTACGAAAAGGTTTTTTGACCAATAGTTTTAGTCTTACACACACACACACACACATTCACACACTCTCACTCAACACAGTCAAACAGACATACACACGCACACACACGACCACACACGTATACGTACGCATGCATGTACACACACACTCACACACACACGGCACTGCTGTTCTCAACTCACATCAGTGTGTGTGTGTGTGTGTGTGTGTGTGTGTGTGTGTGTGTGAGTGAGAGAGTGTAGATCTGCAACAGCTCAATTTGTGCAGTTTCTCATGGTTTGAAGGCATTTTGCACCTGCTGCGGAGAAACTCTCAACTTATTTGCATTTGTTCACTTTGCATCTGTTGAGCTTCAGACTCTCGATCTCTCTTCAGGAACACGTGACGTGTGTGAGACAAGTGCAAAAAAAATGAATCAAAATCTCATATTAAATTAAATAAAATCCAGTTGATATGACAGTTTCACTGATAATACTGAGAGTAATAAAATAAAAGTCCTCCTCCGCTCAAATTATGTTATGGAGGAGATAAACGATATATGAACTATGATTTATGAATATCTCCAGCAGAACAGCTGTCTGTCTCAAATGTCAGATATTACATCAACATGTTTAATCCAAATGGCATTTAAATGCAGATACAGTCTATAAGATCGAGTGAACAACATCAGTACAACTGAAGAAACTGATGCTGTCATTCAGATATATATTCTCATAAGTTCATTGACTGCCATTATGAATGTGGAACAATAAAGATGCTGGACTTTGTTGGAAACGGTATATTTATATTCTCAGGGTTAATATACTGTATATTATTCACATTAGTGTTGGCCAGTACTGAGACTTATATGGTAGAGTAACAGCCTTTCCTTCAAATCACCACTGTAGTTATTTATCATTATTAACACTAAAGCTTTGTATTATTTCAACCCAGTCACTGTATGTTTGAAGCTCATATTTACTCCGCAGAAGTAGCAGTGCTTCGCCTTCTGAGAATATAGTTCCCAGTATGTATACGGTTAGAAGATGTCTGTGTCTCATGTGACCTTGTTATTTGTACACGCTTTGACTATACAAATAACAACATGTAAATAGGAAAATGTTGGCGTTATTTTGTCACGTATTGGGAGCAGTGTGCTAGCTGGAGCCGTTTACCTCCAGTCTTTGTGCTAAGCTAGGCTAGCGGTGGGTGCGTCAGACAGAGTTACGGCACGCACAGAGATGAGAAGGGTATGTATGGACTTATCTAACTCTGGGGGATACGGTGAATAAGCTAAAGTCCCAAAAAGTCAGAGTGTTCCTTTAAGCAGGAGCAAGAAGAAGAGACGTCACTAAATCAAGAGACGCACATTGAAGAGGCGCACATAATGGACGGCATGACACATAGGACAGAAACAGTCTTTTACTCAAAGTATGAGTTGATTGAACGGATGACAATTGTTTACGTGGACCTAAACCCCATTAGATATGCTTACATAGCACTTGTAGAATGTGACTGTGTTTGTGATTTATGTAGAACATTTTAATGTAAGGACATGTAAAAGTGTAATGTAGGTGCTCGACTTGTGCCTAATTATTGTTACTTATCAATCTCTTAATTATTTTGAAGAACGCAAAAGGATTTTGCAGTATCGCTATGTTTACAGCAACAACAAAAAACAAACAAAAAAAAACATCTGTTTACAGTCATACCAGTCGGGACCAAAATGTCATTTTGTAAGAATTTGTGGAAATGTATCTGAAAAATGTGAAAATGATATGCCTAATGTGGTCATTTCATGGTGCAGTGTAACAGAACATGAAAAAAGCACCGGAAGTAAGTGAACTTAAAAAAAAACAATCAAAGAAAAAAAAAAAAGTGTATTGCCCTATATTTTAGTCTGCTCTGGTTATTGTATCGACAGATTATAACCTTTTCAATGCCTGATATTTGTCGCTGTTTGCCGCTCTATTGCCTCTTTTTCTAACTCTGTGCTTCACTTTTCTCAATCTTTGCATGTTGTTAATGTGATCTCCATAATAAACTGAACTCTCTTTGTTGAGATCTCAAGCCTTTCTTTGCTCTCAAGGTGATGCTTCTGTTGTTAGCGTTTATACTATTTGGCAAATGTTTCATGTTAAGATCATGCTATTGTTTTCAACCTAAATTGTTCCAACAGTGGAGGATCTTGAACGCAATGATGGCACAGTGGACAGACCATACTTCATGCCAGAGATACTGCCCATCCTCAAGAAGTCCAATGAGGGGCTGAAAACAGTGGACTAGGCGGACTGTGTATTTTTGTTGTCATTTGTATATACAGTATTATTTCTTTAATAGTCTATTAACAACTATAACTTTTTGAATATCTAATTTTGTGTTACTGAATATCTTTTTGTGTTTAAAATTGTGATATTTCGTTACAATAATGATAACCATTGGCTATAGCCAGGGGCGCAACTACCCAGTGTCAGAGGGGTATGCAGCAACAATTTTGGCGCCCCCCAATTTTCTTCTCAAAATCTATATTTTTGTTATTATGTTAAGTGTCACTAGTGGAAGCAGAAAAGACAAACACCCCTTTAAATCAAAATAAATTACATAGTTTGGGGGGCGCTGTGGGGATGCGGACCGAGATGGCAGCTTAGTTTGAGTGCTCCCCGCGACTTTGCAAAAAATCTTGAAAAACCGACTAATTCATGCTTAAAATCGGGTCAGCACGATGTCTAAACAATCGACTATTGAAGACTGTGGGGTTGGACCAAAACCACGCGGCTCACAAAGAAACAGAACTACCACCACGAATGTGTTAGCCGCTGATGCTGCTAACAACATAGCCGAGGCACAACAGGCCGACCTAGCCGCGGTGCTAAGTGAGCTGCAGGCTCTACGTACCACTGTTTCTTCGATTAACACAAAGATAAGTGCTGTGGATGACTTTGGGAATAAGCTTGACAATGTGGAGAAACGTATAACTGAGATGAACGGCTCTGTTGCTGCTGTGCAGAGAAGTTTTGCTGATCTAAAAGCGGATATCATTGCTAATGATAAGCGGCTAACGGAGGCTGAGGACCGGATAGGGACCGCCGAAGAGGACATAGAAAGGGTGAAATTGCAGCTGACTGATGCTGTAAAACGCATTGCTTACTTGGAGTCAAAGACGGAGGATTTGGAGAATCGCGGGAGACGCAAGAATTTGAGGCTTGTGGGACTACCAGAGTCAGCGGAAAAAACTCGACCCATGGTGGAGTTCATTCAACACATGCTACCGATCTGGCTAGGTCTTGATACCTCTAGAACCTTCGTCTTGGAAAGGGCACACCGCACTTTGGCGAAACCGAGGCCGGGTCAGAGCAGAGCGGTAATCATTCGTTTTTCACTATTTCAAGATCGTGAGTTTGTGTTTCAAACAGCCAAAAAGCGTGTGATCACCCACGAGAACCACAAGATCTTCTTTGCACAAGACTTCTCAGCGGATACCATGAAGACGCGGAGTCCATTCAACGCAGTGAAGAAAAAGTTCATTGAGGCTGGATCCTTTAGGGGATTTCAATTACATCCTTGCAAGATGAGGATTCTTCACGAGGGGAAAATAATTCTTTTCTCCACACCTGAAGAAGCTGAGGACTTCCTATCGAGCTAGATTTGTAATTTAAATACGGCCACGGAATATAGATAACCGTATTGGACTTGAGGACAAAGAGGGGCAATATATATTTTTTATTTTCTTTATTTTTTTATATAATATTTGCACTTTATATATATATATATATATATATATATTATATATATATATTTAGTTTTTGTACGTGGACTCTAATTACCATATCTGGTGGACACTTTTTGTTAAGCATCAAGTAGGCTTGTGCAATTTAATTTTTGGTATATGGTTGAGTCGTTTGGCACTAGAGATAGTAAAATGCGGAGTTGCGGGGACGAACTGGGTGGGCTGTCTGAGAAGTGTACCTACACAGTTTTTGCCACTCCTCATTGGTGTGGATTGGCACTGCCCTTACATAGGTTGTTTAAGTAAGGGAAGGGAATGGGATCTCAAGGATCAAGGGGACTTGTTCTAATTGGTTCATTTTTTTAAAAAATTTTTTTTATCTGTTTTAATTTTTATGTCACACTCAATATGGACAGTTATTATGTTCTTAAAGCATTATGGAAAATTCTAAATTGTCTGATTTGAGATTTACAAGTTGGAATGTCCGGGGACTCAATAAGTTAACTAAATTGAAACAGGTTATGAACAGGCTTAAAAACTCGCATTATAAAATAATTTTTCTTCAGGAAGTCCATCTTACAATTTCTGAAATTAAACATGTACGACGAAGATGGCCTGGCCAAGTTGTACATGCAACGTATAATAATTATGCTCGAGGCGTTCTAATTCTTATTCATAAGACAATTCCTTTTCAACTTACTAATATTGTTCAAGACCCTCAAGGAAGGTTTGTTATTGCTCAGGGTAATATACTTTCTATTGCATTAAATCTGGCTAGCATCTATGGACCGAATGAAGACAAACCCACATTTTTTGAAAATTTCTTTTTAACTTTATCGTCTTTACATGGCCTAAACATAATAGGTGGGGACTTTAATTGTACTTTGGACCCCCTGGTAGATCGATCAACAAAATCAGATCCCCAAAAATCGCAATCTAGGAAAACCATAATACAATATATGACTGACTTGAATTTGACAGAGATATGGAGGAAACTTAACCCAGGTAAATTGGAATACTCCTGTTATTCAGGGATACATAAATCTAGATCACGTATTGATTATTTTTTAGTATCTCAAGAATTGGTATCAAAAATCAAAAATTGTTGGTATGATTGTATAGTTATAAGTGACCATTCGCCCATTTCCTTATCTATATTTTTTGACAAGCTAAAAATATCTCCCACTAATTGGCGTCTGCAGGTATGGTGGCTCCAAAATCCAGAGTTTTTTAAATATGTTGAAAAGAAGATTGACATTTATTTCGAAATTAATACTGATGGAACTAATGCATCAATTAGATGGGAAGCGTTTAAAGCATACAGGGGAAATGATCAGTTTCACAAGCACTAGAAGCAAGGAACAAAAGTCAGAAATGGTTAAATTAGAGAAACAAATAAAATCATTAGAAATAGACATAAATACGCATTAGGATTATGGCAAACAAAAACAATTACTAGTTCTAAGAGCGCAATACAACAAGCTTACAAGTGATAAGGCAGCAAAAAGTCTACTGTGGTTAAACCAAGCTTTTTATGATCAGGGGCAGGGCCGGCTTTGCCGACAGGCGACACAGGCGGCGGCCTGGGGCGCCATCTGCTGGACGGGGCGCAAAATTGCAGAATAATAATAAAAGAAAAAGTTAATTAAATATCGTATTATGAAAGCTGCGCACACGCTGTACACTTTTACTGTGCACTGTCCACACACTGCTTGTATTTGTCCATTTCTTTTACTAGATTATACAATCCTAAAAAACGACTGAGTCACTCTGACAGCTGTCAAACTCACGCGCGTTGCTCAGCAACCGGGAGTGGCGCGAAAACATCTGACAGCTGGTTTTAGCGCTTTAAATGATGGGGTAAAAGTACTGACGGTAACAATGTTGCGCTGTTGAGGCTCGCGCAGTTATTTATAACATATTAAAGTTAAGAAACAATAGCCTAGGCTACACACGACCAGAGAGCTGTTTTCCTGAATGCCATCAAGATTGAAACCAAGACTGATTTCACAATAGTTCAATAAACAAATAGTTAAAATTAAGTCACTTACATTTTAGACACAATGACTGTTTTTGTTCTGTTTCAGCAGCGAAAATAGTTCCAAACAAAAATCACAGCAGAACCATCGCGAATCTCACAGCAACACTTGTTGCATTACTGAATGATTCAGCGTTTTAAATGAATCGTTTGAGTCAAAGATTCAATTACCCATTCATAAATGCCTCATTCTGAATAAATCAGCCGTTTGAACGAATCGTTTGAATGAATGACTCAGTGACTCGCTCATTAAGACGGTCGCCTGCCGCCTCCTACTGGCGGTTTAGTTTCATAAAGTATCATTCTTTTCAACATTCCTTATTTGTATATTCAAAAATATTTAAAATAATCAAATTTAATACAGTTATAAATTTTCAATGTAAATTATTTAATTTGATTGGTAACAGCCTAGTGTCTTATTAATTTAATTGAATATATTGATCAAATTTAAGAATTTGAAATGAAAGATGGAGCATACATTTAATACAATTAGGGGGAAAATGCCCTTTATAAAAGGTACAAGAAATTAGTGTTTTCAAACAGTGATGTACTGAAACATTGACAATTTAAGTTTGAAGGGAGTAAAGCCTCTGTTTAGGCTATTAAGAAAATGTAATTTTGCCAAAAGAAGAACTTTTATTTAAAATAAATGTTCATTTTAAATCAGCCTACTTCAGTGTGATATGTTACCATATTAGCATGCTTAACACTAAGAAATTTGAATAATTGTAATGTGATGATCAGATGCAGATATCTAAATCAAAGAATATGGGCTGTTTGAAGGTGGATTATTTATTTTTAACAGTGGATTCGGGGGACTCAAAGTGCACCAGATTAATGAATTTATCTTTAAAGTGTACAATATTTTCTTACGGGGGAGCATGCCCCCGGACCCCCCTAGAGGTACCAAGTTCCAGAAAACAAAAATGGCACTCTCGCCTTGGGCACCAAATAACCTAGAGCCGGCCCTGATCAGGGGGAAAAGTCCAGTAAATTGTTAGCATGGAGAATTAAAAAAAATAGAATCTGAAAGAGCCATTAATGGCATAACCACACAATCAGGTGGGATCACGAATGATCCACAAGATATTAATAATGCATTCAAAGACTTTTATCAATCATTGTATAGATCAGAATCTTCTGCCGACTTGGTTGATCGAGATGCTTTTCTTGACCATCTTCAATTTCAAGTACTCACTGAAGAGGTCAGGAAGGAATTGGATAATGATATAACTGAACAAGAATTATTAAAAAGTGTAAATTCAGGTAAAGTTCCTGGGCCTGTGGGCTTGCCTATAGAATTTTACAAAACTTTCCAGAAGCAGTTGTTAACTCCACTTTTGAATATGTTTAATGAATCATTTGATATTGGTAGCCTACCTCCAACTTTAAGACTTGCTACAATAACTCTTATTTTAAAACCTGGTAAAGCATCAACTGATTGCTCATCATATAGGCCAATTAGTCTCATGGGAGTAGACACAAAAATATTATGTAAAGTTCTTGCTAAAAGATTAGACCCATACGTCCCTTTTTTAGTGCATAATGATCAGAATGGATTTGTAAGGAGCCGTCAGGGCTTTCATAACATTAGACGAGTCCTTAATATAATTCACTGTAATAATAATGCCAGAGACAATGCACTATTGTCTTTGGATGCAAGACAGGCATTTGATAGAATAGAGTGGCCCTATTTGTTCAATGTATTGCCGAGATATGGAATTGGGGGAAAGTTTTTAAAATGGATACAGTTACTATACACTGGCCCTGTGGCATGTGTAAGGACTAATAACAATTTATCAAGCCAAATAACCCTAGAAAGATCAACCCGTCAGGGCTGCCCTCTGTCCCCATTATTGTTTGTTCTGGCCATTGAGCCACTAGCCATATCTATTCGAAATGAAGCAAATCTGTCAGGAATTACTATTGGAGACCAAGAACATAGAATATCGCTATACGCAGATGATGTGATACTTTTCTTGTCCAAATTATCAACTAGCATACCAGCAATATTACAATTAATGAATAGGTTTGGTAAGTTTTCGGGATATAATATTAATGACACAAAATCTTCCATATACTTCCTAAACAAGGAGGAAAGGAGTAACCCAGTCATAAGATCGCCATTCTTTAATGCAAGAGAAGGATTTACATATCTTGGAGTTAAGATTACCCCCCAAATTAATAAAATTGTTAAAGCAAATTACGATCCGCTAATGGGTGAAGTGCGTGAATCAATTGAAAAATGGACAACAATGCCCATATCAATGATTGGCCGAATGAATTTGATTAAGATGGTAACTCTGCCGAAATTTTTATACCTGTTTCAGTCACTCCCACTGTCACTGCCACAACATTTTTTTAAGGAAATTAACAAGATTCTTCGTAGGTTTATCTGGAACAATAGAAAATCTAGACTTAGGCTTAGACTACTGTATCTTCCATATGACAGGGGTGGTTTACAGATGCCGAATTTACAGTGGTACTACTGGGCCGCTCAGCTTCGAGGCGCAATGTTTTACTTCCACACACGGTCTCCTCCAGCCTGGGTTTCTATTGAACAAACAATATCTAAGCTCCCATTAAGATTATACTTATATTCATCAGATCCAAAGACCTTAAAAAAACAAACAACAAATCCTTTTCTAAAGAATACCATTGATATATGGTTCAAAGCTCACAAACATATTGGTGATACACCTTCTATTTCTCAGTTCTCTCCTATCTGGAGTAATGCACAGTTCACTCCGGGCAGGGCAGACGGCGGTTTTAAGGTTTGGCCTGGTAGAGGTGTGCAAAAAGTTGGAGATTTATATGACAAAGGCATTTTGTTAACATTTAATGACCTGAGTCTGAAATATTCAATTCCTCAAAAACATTTTTTTAAGTACTTACAATTGAAACATTTTATTTCATCAAAGCATTGTGATGCCCTTCGGGAGCCGCCGCTGTCCTGTCTGGAGAATATTATGATAAAGCATGAACATGGGAAACGCCAAATTTCTATATTGTATGCTACACTTATCTCATATGATAAGGAATCCAGTAAAGATAGAATGAGGGCTTGGAGTTTGGATATTAAAGAGGATATCGAGGAAACTGGGTGGTCAAAAGCATGCTTAAAAGCTCAAATACAAACGATTAATACAAGAATGAAGCTATTGCAACATAAATGGTTGATGAAGACATACATAACCCCTGAAATGCTTAACAAATGGTCTCCAGACATTCCAGACACATGTGTGAAATGTTTAATTGAGAAGGGAACTTTAATTCACTGTGTATGGGAGTGCCCTAAATTGGTAACTTTTTGGAAAATGGTTGTATGTACCCTAAGTAACATCACAAAAACCCAAATACCGTGCATTGCAAAACTTTGTATTCTGGGGATATACCCAGATCATCTTTCTATCAATAACAATCAGAGGACTCTTATCGACTTTGGCCTGCAGGAGGATGGTTGCTTTGAGTTGGAAAGAGACTGAAATATCTTCTGCACACTCTTGGATCAAGGAGATTGCAATGTGTGTTACTTTAGAGAAGTTAACGTACATTACAAGGGGTAAAGCACAGCAATTTGAAGAGATGTGGGCACCTTTAATTGATTTCCTTAAGAAATGAGAAGGTGCATGTATTAATGTTTTGAGCGTGACATATTTTTGTTCTGTTTTGTTTTAATTTAATTATGATGCTTTTATTCCATGGTGCTTTGATCAACATATTTGGAATGTTTTTGTAACTTATTTTCCTTTTGGTAATATAATTTTTGTTATTTTTGTTATTTGGTTATTGTTTGTTTTATTGGAAAATCAATAAAAAAAACATTGTTGAAAAAAAAAAACATAGTTTTGTATAAAAAGAATGATAAAAACAGAAGACTAGTGAAAAATATGACCAATAACCAGGGGCGATTCTAGGATAAAAAAAAAAAGGTAACACTTTAGTTTAGGGTCTAATGCTCACTATTAAAGGACAATTCCGGTGAAAAATGAACCTATTAACACATGGTTACCGAGTCGATCGTTCCCTGGGATGCGTTTTCATGATAATCTAATGTAAAGAGTTTTATCTCTAAAAACAGATTAGCTTATAACACTAGCGTATGGGGCACAGAGTAAGTATAAGTAAATCGCTAGTTAATACCACTAACAAGGCTCAAAATAGCCTCACACTAACACGGTAGCATAATGAGGGTCCCTACATGCAAACCGAAGCATTGAGAACTTTGTAAGTGTACACAGTTTAATAAGAAGATACTTTATAAAAACAGTACATTACGCGTTTACAGGCAGGCGTCATCTTGGAAAACAGTGTCGACTAATGGAGTCACGAACGCCGTGCGATTCACGCGATCGCGTTCACGTTTCTGAGAAAATTTAGATTTCTCTGATCTACATATGTGTTTATTTTAAGATGTTTTGAAAGCAAAAAAAAATAAAAATTGGATAACAATAGCTTTAAAACCATGTGGGCAGCTGATTATTTTTCTCTCCTCATCAGATCAGCATCACACTCTTTTTCTCTTTGTTTTTCTCTTGGCCGGTACTCTTCCCCTCCATTGTAAGCTGAGCTTTGAGTGATATAGACTGATATAGGCTTTTCACGTTTGTCTGTCAGTGAAGAAAGTAAACATAGGGTCAATTGATTGATTTATGAATCATTTTCTCAGAAGCATTCATTTACTGAAAGCTACTAGGAAATCTAGTAACTAAGTTTATTAAATTCATTCACAATATGTACACATTCATTACTGATCTTATGCCTAATTCAGGGCCGTAGACAGGGCTTTAAAATCAAAGAGGTCCTAAATTTGAGGTTGTTGTTGTTGTTAGGGAGTTCAATTTTTTATTTCACTGATGTGCATTTCAAGATGTTTGAAGGGCAAAAAAAAGTATAAGAAATAGCTTTAAAACCATGTTAGCGGGCAGTAGATTATTTGTCAATACCTTCTCTCTCCTCATTTATCTCAGTCTCCTCATCTTGCCCTGTGTCTTCCCCTCCTAAGCTGAGCACGCACACACACACATACCCTGAGGGCGCCTACTCTAGCCTGTTAGTCCTCTAAAATTGTATGTAACATTGAGGAAATGCAGAAATGATTTAGAAACGGACAACAGCAGCTATATAGAAAGTATGTTTTTTTTGTTGTTTTTATTGTTGGTTTTTATCTCTTTTATCGTGCTGCGCCCAGCGCCCCTATGCGCGCAAATAGCGCATACACACTTTTTGTGCCACTGGCTGGCTATATCTAACAACGTTTATTTATTTATTTTAATAGAATGGAAGCCACTCGTTTTATTACAATAAAAAGTTTTCTGCAGTGTTTTTCAATGCGTCCATGTGACAAAGCCATTTTTCAGTTTGTACTTGTTTGTTTCGGAGTGTAAATATGAAATAATTCTTTGATGTGAGCTGGTTGAGAAATTAATAAATATTAATTAGCTCATGCACGTAATGTCCACTTTCTCGAGCGTAAAGGTACGTAACTTAATTAATATTCATGAGCCAACGTCCAGCTGTGGTTCAGTTGCTAAGCAACGACATCGAGTTTCAGACACAAACGAGTTTCAAACTAACTTACTGGCGGTGTTACACAGTTAGAGACAGAAATCTTTATTTAAACCTTTATAAAATAATAACTATAAATAATAAAAATGCCTGGCGTCAATAAGCAAGCTATTCAGCGAAATGTTTCCGAGCTCCAGCGAAAAATTCTACTTCTGGGTAACTTAAGTTTTTTATTACAGATTTCGCCAATTAAGCTGAAACAGTTAACGTTAACTTAAAACCTGCTTAAATAGTCAGTAATATTGCGGCAGTAGTGGAATAATGAGTATTTCAATTGTTTTCTTAATATTTGCTCTTATTAATAATGTATTCTCAAGGATGGCAATGTTGTGTTGTAATGTCAGCCTGGAGTTATTATATAGCAAAGTTGCTTCTATAGCTGTTTAATACATTTATATTACCTTTAAATTGAATAAAGAGCTCAGTAAAATTGTCTACAGAAAGTTAATATTGCATTAATTAAACCCAACTTCGCATGAATGTTTCTCTCTGTCCACTAGAGAGAGAAAGAAGCGCGAATTTTGAAAGCTCTCAGTCTGTCATCGAGAAGAACAGAGAAACCATCTGGCAGCTGAAACATGCGAATGAAAACATGCGCAAGAAACTGGCTGAGGTCAGACATTATGAACACACACACATATGTAATGTTAAAACATATCCATATCATTTAAGTCACGTTATAGCTGTATTTGATGCATATCTTGGTCTTGGTTGTTCCAGGGAGAGGAACAAGTAACCAAGGATGTTTTTCAAGACCGTGGGATGGAGAATGAATCATTTAGGAACATGCCTGTTAAGGTGAGGTTAAATGAACCTTTATATCAGTTATTTAAAAACCTTTTTCCACTTCTTTCACTTGTACTATCCAGTGGTTACAGAATCACCTGCATATCAGTTGTGGTTGACAGTCATTTTTGTTGTGCAGTCGGCTCTGACGGTGCTGGAGAAGGAGGTTTGTGATAAAGCGAAGAAGCTGAATGCTTTGAAACAAACCACTGACACACAGAGGCAGCGTTTGGAGGAGTTGAAGCGCCAGTACGAGAGCATGAAGCCTCTGCCTGACAACCAGGAACTAGACGAGGAAAAGGTAGAAATTGTCTCTTTTTTTTATTTTGAATGAACACTGGTGAATCTTACAATTTAAGAATTGTCCAGGTTTCCTCCCAAAATCGAAAGGAAAAAAAGCAGTAAGAATATTGAGCCTTTTTTTCCAGTCAAATCATTTTTGTCCCAATTTCTCCTTACTGTAATTACTGTAAACCATGCCCACAGTTTTATTATCACCATTATTATTATATAATCTAAACAATTCACGAGAATACGATTTTTTTGCACATCATAATGAGAATTAGAGTAAAGAAGGGAACTCTGCCATAAGTTTCCCTAAGTGGTCATTCTTCCATTGTAAATGCTCTTCTTCCTTCTCTCAAGTCTTTCGTCTTCCCCTCTGTCTTGATTAGTGGGAAGCAGAGTGTTTAGCCACCCTGTATCGATGAGCACAATTAAATATGTTAATTCAAGCAAGAAAATGAATGAACTTGTGTGCTTGTTTTATAGAAATTGCGCATTCTGGAAAACAGATTGGAGGAAGCGCAGCTGAAACGTCATGAAGCAAAGAACGTAATGCGAGGATACCTCAAAGAGAAGGACAAACTACAGGTATCTGAGAAAGAACAGATGAACTGGTTCATGTACAGACTGACACAGCACACACACATAAACCCACACAGATGTGTATTATAAAGCATGATACCCCATATATTTAATGTTGAAAATTTAAGCAATCCAATGTATCCAATGACACTCATCCATACCATTCAAAATATATTCTTATTCTTATAATAATCATAAATGTTTCTTGAGCACCAAATCAGCATATTAGAATGATTTCTGAAGGATCATGTGACACTGGGAATGAGGAATGGCTGCTGAAAATTCAGCTTTGATCACAGGAAAAAATTACATTATAAAATAGATTAAAATACAAAACAGTTATTTTAAATTGTACAGGTGTGCATAAGAGACTTCTTTCATTAAAGGGTTAGTTCAGCTAAAATTGAAAATTCTGTCATTAATTACTCTTCATCTTCGGAACACAAATTAAGATCTTTTTTATGAAATCTGAGAGCTTTCTGTCCCTCCATTGACAGCTACGCAACTACCACTTTCAAGCCCCAGAAAGGTAGTATAGACATCATTAAAGTAATCTTTTACAAATATTTAAAAGAAATATTCTTAATATTCTAATATATAATAATATTAAATATTGCGAAAAAAACAAACATAATTTACCACCTTATTTACAAAATATTAATCTCCAGCATGCGTTCATGCAACAACAACACACATGCGCCACGGTGCTTTTTCGGGGATTACTTATTCCCTTTCTGGGGCTTGAAAGTGGTAGTTGCATAGGCTGTCAATAGAGGGACAGAAAAATATCTTCATTTGTGTTCCGAAGATGAACGAAAGTCTTATGGGTTTGGAACCACATGAGGGTGAGTAAATAATGACAGAATTTTCAGTTTTGGGTGAATAATCCCTTTAAGATTAAAACTCTTAGCGACCCCAATCTTTTGAACAGCATCATGGTAAATAAACATTTATGATTATCCTCTTATTTGTTTCTTCAGGGAGACAGTTTTACATTTCAGCCACGGCTGGACAGGATGGAGGCAGAGATCCACCGGCAGACACAAGTGCTCAAAGAACTGCAGGTCACGAACGGTGACGCTCACTTCTCAAAGGATGCAGCCATGGTAAAGACAAAGCATTTAATAAATGATTAAAAAAAATGGGTAACACTTTATTTTACAGTGTCCTTGTTACATATGTTACATGTACTTACAATAGTATTAACAGTTAATTATGCATAATTACATGCAACTAACCCTCAACCAAACCCTAATCCTAACCTTATAGTAAGTACTTGCACTTAATTAATATTACTCAGTACTTAAATATATAATTACACTGTAACAATGACACCGTAAAATAAAGTGTAACCAAAAAATGTAATGAGATAATAAAGCAAGCATACGTGTAAGTGTGCCATGGTAAAGGTTGTGCAAGTAATGCTTCTCGTAAAGAGTAGGGGTGTAACTCCGGTGTCCTGCACAAATTCCCTCCATTGGCCTTTATCAATCATGGCCTACGAATAAGAATCCTCATGCTTTCAATTGGCTTTATCACTCTCTCTCCTCTCCACCTATAGCTGGTGTGTGGTGAGCGCACTGGCGCCATTGTTCTGACAGTGGATGCTGCACACTGGTGGTGGTTGAGGGGAGAGCGCTCTATAAATGCCTCATTTCATTAAGATGTGTGTGTGTGTGTGTGTGTGTGTCCAGGCTGAGCTGCAGCTTCAGGACGAGAAGGTGTGCAGAGAGCGCAGAAGGCGAGAGAAAATCCTCTCCCTCTACAAGAAGCAGCAGGAGGAGAGGATTGCTCAGGCAAAGGAGAGGAAGAGAAGAGCGAGCATCATCCATCACACATCAGATAACAATGTAATACTCTAATAAGCATAAAGATATGTGTGTCATACTAATAGCACTTCTCATGTGAAGTGCACAGGAGACTGGACTCGCAATTGATGTTAATAGAGCTTTGTGTTAGCATGCTGCAAAGCTCACAACAATAAAATAAAATAGACAATTCAACTATTTATAAGTATATACACTTCCGGTCAAAAGCTTGGAATAATTACGATATTAAGTCTCTTATGCTCACCAAAGCTGCATTTATTTGATGAGAAATAAAGTAATGTTGCGAAATATGTTATTACAATTTAAAATAACTGTTTTCTATTTAAGTATATAATTTATACCTGTGATGCAAAGCTATATTTTCAGCATCATATACAGTCTTCAATGTCACATGATTCTTCAGAAATCATTCTAATATGGATTTGGTGCTCAAGTAACTTTTCTTATTATTATCAATGTTGAAAAATAGCTCCCCGACGAGCTGAGCAGCGAGGCCAACGCAGTAGAAGAAGTGGAAGCCATCTCTCCTTTTGAGGAAGCTTTCCAGCAAATCAGAGAGGCCACTGGAGTCACAGACCCACGGGTGAGGACACACAACACAACATTCAACTGTTTTCAGTGTGTTAGGGGAGTAACAGTTTAGGACACAAGGACCAGATGTTTGAAAGAAGACCCCGGAGTCAGAATTATAATAAATTAAAGAAAAGTTTTACTGAAGATAGTTTGCAGTTTCATCAGCAGAAGTTCAGCTTCAAGACTCACACAGTAGTTCGTAGGCCGCCCCACTTACAGTTACAAAGATCACAGCAGTTATATCCTACACCACACACACACACACAGCAGTTATACCCTTCACCAAGGTCTAAGCTACGTCCTTTACTCAGGTTGCAGTTTCTGATTGGCTAAGAAATAGATAAACATAGTAATTTTCCACACATATACATATAGACGGAAGCATATCTCTATCGATTATGCCGCTAAGTTAGACGCGTCGTGACCTTCCAGGTCACAGATCTGCATTGCTGGGCGCCAGCATGTCCAGAACAATAACTCAGTCAATCTCCAATAATGCCAGTGGTTCCTTAACCTGTAACCAAGAAGACTAACACACACACACACCGACACACAGCTTCTCTAAGGTTGGATTTGGCCAGGCTCTAACTATAAACAGGAGAGTCCTCTCAAAACATCAAGATAATGCATTCTTTCTCTCAAGGAGAGCTACACTTTAGTCTAACTGGAAAGTAAGGCTTTAACAAAGAAATGGTCCCTTAAACTATTGGCTTCAATGACCCCTATATGTTTTAACACGTTGAAGACCTTTCTCAAACACAAAACAAATCCATATTTCATTTCTGGAAGCCGGGCTAAATGAGCAAGCACTGTTACTGCATTCAGATATCAAACACAGACATTAAAGAATACATGAAAAGAACATTTCAGTAATCACACTGGTAACTTCAATAACAAAGTAAAATCCCCAGAGAAGTCTTTTAACTCATTTGATATTTAGAAGGAAAAATATTGATTAATACCTTGATTATAATCACTCATTACATATACATTGAAGTATATGTAATGCCCCCCCCCCCCCCTTCAAGTGTATATAGATTACTCCTTGTTAAGCAATGTTTAGTCTGTTCTTGTGTTAAGCAATGTGTATTCCTGATTTCTCTTGTAATAGGAACTAGTGGGCCTGTTTATCTCTCGGAGAAAAACACAGGAACGTTTGGAGAAGATGAAGGCAGAAAATGAGAGTTTGCTGCTTCCACTGAAGGAAGAGAGGAATATGCTTCAAACTCAGCTTCAGGATATGAAATTCTCAGGAGAAACTGAACTCTCAAGGTAAGAGCAGACATTGTAGACAGTGTGAATATGATATCACTTCACATTCTCTGTTATTGTGACTGAATAGTAACATAACATTATTGTCCTCGGTCAGCTCTCTGCAGGTTTGTGAGCTTCAGCAGCAGCTTGAGCAGACGCAGCAGCGCCGTGATGCAGCTAAAGATCGTCTGTACGGACTCAAACATCCACTGAACGCTGCCAAAGCAGGAGTGAAGCACCTCAGTGAAAAACTTCAACACATACCACTGGTACTAATGAATCTTGTCAAATACATAAACCCCCTGGTTTCAGGGTAAATTCAACCTAGGGTCCTTTGCACCATGACCTCGAGCCAACATGGTCATGGCCTTTTTATTTTATTTTATTACATTTTAAAAAGAAGCCTTTTTCTCTTGGTCGAACATTATTAAAGTTAGAGCTTATTTAAAGATATCAGCCGAATGGCTTAGTGCAGGCGCTAATGGACCCAAGGTTTTATCTCGTAAATTACCGCACTAATAATGCCCGGAATGGTACCAAACTTCTACAGTGGTACCAAACTTCTACAGTAGTACAAATAGGTTCTGTACTCATAAAACAAGGCATTGTAAAGTTTGTGAGTACATCAGGAGTTTATTTAAATAACATTTGCCTGATGGCTTGTGCTACCGCTAACCCGGAAGTCGAGGTCACTTCCGTGATTTGGGAAAAGCCCATAAAAGTCCCTAATCCCTAATTTTATGAAGTGATGAGAATACTTTTTGTGCGCCAAAAAAACTAAATGTCAACTTTATTCAGTCATTTCTTCTCTTCTGTATCAGTCTCCGACGCGCGTTCACGAGAGCACCACGACGCATGCGCGGCCTCGCGTGCATCTTCCTCTGCTTGTAGGTTATATGTCAGAACGCCAGCTGCTGCGTCATTTCCACACACACACACACACACACATGCGTCGTGATGCTCTCGTGAACACGCGTCGGAGACTGATACATAGTATAGGTAGTGTATTTGAATGTTTTGTTTTTTTTGTTGGTAAAATTTAGTAGAAACTGCATAAGAAAAATTCATTAAGTGTCCAGGGATGTTTTCTCTGTAGTTAGTGATTGAGGAAACGTTTTTACATTCAAACGATGCATGCATGAAATGTCTGAGCATTTCTGTTGGTCTCTGGCAGATGAAGGGTCCGACACCACAGCTGCCTCCAGACTCAGAGGAACAAACACTGCAGCTGTTGTCTGAGGCTGAGCAGAAACTGATGCTGCTGAAGGAGGAACTAAAGGGCAAAGATCTGGCAACCATCCTGAAGGAGATAGAGGAAGAGGAGGTGAGGAACAATGATTAGTCAAGTTGCTGTTATTGTATTTTGGCTTGTAGAAGATTTGTAACTAGTGAAACATTGACTGTTTTGTTTACTTTAGGAATATATGTCATATTTTACTTTTTTGGAAGTTGTAAAATAACGCTTTCTAATATTACTAATATGTTGTTTATTTCATGACCCTTTGCAGTTCCTTGCCAAGATAGCAGAAGATCTACCCAAGTTTAACACGCGCATTCTGTTCCGTGAGGACCAGAAACAGGACTCTTTTGATGGTAAGACACTAGCTCATATCACCATGGAATCTCATTTCTGCCACATAAGAAAAAAATCATGCTTTGGTGAAATACCAAGTCATAATTATGAGATAAAAAGTCTAAATGTTTTATCACAATTATGATTTTTTTTCTATAACTTTTTGTTTTCATTTAATCTTTTTATGTTATAATTTACTTTTTATATTTTAATTAAAACTTTTTGTAATTGTGACTTTTCCTGACAATTAAAATTTTTATGCCATAATTGACTTTTTATCTCATAATTTCAACGCTTTGTAATACTTATGACTTTTCTTGATCATTTAAATTTGTTATGCCATAACTGACTTCTTATCTCATAATTATTGCTTAATGGCAGAAATGGGCTTCCATGTGTCCTATATCTGAATTAAGCTTTTTGGGGCGTGAAGTCACACATATCAGGGTATTTATATAGTAAAAAAAAACTCCTCAATAAAAAATCCTACTTGATATATTTACAAATTATTTTTAGCTTGAAAAATATATTTTATCATTCATCGAGGTATAAATAAAATATGCTATTAGTTTTTACTTGATGGTTACACCACATGACATTTGTCAAATTTAAACTTCTTGTTGAACATAAAAGCCATATGAAATCAACACGGATACAAAGATTACATACAGTATATCTAAGAACTTGGCATACTGTATGTGTTTAAAACTTTTTTTCCCATTATACTTCTTTATCTTGGGCACTCTGATTTTCATTTTGCACCAGTGATTACTGATTTGTGAACTTGGAAAGCTCTTGACCAGGAACGGCCATGTGTTTTTTGATGTACACAGTTCAAAAGCTCCCTCTTATCAAGATGTTCACCTGTGCTGTTCTGATTTAGTTCCATTCCTTAATCTGTACACTGTGTGGAAGTTAAAGCTCACCCTTCTGTTGTACAGAGTGGTGGTGGATTTGTTAATGTCTCAAAGGCCAGATCACGTTTACGTGTGATTGTGTGTGTGACTGAGAGACTGGCCTACTGGTACATGGGAACTATGAATGCTGTTGATCCATATGGAACAATAACAGAACTATTACGTTTAGCAGACAGAGCTGACACACACCTTACACACCTGCATGTCTTTTCTGTCAACAGATGAGGACAACAGGAGCAATGATGAGGATGTCATCACTCGTGTGATGCTGAAGCAGCAGCCTCAAGCATTCCAGGGGTGTTTGGCTTGAGGTCATGGTGCAAAGGACCCTGGGTTGAATTAATCTTAACCATCCCTTTAATTTCATGAAGAATACTTTCTGTGCCCCAAAAAAAACAAAATGTCAACTTTATTCAGTAATTTCTTCCCTTCTGTATCAGTCTCCAACGCACATTCACGAGAGCACCACGACGCATGCGCGACCTCGCGTGCATCTTCCTCTGCTTGTAGGTTATATGTCAGAACGCCAGCTGCTGCGTCATCACCACACACACACGTGTCGTGGTGCTCTCGTGAACGCGCATCGGAGACTGATACATAGTATAGGTGTTTTAGAATGTTTTTTTATTTTATTTATTTTTTCGAAACTGCATAAGAAAAATTCATTAAGTGTCCAGGGATGTTTTCTCTGTAGTTAGTGATTAAGGAAACGTTTTTACATTCAAACGATGCATGCATGAAATGTCTGAGCATTCCTCTTGGTCTCTGGCAGATGAAGGGTCCGACACCACAGCTGACTCCAGACTCAGAAGAACAAACACTGCAGCTGATGTCTGAGGCTGAGCAGAAACTGATGCTGCTGAAGGAGGAACTGCAGGGCAAAGATCTGGCAACCATCCTGAAGGAGATAGAGGAAGAGGAGGTGAGGAACAATGATTAGTCAAGTTGCTGTTATTGTATTTTGGCTTGTTGAAGATTTGTAACTAGTGAAACATTGACTGTTTTGTTTACTTTAGGAATATATGTCATATTTAACTTTTTTGGAAGTTCTAAAATAACGCTGACTAATATTACTAATATGTTGTTTATTTCATGCCCCTTTGCAGTTCCCTCGTCTCGGTTACTAACGTAACCTCGGTTCCCTGAGATGAGGGAACGAGAATTGCGTAAGGCTAGCTTACGCTATGGGAAAACTCCTTTTCTCGAGAATATTGAAGCCAAATCTTTAAAACGCAGTGCAGCTGCACAGCATACACAGATAAACAGCGAGTACGGTCATTGGCTGTGCTGCGGCAACTGCACAAATCTATGGCGAGGCAGCTCAGACGCACAAACCAATTCCAGGTTATAAAACCTCATAAATGTGGACGGCGAGGCCCAGCCTGTCACCGCACAGATATCTTCAATGGGTATTCCACTTGACCAAGCCCAAGACGAGGCCATGCCTCTCGTGGAATGAGCTCTGACGCCTAAGGGGCAATGAAGGCCCTTAGACTCATAAGCCAGCGCGATAGCATCAACTATCCAGAGCGATAATCTCTGCTTTGAGACGGCGAGCCCCTTGGTGCGGCCGCCAAAGCATACGAAAACTGTTCCGATTGTCTGACTGAGGCAGAACGCTCCAGATAAACTCTGAGAGCCCTGACGGGACAGAGTAAATTCGCGTCTCTTTCATCCTCTGGTGAGGAAAGAGCTGCGAGTGAAATAACCTGTGCTGTGAACGGAGTCGAGAGCACTTTAGGAATATAACCATGCCTTGGCTTGAGGACGGCTCTGGAGTCGTTAGGCCCAAACTCAAGGCAGGACGCGCTCACTGATAGCACATGTAAATCACCCACTCTCTTGACTGAAGCGAGCGCCAGAAAAAGAGCAGTTTTGAGCGAGATGTGCTTCAGGTCCGCAGACCGAAGCGGCTCAAACAGGGCACCCTTCAATGCTTCCAGGACCGTGGAGATGTCCCAGATAAGCACAGAGGGGGGTCGCGGAGGGTTTAGCCTCCTTGCCCCTTTAAGGAGCGCACGATGAGGTCGTTCCTTCCTAGTGATTGTCTGGCCACAAGAGCATGAGATGATGTTATGGCCGCCACATATACTTTGAGCGTGGAGGGGGTGCGACCCGCGTTCAAGAGCTCTTGCAAATAAACCGAGTGCACTTGGTACTTCGCATGAGTCGGGGTCCAGGCTCCGTGCTGCGCACCAGCCAGAGAACACCACCCATTTCTGAGCATAGAAGTGCCTAGTTGAGGGCGCTCTTGCTTCAGTGATGGTTTGTAGCACCCTATCCGGGAGACACCCGGGTACCCGTTGAGGGGCCATACATGAAGGGCCCATAAGTCGTGACGGAGATTTATGGGCCCTTCATGCTAAAAAGCATCACTGAAGCAAGAGCGCCCTCAACTAGGCACTTCTATGCTCAGATATGGGTGGTGCTCTCTGGCTGGTGCGCAGCACGGAGCCTGGACTTTACTCATGCGAAGTACCAAGTGTACGCGTTTTTTTTGCAAGAGCTCTAAGACGCGGGTCGCACCCCCTCCACGCTTATGGCGGCCATAACATCATCTCACGCTCTTGTGGCCAGACAATCACTGGGAAAGAACGACCTCATCGTGCGCTTCCTTAAAGGGGCAAGAAGGCTAAACCCTCCGCGACCCCCCTCTGTGCCTATCTGGGACCTCTCCACGGTCCTGGAAGCATTGAAGGGTGCCCCGTTTTGAGCCGTTCGGTCTGCGGACCTGAAGCATCCTGCCTTGAGTTTGGGCCTAACGACTCCAGAGCCATCCTCAAGCCAAGGTATGGTTATATTCCTAAAGTGCTCTCGACTCCGTTCAGAGCACAGGTTATTTCACTCCCAGCTCTTCCCTTCACCAGAGGATGAAAGAGACGCAAATTTTCTCCGTCCCGTCAGGGCTCTCAGAGTTTATCTGGAGCGTTCTGCCTCATTCAGACAATCGGAACAGCTTTTCGTATGCTTTGGTGGCCGCACCAAGGGCCTCGCCGTCTCAAAGCAGAGATTATCGCGCTGGATAGTTGATGCTATCGCGCTGGCTAATGAGTCTAAGGGCCTTCATTGCCCCTTAGGCGTTAGAGCTCATTCCACGAGAGGCATGGCCTCGTCTTGGGCTTGGTCAAGTGGAATACCCATTGAAGATATGTGCGGTGGCAGGCTGGGCCTCGCCGTCCACATTTATGAGGTTTTATAACCTGGAATTGGTTCGTGAGTCTGAGCTGCCTCGCCATAGATTCGTGCAGTTGCCGCAGCACAGCCAATGACCTTACTCGCTGTTTATCTGTGTATGCTGTGCAGCTGCACTGCGTTTTAAAGATTTGGCTTCAATATTCTCGAGAAATGGAGTTTTCTCATAGCGTAAGCTAGCCAGGTAAGCTAGGTTACGTTAGTAACCGAGACGAGGGAACTGCAAAGGGGCATGAAATAAACAACATATTAGTAATATTAGTCAGCGTTATTTGACAACTTCCAAAAAAGTTAAATATGACATATATTCCTAAAGTAAACAAAACAGTCAATGTTTCAATAGTTACAAATCTTCAACAACCCAAAATACAATAACAGCAACTTGACTAATCATTGTTCCTCACCTCCTCTTCCTCTATCTCCTTCAGGATGGTTGCCAGATCTTTGCCCTGTAGTTCCTCCTTCAGCAGCATCAGTTTCTGCTCAGCCTCAGACATCAGCTGCAGTGTTTGTTCTTCTGAGTCTGGAGTCAGCTGTGGTGTCGGACCCTTCATCTGCCAGAGACCAACAGAAATGCTCAGACATTTCATGCATGCATCATTTGAATGTAAAAACATTTCCTTAATCACTAACTACAGAGAAAACATCCCTGGACACTTTTTACTGAATTTTTTTTATGCAGTTTCTACTCAATTTAAAAAAACAAAACAAAAGAATCAGTCTCCGACGCACGTTCACGAGAGCACCACGTGTGTGGTGATGACGCAGCAGCTGGCGTTCTGACATATAACCTACAAGCAGAGGAAGATGCATGCAGGTCGCGCATGCGTCGTGGTGCTCTCGTGAACGCGCGTTGGAGACTGATACATAATATCAACTGTGTACATCAAAAAACACATGCCAGTTCCTGGTCAAGAGCTTTCCAAGTTCAAAAACCAGTGATCACTGGTGCAAAATGGAAATCAGAGTGCCCAAGATAAAGAAGTATAATGGGAAAAAAAGTTTTAAACACATACAGTATGCCAAGTTCTTAGATATACTGTATGTAATCTTTGTATCCGTGTTGATTTCATATGGCTTTTATGTTCAACAAGAAGTTTAAATTTAACAAATGTCATGTGGTGTAACCATCAAGTAAAAACTAATAGCATATTTTCTTTATACCTTGATGAATGATAAAATATATTTTCAAGCTAAAAAGTTTTTTTTTTACCATATAAATACCCTGCAATGTGTGACTTCACGCCCCAAAAACCTTAATTCAGATATAGGATACATGTATGGAAGCCCATTTCCGCCATAAAGCAATAATAATGAGATAAGAAGTCAATTATGGAATACAAATTTTAATTGTCAGGAAAAGTCACAATTACAAAAAGTTTTAATTAAAATATAAAAAGTCAATTATAACATAAAAAGATGAAATTAAAACAAAAAGTTATAGAAAAAAATCATAATTGTGACAAAACATTTAGGGCCCTATCTTGCACCCAGCGCAAGTGACTTTGTACACCGACGCATGTATCATTCCTATTTTGCACCCGCGCAAAGCGCGCTTTTCCCTCCACAGAAGCACGTCGCTAAACTAGGGAATGAACTTGCGCTCCCTGGGCGGTTCAGCGCAAAAAAGGAGGCGTGTTCCGGCGCAAACGTTCCTTCATGCTATTTTGATGGTTTAGAAAACAATTGCGCCACTAACCAGGAAAAAATTGTTTAAAGTCAGTGGCGCGTTGCGCATGTTATTCATATGCTATTTTAAGGGTGCATGAAGTGTGTGCTCAACGCGCACTTTGATTCTCTCATCTACACAGAAGCAGCAGTTTTCATTTTTGCAAATCATACATTATTACAATAGATAGATAGATAGACAATGTATTATAAAAGCATACATCTAGCTTACACATTTACCCAAATTATCATACGCCTGTTTAACCGAAGTTAATTTGGGTGGGTTTCTCTATTTCAATGTAACTTCTCTCTTTTACGGCCGTGACGAGAGTGTTGCTCTCCTTGGCTGTGAACCGCTCCTGGCGCGCGCCTGGCAAATCCGCCGTTACAATAGCAATCCGCTATGGAAAAAGCGCGTCTGCTCTTAAAGGGAATGTGAAATGTCGCTCTGATTGGTTTATTTCACGTTACGCCCAAACCACACCTATGAATAATGAAGCTAATTCAGACCAACCCATTTTAGATTTGCGCCTGGCGCAAGAGTAATTTATCCCGCCGGGAAAATAGCAACAGCGCCGAGACCCGCCCACAAAGTTACTTGCGCTTTGCGCTTGACACTTGCGTTTCAGATCGTTAAAATAGGGCCCTTAGACTTTTTATCTAATAATTATGACTTGATATTTCACCAAAGCATGATTTTTTTCTTATGTGGCAGAAATGAGATTCCATGGTGATATGAGCTAGTGTCTTACCATCAAAAGAGTCCTGTTTCTGGGCCTCATGGAACTGAATGCATGTGTTGTACTGGGGTAGTTCCCTTTCGAGAGGTCTCTTGTATTGCTTACGGCTAGCTTACGCTATGGGAAAACTCCTTTTCTCGAGAATATTGAAGCCAAATCTTTAAAACGCAGTGCAGCTACACAACATAAACAGATGAACGGCGAGGACCGTCATTGGCTGTGCTGCGGCAACTCCACGAATCTAAGGCGAGGCGGCTCAGACGCACGAACCAATTCCAGGTTATAAAACCTCATAATGTGGACGGCGAGGCCCAGCCTGTCACCACACAGATATCTTCAATGGGTATTCCACTTGACCAAGCCCAAGACGAGGCCATGCCTCTCGTGGAATGAGCTCTGACGCCTAAGGGGCAATGAAGGCCCTTAGACTCATAAGCCAGCGCGATAGCATCAACTATCCAGCGCGATAATCTCTGCTTTGAGACGGCGAGCCCCTTGGTGCGGCCACCAAAGCATACGAAAAGCTGTTCCGATTGTCTGAATGAGGCAGAGCGCTCCAGATAAACTCTGAGAGCCCTGACGGGACGGAGAAAATTTGCGTTTCTTTCATCCTCTGGTGAGGGAAGAGCTGGGAGTGAAATAACCTGTGCTCTGAACGGAGTCGAGAGCACTTTAGGAATATAACCATACCTTGGCTTGAGGACGGCTCTGGAGTCGTTAGGTCCAAACTCAAGGCAGGATGCTTCAGGTCAGCAGACCGAACGGCTCAAAACGGGACACCCTTCAATGCTTCCAGGACCGTGGAGAGGTCCCAGATAGGCACAGAGGGGGGTCGCGGAGGGTTTAGCCTTCTTGCCCCTTTAAGGAAGCGCACGATGAGGTCGTTCCTTCCTAGTGATTGTCCGGCCACAAGAGCATGAGATGATGTTATGGCCGCCACATATACTTTGAGCGTGGAGGGGGTGCGACCCGCGTTCAAGAGCTCTTGCAAATAAAGCGAGTACACTTGGTACTTTGCATGAGTCGGGGTCCAGGCTCCGTGCTGCGCACCAGCCAGAGAACACCACCCATTTCTGAGCATAGAAGTGCCTAGTTGAGGGCGCTCTTGCTTCAGTGATGGTTTGTAGCACCCTATCTGGGAGACACCCGGGTACCCGTTGAGGGGCCATACATGAAGGGCCCATAAGTCGTGACGGAGATTTATGGGCCCTTAATGCTAAAAACCATCATTGAAGCAAGAGCGCCCTCAACTAGGCACTTCTATGCTCAGAAATGGGGGGTGCTCTCTGGCTGGTGTGCAGCACGGAGCCTGGACTTTACTCATGCAAAGTACCAAGTGTACTCGTTTTTTTTGCAAGACCTCTTAGACGTGGGTCGCACCCCCTCCACGCTTGTGGCGGCCATAACATCATCTCACGGTCTTGTGGCCAGACAATCACTAGGAAGGAACGACCTCATCGTGCGCTTCCTTAAAGGGGCAAGAAGGCTAAACCCTCCGCAACCCCCCTCTGTGCCTATCTGGGACCTCTCCACGGTCCTGGAAGCATTGAAGGGTGCCCCGTTTTGAGCCGTTCGGTCTGCTGACCTGAAGCATCCTGCCTTGAGTTTGGGCCTAACGACTCCAGAGCCGTCCTCAAGCCAAGGTATGGTTATATTCCTAAAGTGCTTTCGACTCCGTTCAGAGCACAGGTTATTTCACTCCCAGCTCTTCCCTCACCAGAGGATGAAAGAGACGCAAATTTTCTCCGTCCCGTCAGGGCTCTCAGAGTTTATCTGGAGCGCTCTGCCTCATTCAGACAATCGGAACAGCTTTTCGTATGCTTTGGTGGCCGCACCAAGGGGCTCGCCGTCTCAAAGCAGAGATTATCGCGCTGGATAGTTGATGCTATCGCGCTGGCTTATGAGTCTAAGGGCCTTCATTGCCCCTTAGGCGTCAGAGCTCATTCCACGAGAGGCATGGCCTCGTCTTGGGCTTGGTCAAGTGGAATACCCATTGAAGATATCTGTGTGGTGACAGGCTGGGCCTCGCCGTCCACATTTATGAGGTTTTATAACCTGGAATTGGTTCGTGCGTCTGAGCCGCCTCGCCTTAGATTCGTGCAGTTGCCGCAGCACAGCCAATGACCGTCCTCGCCGTTCATCTGTTTATGTTGTGTAGCTGCACTGCGTTTTAAAGATTTGGCTTCAATATACTCGAGAAAAGGAGTTTTCCCATAGCGTAAGCTAGCCGTAAGCAATACGAGAGACCTCTCGAAAGGGAACTACCCCAGTACAACACATGCATTCAGTTCCATGAGGCCAAGAAACAGGACTCTTTTGATGGTACGACACTAGCTCATATCACCATGGAATCTCATTTCTGCCACATAAGAAAAAAATCATGCTTTGGTGAAGTATCAAGTCATAATTATTAGATAAAAAGTCTAAGGGCCCTATTTTAACGATCTGAAACGCAAGTGTCAAGCGCAAAGCGCAAGTAACTTTGTGGGCGGGTCTCGGCGCTGTTGCTATTTTCCCGGCGGGATAAATGACTCTTGCGCCAGGCGCAAATCTAAAATGGGTTGGTCTGAAGTAGCTTCATTATTCATAGGTGTGGTTTGGGCGTAACGTGAAATAAACCAATCAGAGCGACATCTCACATTCCCTTTAAGAGCAGACGCGCTTTTTCCATAGCGGATTGCTATTGTAACGGCGGATTTGCCAGGCGCGCGCCAGGAGCGGTTCACAGCCAAGGAGAGCAACGCTCTCGTCACGGCCGTAAAAGAGAGAAGTTACATTGAAATAGAGAAACCCACCCAAATTAACTTCGGTTAAACAGGCGTATGATAATTTGGGTAAGTGTGTAAGCTAGATGTATGCTTTTATAATACATTGTCTATCTATCTATCTATCTATCTATTGTAATAATGTATGATTTGCAAAAATGAAAACTGCTGCTTCTGTGTAGATGAGAGAATCAAAGTGCGCGTTGAGCACACACTTCATTGATTCTGGCCAAGCATGCACCCTTAAAATAGCATATGAATAACATGCGCAACGCGCCACTGACTTTAAACTATTTTTTCCTGGTTAGTGGCGCAATTGTTTTCTAAACCATCAAAACGTTTGCGCCGGAACACGCCTCCTTTTTTGCGCTGAACCGCCCAGGGAGCGCAAGTTCATTCCCTAGTTTAGCGACGTGCTTCTGTGGAGGGAAAAGCGCGCTTTGCACGGGTGCAAAATAGGAATGATACATGCGTCGGTGTACAAAGTCACTTGCGCTGGGTGCAAGATAGGGCCCTAAATGTTTTGTCACAATTATTATTTTTTTTCTATAACTTTTTGTTTTAATTTCATCTTTTTATGTTATAATTGACTTTTTATATTTTAATTAAAACTTTTTGTAATTGTGAATTTTCCTGACAATTAAAATTTGTATTCCATAATTGACTTTTTATCTCATTATTATTGCTTTATGGCAGAAATGGGCTTCCATACATGTATCCTATATCTGAATTAAGGTTTTTGGGGCGTGAAGTCACACATTGCAGGGTATTTATATGGTAAAAAAAAAACTTTTTAGCTTGAAAATATATTTTATCATTCATCAAGGTATAAAGAAAATATGCTATTAGTTTTTACTTGATGGTTACACCACATGACATTTGTTCAATTTAAACTTCTTGTTGAACATAAAAGCCATATGAAATCAACACAGATACAAAGATTACATACAGTATATCTAAGAACTTGGCATACTGTATGTGTTTAAAACTTTTTTTCCCATTATACTTCTTTATCTTGGGCACTCTGATTTCCATTTTGCACCAGTGATCACTGGTTTGTGAACTTGGAAAGCTCTTGACCAGGAACTGGCATGTGTTTTTTGATGTACACAGTTGATATTATGTATCAGTCTCCAACGCGCGTTCACGAGAGCACCACGACGCATGCGCGACCTGCATGCATCTTCCTCTGCTTGTAGGTTATATGTCAGAACGCCAGCTGCTGCGTCATCACCACACACGTGGTGCTCTCGTGAACGTGCGTCGGAGACTGATTCTTTTGTTTTGTTTTTTTAAATTGAGTAGAAACTGCATAAAAAAAATTCAGTAAAAAGTGTCCAGGGATGTTTTCTCTGTAGTGTAGTGATGTAGTGATGGAAATGTTTTTACATTCAAATGATGCATGCATGAAATGTCTGAGCATTTCTGTTGGTCTCTGGCAGATGAAGGGTCCGACACCACAGCTGACTCCAGACTCAGAAGAACAAACACTGCAGCTGATGTCTGAGGCTGAGCAGAAACTGATGCTGCTGAAGGAGGAACTGCAGGGCAAAGATCTGGCAACCATCCTGAAGGAGATAGAGGAAGAGGAGGTGAGGAACAATGATTAGTCAAGTTGCTGTTATTGTATTTTGGGTTGTTGAAGATTTGTAACTATTGAAACATTGACTGTTTTGTTTACTTTAGGAATACTAGTGCAAAATGCCCGTGCAAAATCAGTTTTTGTGTGTGTTTTTAGTAATTGTTGGTTTGGTGCCCGTGAAAGAGACTGTGAACGCATTGAATTCAGGGAGCAGGCTAGGTTACTACAAATGATGGCTGTGAATAAACTATAATATTCAGAAGTAAACAGTGTAGCTGACTGAGTGTTTATGAATACCACAACCTTCTAAGTGCTAGTGCAAAATGCCCATGCAAAATCAGTTTTTGAGTGTGTTTTTAGTAATTGTTGGTTTGGTGTGTTTGAGTGCTCATTGTTACAATTACACACATATTTGTGCATGGTAGAAAGCACACAGTGAACTCAGAAAAAACGCTATGCTTGAGGTAGCTTGTGAATAGGCTACTACAAATGATGCCCGTGATTCTTGAGGTGACCAAATCAAATAAAGTTCAGTGATTCAACTAATGTTGTGTTGTGTATTAATAATGACAAACCTAGATTATTAAATGCAGATGAATCAAGTTTAGTAGTCAAACATAATGAAATCAACTAATGAGCTAAATATACTTGGTGAGACCTCAGCAACTTGCGATCCTATCCACAATCTCCACCAAACAACAAAAGAGCAAGCATTATTATAATAATGTGATTAGGTTGTCTGAGAGAATTGAGGTTGCTTGTATTGAGACTATAACCCTATGCTCCACCAATAGGACTGGTTGAAGGGGAGTGTGTGAGTGCATTTTCTTTTAAAACTTTGACAATGTCAATCAAGACATTAAAGCATGGAGGCCTTCAAGTTACTTATTAGGCTATTTAGGCTTCGTTCTCCTTTATATGTTGCTGCTTTTTATGTTCTTGTTGCATTCTATAAACCCTTACTATTAAAATTGCTAGTTAAGCTGATGAATTCTGATAGAAATCCTTTTTAAATAGGTTTTAACATATACCCTCATCACTTTGTGTAATTTGTGACAATATCCCAAAGTAAATAAACTTGTTTTTGAAGAGTGGGTTGGTAAGGAGCAAGTGTAGTTAGTAATATTTGGAGAAATGAGATTCCTTTATGCATGTTGTTGATGTTAAAAGTCCAGGTCATTTCTAAAGGTAGATTTTATGCACTATATGGGCCAGTAAAATGTATCGTGTTTGATCAGAAAGTGAGATGAGTGATTCAACTTCTTTCTCTGTAATGCTTTTGTTAAACATTTTGACCAGTGATAATGTTCAATCAATTGGAACAATAGAGTTACTCCGAAATGGCTCTTTTCTGAGGCCATGTTTGATCCGGTGCAGTGGGCAATGGCAGACCCTGGACACGCAGATTGCAGTGTGGATGTGAAACATGATTACAGGTCGGCAGTTGGTTCAGGACATGGAAAACATGAAAACACACTTTTAAAAACACATGAATTTTTTTTTATTATTAATATTTAATATTTATTCATATTTGTGTACTGTATGTACAGTAAGGGAGGGATTGTCAAGATTTCACCTGTAGTCAGTCAGTCTGGTCACTAGGAAAATACTACAATATTTGGAACATGAAAAAAAAAACACTATGTGAACTACCGTATTTTTTTCATAAAAAACATTTGTTTAATGTACTTAAAGTAAAGAAGGATATTGTCAAAATTACAACTGCAGTAAGTTAGTGTTGTCACTAGCAAAGTACTACAACCTTTGGAACATGAAAAAGCACTTTAGGTGAATTACAGTAATTTTTCATACAAATATTTATGTACTGTATGTACAGTAAGGGAGATATTGGCAAAATCTCAACTGTAGTAAGTCAGTATGGTCCATATGAACAAACTACAAGCTTTAAACTTAGAAAAAAAGCTACAGCACATTACAGTAACTTTGTTCTGAAAATAATTGTGTACTGTACATCAGAGGTGGAAAGTAACAAATTACATTTACTCGCGTAGTTTTTTTGTGTACTTCTACTTTTTTAAGTAGTTTTTAAAATCTGTAATTTTACTTTTACTTAAGTACGTTTTGACTGAAGTATTGTACTTCGCTACATTTTAAATCATATCCGTTACTGAGTAAAAAAATATCTAAAATAAATAATAATACAAGGGGGGAAAAATCGCGCTCCGGAAACTACTACAAGGGCGGGAGAACAAATGTGCAAAAGAAAAAAAGTGACGCAACACCGTCCGCAATATTTGGATGTGCAGTAAACTACTGCGCGTGGTTGTCCTCGAGGATATACAATTTGCAAAAAAATATGGATGCAAAGTGGCTGAAAAAGGCTAGCCTACTCAAGCTCAAGGTGTTTTCAGTTTCTCACAAACAATACGAGGACATGAATACATGAAAATTTCCAGAGCTGCTCTGAGAGAACGCCTAATGAGCATTTTCATCATTTTATTTGAGAAAAAACATTGTCAAATACACTCTGGAACAGGTCTTCACTACAACCCGTCAAAATAAAAGTTCGGTTTAAATAGGAGAAATTATGAAAGAAATATATTATTGTAGATCTACAATAGAAAGCACTTGTCAGAATAATAACAACAGCAATAATAATTAGACAGTTTATTTAAATATTATTTAAGGAATATTTTTTGTCCATGATTTAATTTAGTAAATCTGTTTTGCAGCACTTCCCCCAAAAATAAAAGGATAAAAGTTTAAATTTCCATTTGATTACCACAGTTTTTGATAATATATTTGTCAAAGAAAAAATAGTTTTCTGAATAAAAACATTTCATAGGGCTATATTATTCTTAAACATTTTAATAAATTATTAATGTTAAAAATAAGTTGTTGATCTGAGAATGATCAATTATTGAATTTAGTGGATTAGAAAAGTTTTATTGAAATTTTAATAAACAAAACAAATGGTTTTCGAGTTTGTTCAAAAACCTGTTTTCATTCAACTGTCATTTTATCTGATGATAATAATAATAACAACCATAATTTAATAATTCTGTTTATTTTTTTATTTAATAATTGATTAATACTGTAAACCGTGATAATTTCTGAGATGGTTATCATACTGTGAAAATCTACAACCTGGGAGAGTCCCCCGGCCCGCCCCGCCCGGCCCGGCCCGGCCCGGCCCCACGGTTTAAAAGTAACTCAGTAACTTTTACTCTGAGTACATTTTAAATGAGCTACTTTTTACTTTTACTTGAGTAGATATTTGTAATTTGACTTGCACTTAAGTAAAATTTCATTGAAGTAATAGTACTTTTACTTGAGTAGAATATTTTAGTACTCTTTCCACCTCTGCTGTACATACAGTAACCTACTGCAAGCCTTGGAATTTGAACATGTCTGTTTTTAAGTGTTAATAGTAATTTTTACTAGTAAAGATTTATACATTTAAACGCAGTTGGTGTAATTGGCAGACGTTCCCTCAAGCATTATGAGCCGACAGCGCGTTAAAGCTCTCTCAGGTGTAAATATGCAGCTATTTAGCTTATTTTTAACGAGTATTTCATGCCAACATAAATTGATTGACTCCTGTTAAAAGGAATCTTGGTAAGTTATTGATTTATCTGTAAGACTGGCTGCCGACTCTACAGAGCAGTGGCATGGAAAAACCTCAAAGTATTCACTACAGGAGGACTTTAAATGATGGAGAATCTCCAGAAATCAAACCTGTGTTTGTTTGTGCAGGTCAGAAAAAGCAGCCAAAGGAGAGAAAAACACTGCTAACTGCTCAATTTGACAAGATCGCTGTGTTTCCATCCACCTATTCTTATGCAAAATTTGGGATATCGCATATAAAACACTGGATGGAAACGTACTTGGTTACTTACGTAACCTCGGTTCCCTTAGAGATAAGGGAACGAGTACTGCGTTGCAAACGCTGTGGGAAAACTCCTTTTCTCGAGAATATTGAAGCCTTTATTTTAAAACGCATTGCTGCAGCACAGGCGAGAGCATCATGCTCGCGCGAGCGCGCTGATAGGCTGTGCTGAGGCAACTGCACGAACCAATGGCGAGAAGGCAGAGGCGCGCGAACCAATCAGAGCGCTTGGCGCCCTGCCAGACTCGAGCGCGCCAAACAGGGCGTGACAGAAGAGTATAAATACAGAGAAAACTCGCCATATGACAGGTCTAATCGACTGAAGCGAAAACACCTGATATAAGAGAAATAGCACGCAAGGCAACGCAGTACTCGTTCCCTTATCTCTAAGGGAACCGAGGTTACGCAAGTAACCAAGTACGTTCCCTTACGAGAACGTTCTCTCGTACTGCGTTGCAAACGCACGAGGAGGCCATGCCTCTTGTCGAGTGAGCTCTAACACCTATGGGACAAGGGAGGCCCAGTGAGGTGTATGCCAGAGCAATGGCGTCGACTATCCATCTGGATAGCGTAAGTTTCGTGACCGGAAGACCTTTGGTCCGGCCCCCGAAACAGATAAAAAGCTGTTCAGACTGTCTGAAAGAGGCAGAACGCTCCAGATATATTCTCAGAGCTCTGACGGGGCAGAGCGTGTGAGCATCACTGTCTTCTCCCGAGACTGGGAGAGCTGACAGAGAAATAACCTGGGCTCTGAACGGAGTTGAGAGTACCTTAGGTATATATCCATGTCTTGGCCTAAGGAAGACTTTAGAGTCGTTAGGGCCAAACTCAAGACAGGAAGCGCTCGTGGAAAGCGCTTGTAAGTCCCCTACTCTTTTAACTGACGCCAGTGCCAACAGCAGAGCGGTTTTCAGGGAGAGGGGTTTTAGATCAGCCGACTGAAGTGGTTCAAAGGGGGGTCCCTTAAGAGCCTGTAGAACCAGGGAAAGGTCCCAGGCCGGCACTGAAGGTGGCCGAGGTGGGTTAAGCCTTCTAGCACCTTTAAGGAAGCGAACTATAAGGTCGCTTTTACCTAAAGAAGATCCGGCTACCAGTACGTGAAATGCCGCAATGGCTGCCACGTACACCTTGAGCGTGGAGGGGGAGCGTCCCGCGTCCAGCATCTCCTGGAGAAAGGATAGTACCATAGGTACTTCACAAGTGTGTGGGTCGAGGTTCCGAGCTAGACACCAGCTGGAGAACACTGACCATTTAAGGTGGTAGAGACGTCTAGTAGACGGAGCTCTAGCCTCCATAATAGTATTTAGGACACCCTCTGGGAGGTCCTGGGGTACCCGTTGAGCGGCCACACATGTAGGGCCCACAAGTCGGGACGGGGGTGCCAGATAGTCCTGTTCGCCTGAGCCAGGAGGTCGCTCCTCAGTGGAATAGGCCACGGGTCTATTACAGACAGTTGCATCAGCTCTGGGAACCAAGTCTGGGTTCGCCAGAGGGGGGCTACCAAGAGGACTGCGCACTTCGTGTTCCTGATCCGTTCGATGACCTGAGGGAGCATCGAGACCGGAGGAAACGCATAAAGGGGAAGGTTGAGCCACTCGTGGGCCAACGCATCCCTGTTCTTTGAAAAGAAGATTGGGCAGTGACAGTTGTCTTCTGAGGCGAAGAGGTCTACCTCTGCCTTCCCGAAGACCTCCCATAGTAGGAGAACCGTCTGGGGGTGGAGTGACCATTCTTCTGGGGGAACGTTGCCCAGAGAAAGCATGTCTGCTCCTGTGTTCATCGTGCCCGGCACGTGAGCTGCCCTGAGCGAGCGCAGGTTGGTGTGAGCCCATAGCAGTAGCTGTGTGGCTATGGCAAACAGGTTGCGGGACCTGAGGCCGCCCTGGCGATTTATGTAAGAGACCACTGACATATTGTCCGTCCGGACCAAGACGTGGTGTCCTGCCAGGTATGGAAGGAAGGTTTTTAGGGCTAGAAAAACCGCTCTCATCTCGAGGCAGTTGATGTGTAGGGGTTTCTCCGAGCTCGACCAGAGGTCGGAGGCAGGCCTGCCCTCGTACAGGGCTCCCCAACCGGAGTTGGAAGCATCTGTCGAAATGACCCTCCTCTCTGAGACCACCCCCATGCTTACGCCCTGCTGGTACCAGCTGGCATCTTTCCAGGGGGCCAGAGCTCGAATACAGCGCTGGTCCACCCTGATATTCAAGAGGCCTGAGCGCCAGGCGTGGGGTGGTACCTGAGGTGCTAGCCACAGCTGAAGAGGACGCATACGCAGTAGGCCTAGTTGGAGTACTGATGATGCTGAGGCCATCAGGCCCAAGATCCTCTGAAACGTTCGGAGGGGTACATAGGAGCCCTCTACGAACGACGCGGCGAGCTGCTGAATCGATAGAGCACGGGCCGAGGTGGGCCATGCTCTCATAAGTACAGAGTCGAGAACTGTTCCCAGGAACGTGATACGTTGGCTGGGCAACAGAATACTCTCGGAAAAATTCACCCTGAGCCCTAGGCATTCCAGATGGCTGAGGAGCCAGGCTTTGTGAGTATGGGACTCTGCCTCTGACTGAGTCAGTATGAGCCAGTCGTCGAGGTAGTTCAGAATGCGCATTCCCCGCTGTCTTAGGGGGGAGAGAGCTGCATCCATGCACTTCGTGAATGTACGAGGTGCCAGTGCCAGTCCAAATGGTAGAACTGTGTACTGGTATGTCTGCCCCTCGAAGGCGAATCTCAAGAATGGCCTGTGGTGGGGGTTCACTTGGATGTGAAAATACGCGTCTTTTAGATCTACTGAAAAGAACCAGTCCCCTGGGCGAATCTGCGCCAGGATGTGTCTGGTCGTAAGCATTCTGAATGGCCGTGACATGAGGGCCTTGTTCAGATGTCTGAGATCTAGAATGGGTCTCAGGCCGCCGTCTTTCTTTGGAACAAGAAAATAACGGCTGTAAAACCCTGACTCGCTTTGTGACGCGGGGACTGTCTCGATAGCCCCTTTCGCCAGCAGACATAACACTTCGGTGCGGAGGACGTGAGTCAACGTGCTCTTTACTGAGGTTTGGATAACAGCGCGAAAGCGCGGAGGTCTGCGGGCGAACTGAAGCGAGTAACCGCGCTTTATAATGTTCATCACCCATTCTGAAACTCCGGGGATGGCCTGCCAAGCCAGAGCCCGATGAGCCAGCGGTACGATCATATCTGATGACGGAACGCCCAGAGTCGGGGGTTCGACCTGACATGAACTTAAGAGAGAAATTTTGCTCGATTTGTGCTTTTTGTGGGTCGCTGTTAAAACAGCGTTTGGGTGCAGGAGTGCGTGACAGATGACGGACCCATGTTCTGCATTTAAAACTGCTCCAGCCGCCTGAGCTGAAGAGGGGGCTGTGAGCAGCACTCGAGCGGTCTTCGGGGCAGGTCCGGCCGCGGCGGGACATAGACCCCTCTTTCTGCCGGCTAGGACGGCTTTTTGGGCTCATGGTCGAGCGTGAGCTTCGGCCGGGGCCCCTGGCGCTTAGGGAACGGGTACCGTTTCGCGGGCTTCAGGTGCTGGCTGGTTTCAGCCGCTGGGCGGGGCTGGTGAACCTGTGGCACTGACTTTTCCGGCCGCAACGTGCTCTTGGGGCGCCGTGAAGCCGAGCTGGAGCGTTTAGGAAGAAAGTGCTTCATTGCACTTGAAGCTTTCTGAGCCTCGGTGAAACGCTCTGCGAAGCCGTTGACAGATGGGCCAAAGAGACCAGTTGTGGAGACCGGAGAATCGAGGAAGGCGGTTTTGTCTGCGTCCCTGATCTCCGTTAAATTAAGCCATAAATGGCGCTCCAAAACCACCAGGCTGGCCATATTGCGACCGAGGGCTTGCGCCGTGGTCTTTGTAGCCCGTAGCGCCAAATCCGTAGCACTTCGGAGGTCCTTAAAAGCGTCCGGTTCAGGTGCCTGACTCATCCATAGAGCGGAGGAGCTTAGCCTGGAACACTCGAAGAGTCGCCATGGCGTGTAGTGCGGAGGCGGCTTGACCGGCGGCAGCATAGGCGCGGCTGGCTATAGCCGAAGTAGTCCTGCACGGTTTAGATGGGTGCACCGTCTTTGACCTCCAACTACCTGCAGTGGGAGGGCACAAATGCGCGGCGACCGCTTCCTCAAGTGGTGGGAGAGACACATAGCCCTTTTCCTCAGCGCCGTCGACAGTGGAGAGCGTGGAAGAGGAAGAGGAGCGCGTTCGCGCCAGCTTTTAGTGAGCTCTTCGTGGACCTCCGGTAGAAACGGAGCGGCGCGCTGGCGAGGGGCCTGTTGGCACCCCGGCAGGTACCACTCGTCGAGGCGGCTTCTGGGAGGTTCAGCTGGGGAAAGCCAGTTGAGTCCCAGCTCGTCGACAGCGCGAGACATGACACGGAAAAGTTCGGCGTCAACACTCGCTCTAGTGTCGAGACGATCACATTGAGAGGAGGGGGCGGGGTCCGCGGAGCCCGACCAATCCTCGCTCTCAGATGCCGCCACAGAAACTGCGTCATCCATGTCTTCAGCAGATCCGCCGAACGAAACGAGTCCCGCCGCTTCACGTGAGGGGCTTTGGTCGCTTCGAGCGAACAGAACTGGAGATGGGGGTGTGGGCGAAGCACGCGGGGAAGGACCCGGCGTGCATTCGTCGAAATCACCGCGTTCAGGGATCCTCTGATCGCGCCGCTTCTTCCTACGGGGCTCGCGGGGCGCCAAAGATGGAAGATGGGCAGGTTCACTCTCTGACGTAGCGAGAGCGAGCCTTGATCGGAGGACTGCCACAGGCATGCCATCGCAGTGTAGACAGCCGCCTTTAGTGAGCGCTGACTCGGCGTGCTCAGGACCTAGGCAGGCAGCGCACTGTGTGTGTCTATCAGACACGTGCAGGGGAACCCCGCAGGAATCGCAGATGGGAAGCGGCATTTGAAACAACGCCGCTTTGCGCTGTGAAAACAGCGATTTGCTCTTTTAGCAATAATAGAAAAAGGATACTCGTCGGATGCCACAGGGAAACGCTTGGCTGGCGATCTGCCGAGACGCGAAGCTGTTCCGCTGAGAGGCTTCTCTACAACGAGCGGCTTCCTATCCGGAGAAATCAGCGACGAGGTGAGTCTCAGAGCTGAAGGAGATAGATCTGTCATATGGCGAGTTTTCTCTGTATTTATACTCTTCTGTCACGCCCTGTTTGGCGCGCTCGAGTCTGGCAGGGCGCCAAGCGCTCTGATTGGTTCGTGCGCCTCTGCCTTCTCGCCATTGGTTCGTGCAGTTGCCTCAGCACAGCCTATCAGCGCGCTCGCGCGAGCATGATGCTCTCGCCTGTGCTGCAGCAATGTGTTTTAAAATAAAGGCTTCAATATTCTCGAGAAAAGGAGTTTTCCCACAGCGTTTGCAACGCAGTACGAGAGAACGTTCTCGTAAGGGAACGGCAAGATACACATAAACTCTGAAAATACACATACAGTAAAAAACTCAAGCGCTCAGTTGAGGCGGAAATTTTTTTATCCGATAAGAAGACGTGCACAAACTATAAACTACGATGGAAACACATTTACTGAATAAATCCCTCGATGTGCAACAATAAACTCATGTGACTTTCCCTCAGGCTGTGATTGGATAACTGGAGTAACCAGTGGACCAATGGCGTCGCAGCATCTCTAATGTTGGTTTGGTGTTTCTGAAATGCCGGAGTGGAAGTGTGTGATCAGAATGATTTGGTGTAATTCCCTCCAGAAGCGTCTCACACACACGAGTGTGTTCCTGAACACCAGCATCCGAACGCTAGAGAACATGACAGCGTTTACTGTGTTTCGTCTGACGCTCTGACACACTCGTTTATGATGGAGGGAAAAAGAGAAAGATTGCAGAAACTTAGTTTTATTACTGATAATTTGCACTAATTTCCCAGGAAGTGATGATTTTGTTCTCTTGAACTATGGGATGGATATTCTTATATTGCTTATTCGCTGCTTTATTCAAATATTTTATGCGATATTCCAATTGTGTGCATAAATTAAATTCACAACTTTGGATGTAAACTGATATCAGTGAAACACTGATTAAACATCTACTATAGTGGAATATTAGTGATTTATATGTTCCTTGAGCCAAATGCATTTCCTCATAAACACGCTTTGTGTCTCGATAATGCAGAAACATCATATTCATCTTCACTGACCTTCAGAAAAGTGTTTCAGACGGAAGAACATTTACTGTGTGGAGAACTAACAGAGTAACGAGAGACTGAAGAGATAAACAGAAGAAGAGACTTTATTTGCTCACAGTAAATGAAGATCAGCTCAACAAACACAATCCTGATAACATCGACACACACACACACACACACACACACTCAGACACACTCTCTCTCTCACTCACACACACACACACACACACACACACACACTCACTCAGACACTCTCTCTCACACACACACACACACACACACACACTCTCTCTCTCTCTCTCACACACACACACACACAGACACACACACACACACACTCTCTCTCTCTCTCTCTCTCTCTCTCTCTCTCTCACTCACACACACACACACACACGGATGGACGTCTTTTCACACTGCTCCTCTTCTTCAGCATCATTCGTCCTTTTCATCCGTGATTCACCAGCAAGTTCTGCAGAGAAAGAACAAACCGACACGTCAATGAGTGTTTATTTCCTTCATCAATTCAAGCGTTCATGTGACGCTCAGCTCTTCTATCACACACACACACGCGCGCGCGCGCACACACACACTTAGTAACTCTGGCATGTTTTAATATGAACTCTCAGTTACACAATGGAGGGAAAAAATGAATAAAATGATCAGTATCGGTCAGTAACATATTGTTTTATGACCAGCATGAGTCTGATTACACTAAAATTGCCAATATCATCATGACTGATTTCTTACATTTCAAACAGTAACTTTATGGTTTACACTTTACAATAAGGTCTCGTTTGTTGACATTAGTTAATGCATTAACTGACACTGAACAATATATCCTCATAGCATTTACTGATATTGTTAATGTTAGTTATGTTCATATAACTACAGTGCAATAACTACTGTAATATTAACAGATACAACTTTTGATCTTATACATGCTTTAGTAAATGCTGAGATTAACATTACCTGAGATTAATAAATGCTGTAGAGATGTTGTTGAATGCTAACAAATGAAACCTTATTGTAAAGTGTTTCCGCCCGGTTACAAAATTATGAAACAGTTATCCATCGTTTCAACTGTACATTATTACGCTGTGCTCTAGAATTCTTGATTCTGATTGGTCAGTGGTGACATATTTATTTTTAACCATTTAATGACTGGCTGACTGTCCCTTTTATGTAATATCCAGTACATATAACAATCATATTTTGCAAGAGTACCTTCTTGCAGGAGTGGATGCAGTGTATGTAGTCTCTGGCCAGCCGTGAGCAGAGGAGTGTGTGTCGTGTGTTCAGTGTGTAGCAGCTCAACACCTGCGACTGCAGCTCAGCGCACACGGGGGTCATGTGACCCGGCCTGAGGAACAATACACACTCTTACACACAGGCTGAGGAACAATACACACTATTACACACACATAAACACAGGCTGAGGAACAATACACACTCTTACACACACATAAACACAGGCTTCTCACACACACACACACACACACACACACACACTTCATACTACACATACACACACATAAACAGTTATAGAACAATCACTACAACACTCATGATTACTGCTCTACTGTCAAATCTAGATCAACAAACATGAATCACCTTAGTGCCAATATTATTTCTGGTATTCCCTTTCATGTAGTGTGTAATAAAGCTGTGAATGTAAAAGCTCTGAAAAGTTACAAAGATCAAAGTGAAAGAAGTGATTCTGAACTGAAACGAGTCGACAGTAATTCCAGTCTCACTTCCTGATGATCCTGCGAACTAATTTACATAATGCTCTTGATTGGCTGATCAGCGTCTCTTTGCCCCGCCCTCAAACACTGTAGTTTATCTGAGACTGGAAGAGTTTGGTTCGTGTTGTTCATGTCGAGAAGACGCTGTTTTCTGAGATCGATACGATAAAACCCACGCCATCATTACTGTTCGTATCACTGTGATCAAGAGCTGACATTCAGATATGATAATGAGCGTTTGGTTTCTGACCAATCACTGCAGACCGGGCCGTCTGACCAGTCAGAGCAGAGCAGCTCTCAGAGAGGCGGAGCTTAGAGAGACTGAATCCTTGATCGAAGCGTTTCAGACACTGAGAGAAAAGAGCTGATGCTGCAGTGGAGATTATGAGGAAATTAAAGTGTTTTTGACATTTGATGAATGTAAACCTGTTGTAGGAGACTCAAAAACAACATCAGGAACCTTTATATGAGATAGCATAACAATAGCATAACAGGGGCACTTTAATATACCACTTTAAAATACCAGCTCACGAACAGAACGAATCACAGGAGCAAAGACTGACAGACACACAACAGGAGCAGCGCTGCCACCTAGAGGCCTGATGAAACACTGCGGACATGATTTCTGTCTGTCACAAACACACATTGAGAGCATTATAATCCTTAAAAGATGAAGTTTGATGTCTGTGACTCAACAAAGATGCAGATTTATGCTCTTTCACAGAAAAAGAAACGTGTCATTAAAGGCTAAAATTAGAAAAATTAAGTTACCCTGACATCTCAAAAAGTATTATAGCTAACTAAAACTAAAATCATAAAAAACATTTTCTTTACTTAAAACTAAAAAACATTAACTGAAAAAAATTCTATTAGTTTCTCTCGTTTCTCTAGTTTTGTTTAGCTTGATATACTAAAATAAATAAAAACAGAAACATGAATAAAAACTATATAGACAAATAAAATAAAAACACTAATTAAAATGACAGAAACACACAACAAAATTTCTAAAACTTAAATGAAAATATTAATAAAAAATATAATAGAATGATACTAACCAGGTGCTAACTAAAACTAAAATCATAAAAAAAAAAATTACTTAAAATAAAATAAATAAAATATGAAAAAACTTAATGTAAGCTAAAACTTTAATGTCAGCTAGTTTCTCATTTTCATTTCAAATAACTAAAACAAAAAAGAATATAGAACATAGACTGTAAATAGATACAATAATAAAAATGACAAAAACAAAACTACTTAAACTAACTCAAACCAGTTATGCTTATGCCAACTACAACTAAAATCATAACAAATATTATTAATATTATTAAAATGACTTAAAATAAAATAAAATAAAAACTGAAATCAATTAAATATGAAAAAACTATTTTTATTTTCTCATTTTCATTCAGTTTAGCGTGATGTACTAAAATAACTAAAACTATAACAGAAATAAAAATGAATAAAAGTACAAAAGTACTAAAACTTTAACTCAAATGAAAACGGAAACTATGAAAATAAAATCTGACTCAAAATATGAATAGAAACAATAATAGTATAATAGTGAAACAGTTTCTGTACTCACTTCACAGCGGACTCTGCTTTCACCGCCTCCTGTGTGTACATGTGTAGAGTCTGCTGATAGAAGTCAGTGTTCTGCACACACACACACACACACACACACACACACACACACACACACACACACACACACACACACACACACACACACAGAGTTTAGTCATTCATGTAATACACAAGAAATATTGCATTTATTTTCTGAGCAAACGTTGATTTACAGTCCCAAACACAAGCATTCATGAACTTTCTGCCACATTAATCATGCAAATTCAAAATCACACATTCACACGGATAACTCCCATAGTCTCTCCGTAAGAAACAGCCTGGCATGTTGAGTTTATCAGTGTAATATCTGCTTCTTCCTTCAGCTCAGCTGTTAGATTACACGTGATTATAATCTATCAATGTAATTACAGTCTCAGCTGGAGTAATTACACTCTTATCTTATTAAATCTACAATTACCA
>NC_138738.1:39581063-39602080 GCF_965113295.1 Leuciscus leuciscus | reverse complement strand
TGGCTTGTTGAAGATTTGTAACTAGTGAAACATTGACTGTTTTGTTTACTTTAGGAATATATGTCATATTTAACTTTTTTGGAAGTTCTAAAATAACGCTGACTAATATTACTAATATGTTGTTTATTTCATGCCCCTTTGCAGTTCCCTCGTCTCGGTTACTAACGTAACCTCGGTTCCCTGAGATGAGGGAACGAGAATTGCGTAAGGCTAGCTTACGCTATGGGAAAACTCCTTTTCTCGAGAATATTGAAGCCAAATCTTTAAAACGCAGTGCAGCTGCACAGCATACACAGATAAACAGCGAGTACGGTCATTGGCTGTGCTGCGGCAACTGCACAAATCTATGGCGAGGCAGCTCAGACGCACAAACCAATTCCAGGTTATAAAACCTCATAAATGTGGACGGCGAGGCCCAGCCTGTCACCGCACAGATATCTTCAATGGGTATTCCACTTGACCAAGCCCAAGACGAGGCCATGCCTCTCGTGGAATGAGCTCTGACGCCTAAGGGGCAATGAAGGCCCTTAGACTCATAAGCCAGCGCGATAGCATCAACTATCCAGAGCGATAATCTCTGCTTTGAGACGGCGAGCCCCTTGGTGCGGCCGCCAAAGCATACGAAAACTGTTCCGATTGTCTGACTGAGGCAGAACGCTCCAGATAAACTCTGAGAGCCCTGACGGGACAGAGTAAATTCGCGTCTCTTTCATCCTCTGGTGAGGAAAGAGCTGCGAGTGAAATAACCTGTGCTGTGAACGGAGTCGAGAGCACTTTAGGAATATAACCATGCCTTGGCTTGAGGACGGCTCTGGAGTCGTTAGGCCCAAACTCAAGGCAGGACGCGCTCACTGATAGCACATGTAAATCACCCACTCTCTTGACTGAAGCGAGCGCCAGAAAAAGAGCAGTTTTGAGCGAGATGTGCTTCAGGTCCGCAGACCGAAGCGGCTCAAACAGGGCACCCTTCAATGCTTCCAGGACCGTGGAGATGTCCCAGATAAGCACAGAGGGGGGTCGCGGAGGGTTTAGCCTCCTTGCCCCTTTAAGGAGCGCACGATGAGGTCGTTCCTTCCTAGTGATTGTCTGGCCACAAGAGCATGAGATGATGTTATGGCCGCCACATATACTTTGAGCGTGGAGGGGGTGCGACCCGCGTTCAAGAGCTCTTGCAAATAAACCGAGTGCACTTGGTACTTCGCATGAGTCGGGGTCCAGGCTCCGTGCTGCGCACCAGCCAGAGAACACCACCCATTTCTGAGCATAGAAGTGCCTAGTTGAGGGCGCTCTTGCTTCAGTGATGGTTTGTAGCACCCTATCCGGGAGACACCCGGGTACCCGTTGAGGGGCCATACATGAAGGGCCCATAAGTCGTGACGGAGATTTATGGGCCCTTCATGCTAAAAAGCATCACTGAAGCAAGAGCGCCCTCAACTAGGCACTTCTATGCTCAGATATGGGTGGTGCTCTCTGGCTGGTGCGCAGCACGGAGCCTGGACTTTACTCATGCGAAGTACCAAGTGAACGCGTTTTTTTTGCAAGAGCTCTAAGACGCGGGTCGCACCCCCTCCACGCTTATGGCGGACATAACATCATCTCACGCTCTTGTGGCCAGACAATCACTGGGAAAGAACGACCTCATCGTGCGCTTCCTTAAAGGGGCAAGAAGGCTAAACCCTCCGCGACCCCCCTCTGTGCCTATCTGGGACCTCTCTACGGTCCTGGAAGCATTGAAGGGTGCCCCGTTTTGAGCCGTTCGGTCTGCGGACCTGAAGCATCCTGCCTTGAGTTTGGGCCTAACGACTCCAGAGCCATCCTCAAGCCAAGGTATGGTTATATTCCTAAAGTGCTCTCGACTCCGTTCAGAGCACAGGTTATTTCACTCCCAGCTCTTCCCTTCACCAGAGGATGAAAGAGACGCAAATTTTCTCCGTCCCGTCAGGGCTCTCAGAGTTTATCTGGAGCGTTCTGCCTCATTCAGACAATCGGAACAGCTTTTCGTATGCTTTGGTGGCCGCACCAAGGGCCTCGCCGTCTCAAAGCAGAGATTATCGCGCTGGATAGTTGATGCTATCGCGCTGGCTAATGAGTCTAAGGGCCTTCATTGCCCCTTAGGCGTTAGAGCTCATTCCACGAGAGGCATGGCCTCGTCTTGGGCTTGGTCAAGTGGAATACCCATTGAAGATATGTGCGGTGGCAGGCTGGGTCTCGCCGTCCACATTTATGAGGTTTTATAACCTGGAATTGGTTCGTGAGTCTGAGCTGCCTCGCCATAGATTCGTGCAGTTGCCGCAGCACAGCCAATGACCTTACTCGCTGTTTATCTGTGTATGCTGTGCAGCTGCACTGCGTTTTAAAGATTTGGCTTCAATATTCTCGAGAAATGGAGTTTTCTCATAGCGTAAGCTAGCCAGGTAAGCTAGGTTACGTTAGTAACCGAGACGAGGGAACTGCAAAGGGGCATGAAATAAACAACATATTAGTAATATTAGTCAGCGTTATTTGACAACTTCCAAAAAAGTTAAATATGACATATATTCCTAAAGTAAACAAAACAGTCAATGTTTCAATAGTTACAAATCTTCAACAACCCAAAATACAATAACAGCAACTTGACTAATCATTGTTCCTCACCTCCTCTTCCTCTATCTCCTTCAGGATGGTTGCCAGATCTTTGCCCTGTAGTTCCTCCTTCAGCAGCATCAGTTTCTGCTCAGCCTCAGACATCAGCTGCAGTGTTTGTTCTTCTGAGTCTGGAGTCAGCTGTGGTGTCGGACCCTTCATCTGCCAGAGACCAACAGAAATGCTCAGACATTTCATGCATGCATCATTTGAATGTAAAAACATTTCCTTAATCACTAACTACAGAGAAAACATCCCTGGACACTTTTTACTGAATTTTTTTTATGCAGTTTCTACTCAATTTAAAAAAACAAAACAAAAGAATCAGTCTCCGACGCACGTTCACGAGAGCACCACGTGTGTGGTGATGACGCAGCAGCTGGCGTTCTGACATATAACCTACAAGCAGAGGAAGATGCATGCAGGTCGCGCATGCGTCGTGGTGCTCTCGTGAACGCGCGTTGGAGACTGATACATAATATCAACTGTGTACATCAAAAAACACATGCCAGTTCCTGGTCAAGAGCTTTCCAAGTTCAAAAACCAGTGATCACTGGTGCAAAATGGAAATCAGAGTGCCCAAGATAAAGAAGTATAATGGGAAAAAAAGTTTTAAACACATACAGTATGCCAAGTTCTTAGATATACTGTATGTAATCTTTGTATCCGTGTTGATTTCATATGGCTTTTATGTTCAACAAGAAGTTTAAATTTAACAAATGTCATGTGGTGTAACCATCAAGTAAAAACTAATAGCATATTTTCTTTATACCTTGATGAATGATAAAATATATTTTCAAGCTAAAAAGTTTTTTTTTTACCATATAAATACCCTGCAATGTGTGACTTCACGCCCCAAAAACCTTAATTCAGATATAGGATACATGTATGGAAGCCCATTTCCGCCATAAAGCAATAATAATGAGATAAGAAGTCAATTATGGAATACAAATTTTAATTGTCAGGAAAAGTCACAATTACAAAAAGTTTTAATTAAAATATAAAAAGTCAATTATAACATAAAAAGATGAAATTAAAACAAAAAGTTATAGAAAAAAATCATAATTGTGACAAAACATTTAGGGCCCTATCTTGCACCCAGCGCAAGTGACTTTGTACACCGACGCATGTATCATTCCTATTTTGCACCCGCGCAAAGCGCGCTTTTCCCTCCACAGAAGCACGTCGCTAAACTAGGGAATGAACTTGCGCTCCCTGGGCGGTTCAGCGCAAAAAAGGAGGCGTGTTCCGGCGCAAACGTTCCTTCATGCTATTTTGATGGTTTAGAAAACAATTGCGCCACTAACCAGGAAAAAATTGTTTAAAGTCAGTGGCGCGTTGCGCATGTTATTCATATGCTATTTTAAGGGTGCATGAAGTGTGTGCTCAACGCGCACTTTGATTCTCTCATCTACACAGAAGCAGCAGTTTTCATTTTTGCAAATCATACATTATTACAATAGATAGATAGATAGACAATGTATTATAAAAGCATACATCTAGCTTACACATTTACCCAAATTATCATACGCCTGTTTAACCGAAGTTAATTTGGGTGGGTTTCTCTATTTCAATGTAACTTCTCTCTTTTACGGCCGTGACGAGAGTGTTGCTCTCCTTGGCTGTGAACCGCTCCTGGCGCGCGCCTGGCAAATCCGCCGTTACAATAGCAATCCGCTATGGAAAAAGCGCGTCTGCTCTTAAAGGGAATGTGAAATGTCGCTCTGATTGGTTTATTTCACGTTACGCCCAAACCACACCTATGAATAATGAAGCTAATTCAGACCAACCCATTTTAGATTTGCGCCTGGCGCAAGAGTAATTTATCCCGCCGGGAAAATAGCAACAGCGCCGAGACCCGCCCACAAAGTTACTTGCGCTTTGCGCTTGACACTTGCGTTTCAGATCGTTAAAATAGGGCCCTTAGACTTTTTATCTAATAATTATGACTTGATATTTCACCAAAGCATGATTTTTTTCTTATGTGGCAGAAATGAGATTCCATGGTGATATGAGCTAGTGTCTTACCATCAAAAGAGTCCTGTTTCTGGGCCTCATGGAACTGAATGCATGTGTTGTACTGGGGTAGTTCCCTTTCGAGAGGTCTCTTGTATTGCTTACGGCTAGCTTACGCTATGGGAAAACTCCTTTTCTCGAGAATATTGAAGCCAAATCTTTAAAACGCAGTGCAGCTACACAACATAAACAGATGAACGGCGAGGACGGTCATTGGCTGTGCTGCGGCAACTCCACGAATCTAAGGCGAGGCGGCTCAGACGCACGAACCAATTCCAGGTTATAAAACCTCATAATGTGGACGGCGAGGCCCAGCCTGTCACCACACAGATATCTTCAATGGGTATTCCACTTGACCAAGCCCAAGACGAGGCCATGCCTCTCGTGGAATGAGCTCTGACGCCTAAGGGGCAATGAAGGCCCTTAGACTCATAAGCCAGCGCGATAGCATCAACTATCCAGCGCGATAATCTCTGCTTTGAGACGGCGAGCCCCTTGGTGCGGCCACCAAAGCATACGAAAAGCTGTTCCGATTGTCTGAATGAGGCAGAGCGCTCCAGATAAACTCTGAGAGCCCTGACGGGACGGAGAAAATTTGCGTTTCTTTCATCCTCTGGTGAGGGAAGAGCTGGGAGTGAAATAACCTGTGCTCTGAACGGAGTCGAGAGCACTTTAGGAATATAACCATACCTTGGCTTGAGGACGGCTCTGGAGTCGTTAGGTCCAAACTCAAGGCAGGATGCTTCAGGTCAGCAGACCGAACGGCTCAAAACGGGACACCCTTCAATGCTTCCAGGACCGTGGAGAGGTCCCAGATAGGCACAGAGGGGGGTCGCGGAGGGTTTAGCCTTCTTGCCCCTTTAAGGAAGCGCACGATGAGGTCGTTCCTTCCTAGTGATTGTCCGGCCACAAGAGCATGAGATGATGTTATGGCCGCCACATATACTTTGAGCGTGGAGGGGGTGCGACCCGCGTTCAAGAGCTCTTGCAAATAAAGCGAGTACACTTGGTACTTTGCATGAGTCGGGGTCCAGGCTCCGTGCTGCGCACCAGCCAGAGAACACCACCCATTTCTGAGCATAGAAGTGCCTAGTTGAGGGCGCTCTTGCTTCAGTGATGGTTTGTAGCACCCTATCTGGGAGACACCCGGGTACCCGTTGAGGGGCCATACATGAAGGGCCCATAAGTCGTGACGGAGATTTATGGGCCCTTAATGCTAAAAACCATCATTGAAGCAAGAGCGCCCTCAACTAGGCACTTCTATGCTCAGAAATGGGGGGTAATCTCTGGCTGGTGTGCAGCACGGAGCCTGGACTTTACTCATGCAAAGTACCAAGTGTACTCGTTTTTTTTGCAAGACCTCTTAGACGTGGGTCGCACCCCCTCCACGCTTGTGGCGGCCATAACATCATCTCACGGTCTTGTGGCCAGACAATCACTAGGAAGGAACGACCTCATCGTGCGCTTCCTTAAAGGGGCAAGAAGGCTAAACCCTCCGCAACCCCCCTCTGTGCCTATCTGGGACCTCTCCACGGTCCTGGAAGCATTGAAGGGTGCCCCGTTTTGAGCCGTTCGGTCTGCTGACCTGAAGCATCCTGCCTTGAGTTTGGGCCTAACGACTCCAGAGCCGTCCTCAAGCCAAGGTATGGTTATATTCCTAAAGTGCTTTCGACTCCGTTCAGAGCACAGGTTATTTCACTCCCAGCTCTTCCCTCACCAGAGGATGAAAGAGACGCAAATTTTCTCCGTCCCGTCAGGGCTCTCAGAGTTTATCTGGAGCGCTCTGCCTCATTCAGACAATCGGAACAGCTTTTCGTATGCTTTGGTGGCCGCACCAAGGGGCTCGCCGTCTCAAAGCAGAGATTATCGCGCTGGATAGTTGATGCTATCGCGCTGGCTTATGAGTCTAAGGGCCTTCATTGCCCCTTAGGCGTCAGAGCTCATTCCACGAGAGGCATGGCCTCGTCTTGGGCTTGGTCAAGTGGAATACCCATTGAAGATATCTGTGTGGTGACAGGCTGGGCCTCGCCGTCCACATTTATGAGGTTTTATAACCTGGAATTGGTTCGTGCGTCTGAGCCGCCTCGCCTTAGATTCGTGCAGTTGCCGCAGCACAGCCAATGACCGTCCTCGCCGTTCATCTGTTTATGTTGTGTAGCTGCACTGCGTTTTAAAGATTTGGCTTCAATATACTCGAGAAAAGGAGTTTTCCCATAGCGTAAGCTAGCCGTAAGCAATACGAGAGACCTCTCGAAAGGGAACTACCCCAGTACAACACATGCATTCAGTTCCATGAGGCCAAGAAACAGGACTCTTTTGATGGTACGACACTAGCTCATATCACCATGGAATCTCATTTCTGCCACATAAGAAAAAAATCATGCTTTGGTGAAGTATCAAGTCATAATTATTAGATAAAAAGTCTAAGGGCCCTATTTTAACGATCTGAAACGCAAGTGTCAAGCGCAAAGCGCAAGTAACTTTGTGGGCGGGTCTCGGCGCTGTTGCTATTTTCCCGGCGGGATAAATGACTCTTGCGCCAGGCGCAAATCTAAAATGGGTTGGTCTGAAGTAGCTTCATTATTCATAGGTGTGGTTTGGGCGTAACGTGAAATAAACCAATCAGAGCGACATCTCACATTCCCTTTAAGAGCAGACGCGCTTTTTCCATAGCGGATTGCTATTGTAACGGCGGATTTGCCAGGCGCGCGCCAGGAGCGGTTCACAGCCAAGGAGAGCAACGCTCTCGTCACGGCCGTAAAAGAGAGAAGTTACATTGAAATAGAGAAACCCACCCAAATTAACTTCGGTTAAACAGGCGTATGATAATTTGGGTAAGTGTGTAAGCTAGATGTATGCTTTTATAATACATTGTCTATCTATCTATCTATCTATCTATTGTAATAATGTATGATTTGCAAAAATGAAAACTGCTGCTTCTGTGTAGATGAGAGAATCAAAGTGCGCGTTGAGCACACACTTCATTGATTCTGGCCAAGCATGCACCCTTAAAATAGCATATGAATAACATGCGCAACGCGCCACTGACTTTAAACAATTTTTTCCTGGTTAGTGGCGCAATTGTTTTCTAAACCATCAAAACGTTTGCGCCGGAACACGCCTCCTTTTTTGCGCTGAACCGCCCAGGGAGCGCAAGTTCATTCCCTAGTTTAGCGACGTGCTTCTGTGGAGGGAAAAGCGCGCTTTGCACGGGTGCAAAATAGGAATGATACATGCGTCGGTGTACAAAGTCACTTGCGCTGGGTGCAAGATAGGGCCCTAAATGTTTTGTCACAATTATTATTTTTTTTCTATAACTTTTTGTTTTAATTTCATCTTTTTATGTTATAATTGACTTTTTATATTTTAATTAAAACTTTTTGTAATTGTGAATTTTCCTGACAATTAAAATTTGTATTCCATAATTGACTTTTTATCTCATTATTATTGCTTTATGGCAGAAATGGGCTTCCATACATGTATCCTATATCTGAATTAAGGTTTTTGGGGCGTGAAGTCACACATTGCAGGGTATTTATATGGTAAAAAAAAAACTTTTTAGCTTGAAAATATATTTTATCATTCATCAAGGTATAAAGAAAATATGCTATTAGTTTTTACTTGATGGTTACACCACATGACATTTGTTCAATTTAAACTTCTTGTTGAACATAAAAGCCATATGAAATCAACACAGATACAAAGATTACATACAGTATATCTAAGAACTTGGCATACTGTATGTGTTTAAAACTTTTTTTCCCATTATACTTCTTTATCTTGGGCACTCTGATTTCCATTTTGCACCAGTGATCACTGGTTTGTGAACTTGGAAAGCTCTTGACCAGGAACTGGCATGTGTTTTTTGATGTACACAGTTGATATTATGTATCAGTCTCCAACGCGCGTTCACGAGAGCACCACGACGCATGCGCGACCTGCATGCATCTTCCTCTGCTTGTAGGTTATATGTCAGAACGCCAGCTGCTGCGTCATCACCACACACGTGGTGCTCTCGTGAACGTGCGTCGGAGACTGATTCTTTTGTTTTGTTTTTTTAAATTGAGTAGAAACTGCATAAAAAAAATTCAGTAAAAAGTGTCCAGGGATGTTTTCTCTGTAGTGTAGTGATGTAGTGATGGAAATGTTTTTACATTCAAATGATGCATGCATGAAATGTCTGAGCATTTCTGTTGGTCTCTGGCAGATGAAGGGTCCGACACCACAGCTGACTCCAGACTCAGAAGAACAAACACTGCAGCTGATGTCTGAGGCTGAGCAGAAACTGATGCTGCTGAAGGAGGAACTACAGGGCAAAGATCTGGCAACCATCCTGAAGGAGATAGAGGAAGAGGAGGTGAGGAACAATGATTAGTCAAGTTGCTGTTATTGTATTTTGGGTTGTTGAAGATTTGTAACTATTGAAACATTGACTGTTTTGTTTACTTTAGGAATACTAGTGCAAAATGCCCGTGCAAAATCAGTTTTTGTGTGTGTTTTTAGTAATTGTTGGTTTGGTGCCCGTGAAAGAGACTGTGAACGCATTGAATTCAGGGAGCAGGCTAGGTTACTACAAATGATGGCTGTGAATAAACTATAATATTCAGAAGTAAACAGTGTAGCTGACTGAGTGTTTATGAATACCACAACCTTCTAAGTGCTAGTGCAAAATGCCCATGCAAAATCAGTTTTTGAGTGTGTTTTTAGTAATTGTTGGTTTGGTGTGTTTGAGTGCTCATTGTTACAATTACACACATATTTGTGCATGGTAGAAAGCACACAGTGAACTCAGAAAAAACGCTATGCTTGAGGTAGCTTGTGAATAGGCTACTACAAATGATGCCCGTGATTCTTGAGGTGACCAAATCAAATAAAGTTCAGTGATTCAACTAATGTTGTGTTGTGTATTAATAATGACAAACCTAGATTATTAAATGCAGATGAATCAAGTTTAGTAGTCAAACATAATGAAATCAACTAATGAGCTAAATATACTTGGTGATACCTCAGCAACTTGCGATCCTATCCACAATCTCCACCAAACAACAAAAGAGCAAGCATTATTATAATAATGTGATTAGGTTGTCTGAGAGAATTGAGGTTGCTTGTATTGAGACTATAACCCTACGCTCCACAAATAGGACTGGTTGAAGGGGAGTGTGTGAGTGCATTTTCTTTTAAAACTTTGACAATGTCAATCAAGACATTAAAGCATGGAAGCCTTCAAGTTACTTATTAGGCTATTTAGGCTTCGTTCTCCTTTATATGTTGCTGCTTTTTATGTTCTTGTTGCATTCTATAAACCCTTACTATTAAAATTGCTAGTTAAGCTGATGAATTCTGATAGAAATCCTTTTTAAATAGGTTTTAACATATACCCTCATCACTTTGTGTAATTTGTGACAATATCCCAAAGTAAATAAACTTGTTTTTGAAGAGTGGGTTGGTAAGGAGCAAGTGTAGTTAGTAATATTTGGAGAAATGAGATTCCTTTATGCATGTTGTTGATGTTAAAAGTCCAGGTCATTTCTAAAGGTAGATTTTATGCACTATATGGGCCAGTAAAATGTATCGTGTTTGATCAGAAAGTGAGATGAGTGATTCAACTTCTTTCTCTGTAATGCTTTTGTTAAACATTTTGACCAGTGATAATGTTCAATCAATTGGAACAATAGAGTTACTCCGAAATGGCTCTTTTCTGAGGCCATGTTTGATCCGGTGCAGTGGGCAATGGCAGACCCTGGACACGCAGATTGCAGTGTGGATGTGAAACATGATTACAGGTCGGCAGTTGGTTCAGGACATGGAAAACATGAAAACACACTTTTAAAAACACATGAATTTTTTTTTATTATTAATATTTAATATTTATTCATATTTGTGTACTGTATGTACAGTAAGGGAGGGATTGTCAAGATTTCACCTGTAGTCAGTCAGTCTGGTCACTAGGAAAATACTACAATATTTGGAACATGAAAAAAAAAACACTATGTGAACTACCGTATTTTTTTCATAAAAAACATTTGTTTAATGTACTTAAAGTAAAGAAGGATATTGTCAAAATTACAACTGCAGTAAGTTAGTGTTGTCACTAGCAAAGTACTACAACCTTTGGAACATGAAAAAGCACTTTAGGTGAATTACAGTAATTTTTCATACAAATATTTATGTACTGTATGTACAGTAAGGGAGATATTGGCAAAATCTCAACTGTAGTAAGTCAGTATGGTCCATATGAACAAACTACAAGCTTTAAACTTAGAAAAAAAGCTACAGCACATTACAGTAACTTTGTTCTGAAAATAATTGTGTACTGTACATCAGAGGTGGAAAGTAACAAATTACATTTACTCGCGTAGTTTTTTTGTGTACTTCTACTTTTTTAAGTAGTTTTTAAAATCTGTAATTTTACTTTTACTTAAGTACGTTTTGACTGAAGTATTGTACTTCGCTACATTTTAAATCATATCCGTTACTGAGTAAAAAAATATCTAAAATAAATAATAATACAAGGGGGGAAAAATCGCGCTCCGGAAACTACTACAAGGGCGGGAGAACAAATGTGCAAAAGAAAAAAAGTGACGCAACACCGTCCGCAATATTTGGATGTGCAGTAAACTACTGCGCGTGGTTGTCCTCGAGGATATACAATTTGCAAAAAAATATGGATGCAAAGTGGCTGAAAAAGGCTAGCCTACTCAAGCTCAAGGTGTTTTCAGTTTCTCACAAACAATACGAGGACATGAATACATGAACATTTCCAGAGCTGCTCTGAGAGAACGCCTAATGAGCATTTTCATCATTTTATTTGAGAAAAAACATTGTCAAATACACTCTGGAACAGGTCTTCACTACAACCCGTCAAAATAAAAGTTCGGTTTAAATAGGAGAAATTATGAAAGAAATATATTATTGTAGATCTACAATAGAAAGCACTTGTCAGAATAATAACAACAGCAATAATAATTAGACAGTTTATTTAAATATTATTTAAGGAATATTTTTTGTCCATGATTTAATTTAGTAAATCTGTTTTGCAGCACTTCCCCCAAAAATAAAAGGATAAAAGTTTAAATTTCCATTTGATTACCACAGTTTTTGATAATATATTTGTCAAAGAAAAAATAGTTTTCTGAATAAAAACATTTCATAGGGCTATATTATTCTTAAACATTTTAATAAATTATTAATGTTAAAAATAAGTTGTTGATCTGAGAATTATCAATTATTGAATTTAGTGGATTAGAAAAGTTTTATTGAAATTTTAATAAACAAAACAAATGGTTTTCGAGTTTGTTCAAAAACCTGTTTTCATTCAACTGTCATTTTATCTGATGATAATAATAATAACAACCATAATTTAATAATTCTGTTTATTTTTTTATTTAATAATTGATTAATACTGTAAACCGTGATAATTTCTGAGATGGTTATCATACTGTGAAAATCTACAACCTGGGAGAGTCCCCCGGCCCGCCCCGCCCGGCCCGGCCCCACGGTTTAAAAGTAACTCAGTAACTTTTACTCTGAGTACATTTTAAATGAGCTACTTTTTACTTTTACTTGAGTAGATATTTGTAATTTGACTTGCACTTAAGTAAAATTTCATTGAAGTAATAGTACTTTTACTTGAGTAGAATATTTTAGTACTCTTTCCACCTCTGCTGTACATACAGTAACCTACTGCAAGCCTTGGAATTTGAACATGTCTGTTTTTAAGTGTTAATAGCAATTTTTACTAGTAAAGATTTATACATTTAAACGCAGTTGGTGTAATTGGCAGACGTTCCCTCAAGCATTATGAGCCGACAGCGCGTTAAAGCTCTCTCAGGTGTAAATATGCAGCTATTTAGCTTATTTTTAACGAGTATTTCATGCCGACATAAATTGATTGACTCCTGTTAAAAGGAATCTTGGTAAGTTATTGATTTATCTGTAAGACTGGCTGCCGACTCTACAGAGCAGTGGCATGGAAAAACCTCAAAGTATTCACTACAGGAGGACTTTAAATGATGGAGAATCTCCAGAAATCAAACCTGTGTTTGTTTGTGCAGGTCAGAAAAAGCAGCCAAAGGAGAGAAAAACACTGCTAACTGCTCAATTTGACAAGATCGCTGTGTTTCCATCCACCTATTCTTATGCAAAATTTGGGATATCGCATATAAAACACTGGATGGAAACGTACTTGGTTACTTACGTAACCTCGGTTCCCTTAGAGATAAGGGAACGAGTACTGCGTTGCAAACGCTGTGGGAAAACTCCTTTTCTCGAGAATATTGAAGCCTTTATTTTAAAACGCATTGCTGCAGCACAGGCGAGAGCATCATGCTCGCGCGAGCGCGCTGATAGGCTGTGCTGAGGCAACTGCACGAACCAATGGCGAGAAGGCAGAGGCGCGCGAACCAATCAGAGCGCTTGGCGCCCTGCCAGACTCGAGCGCGCCAAACAGGGCGTGACAGAAGAGTATAAATACAGAGAAAACTCGCCATATGACAGGTCTAATCGACTGAAGCGAAAACACCTGATATAAGAGAAATAGCACGCAAGGCAACGCAGTACTCGTTCCCTTATCTCTAAGGGAACCGAGGTTACGCAAGTAACCAAGTACGTTCCCTTACGAGAACGTTCTCTCGTACTGCGTTGCAAACGCACGAGGAGGCCATGCCTCTTGTCGAGTGAGCTCTAACACCTATGGGACAAGGGAGGCCCAGTGAGGTGTATGCCAGAGCAATGGCGTCGACTATCCATCTGGATAGCGTAAGTTTCGTGACCGGAAGACCTTTGGTCCGGCCCCCGAAACAGATAAAAAGCTGTTCAGACTGTCTGAAAGAGGCAGAACGCTCCAGATATATTCTCAGAGCTCTGACGGGGCAGAGCGTGTGAGCATCACTGTCTTCTCCCGAGACTGGGAGAGCTGACAGAGAAATAACCTGGGCTCTGAACGGAGTTGAGAGTACCTTAGGTATATATCCATGTCTTGGCCTAAGGAAGACTTTAGAGTCGTTAGGGCCAAACTCAAGACAGGAAGCGCTCGTGGAAAGCGCTTGTAAGTCCCCTACTCTTTTAACTGACGCCAGTGCCAACAGCAGAGCGGTTTTCAGGGAGAGGGGTTTTAGATCAGCCGACTGAAGTGGTTCAAAGGGGGGTCCCTTAAGAGCCTGTAGAACCAGGGAAAGGTCCCAGGCCGGCACTGAAGGTGGCCGAGGTGGGTTAAGCCTTCTAGCACCTTTAAGGAAGCGAACTATAAGGTCGCTTTTACCTAAAGAAGATCCGGCTACCAGTACGTGAAATGCCGCAATGGCTGCCACGTACACCTTGAGCGTGGAGGGGGAGCGTCCCGCGTCCAGCATCTCCTGGAGAAAGGATAGTACCATAGGTACTTCACAAGTGTGTGGGTCGAGGTTCCGAGCTAGACACCAGCTGGAGAACACTGACCATTTAAGGTGGTAGAGACGTCTAGTAGACGGAGCTCTAGCCTCCATAATAGTATTTAGGACACCCTCTGGGAGGTCCTGGGGTACCCGTTGAGCGGCCACACATGTAGGGCCCACAAGTCGGGACGGGGGTGCCAGATAGTCCTGTTCGCCTGAGCCAGGAGGTCGCTCCTCAGTGGAATAGGCCACGGGTCTATTACAGACAGTTGCATCAGCTCTGGGAACCAAGTCTGGGTTCGCCAGAGGGGGGCTACCAAGAGGACTGCGCACTTCGTGTTCCTGATCCGTTCGATGACCTGAGGGAGCATCGAGACCGGAGGAAACGCATAAAGGGGAAGGTTGAGCCACTCGTGGGCCAACGCATCCCTGTTCTTTGAAAAGAAGATTGGGCAGTGACAGTTGTCTTCTGAGGCGAAGAGGTCTACCTCTGCCTTCCCGAAGACCTCCCATAGTAGGAGAACCGTCTGGGGGTGGAGTGACCATTCTTCTGGGGGAACGTTGCCCAGAGAAAGCATGTCTGCTCCTGTGTTCATCGTGCCCGGCACGTGAGCTGCCCTGAGCGAGCGCAGGTTGGTGTGAGCCCATAGCAGTAGCTGTGTGGCTATGGCAAACAGGTTGCGGGACCTGAGGCCGCCCTGGCGATTTATGTAAGAGACCACTGACATATTGTCCGTCCGGACCAAGACGTGGTGTCCTGCCAGGTATGGAAGGAAGGTTTTTAGGGCTAGAAAAACCGCTCTCATCTCGAGGCAGTTGATGTGTAGGGGTTTCTCCGAGCTCGACCAGAGGTCGGAGGCAGGCCTGCCCTCGTACAGGGCTCCCCAACCGGAGTTGGAAGCATCTGTCGAAATGACCCTCCTCTCTGAGACCACCCCCATGCTTACGCCCTGCTGGTACCAGCTGGCATCTTTCCAGGGGGCCAGAGCTCGAATACAGCGCTGGTCCACCCTGATATTCAAGAGGCCTGAGCGCCAGGCGTGGGGTGGTACCTGAGGTGCTAGCCACAGCTGAAGAGGACGCATACGCAGTAGGCCTAGTTGGAGTACTGATGATGCTGAGGCCATCAGGCCCAAGATCCTCTGAAACGTTCGGAGGGGTACATAGGAGCCCTCTACGAACGACGCGGCGAGCTGCTGAATCGATAGAGCACGGGCCGAGGTGGGCCATGCTCTCATAAGTACAGAGTCGAGAACTGTTCCCAGGAACGTGATACGTTGGCTGGGCAACAGAATACTCTCGGAAAAATTCACCCTGAGCCCTAGGCATTCCAGATGGCTGAGGAGCCAGGCTTTGTGAGTATGGGACTCTGCCTCTGACTGAGTCAGTATGAGCCAGTCGTCGAGGTAGTTCAGAATGCGCATTCCCCGCTGTCTTAGGGGGGAGAGAGCTGCATCCATGCACTTCGTGAATGTACGAGGTGCCAGTGCCAGTCCAAATGGTAGAACTGTGTACTGGTATGTCTGCCCCTCGAAGGCGAATCTCAAGAATGGCCTGTGGTGGGGGTTCACTTGGATGTGAAAATACGCGTCTTTTAGATCTACTGAAAAGAACCAGTCCCCTGGGCGAATCTGCGCCAGGATGTGTCTGGTCGTAAGCATTCTGAATGGCCGTGACATGAGGGCCTTGTTCAGATGTCTGAGATCTAGAATGGGTCTCAGGCCGCCGTCTTTCTTTGGAACAAGAAAATAACGGCTGTAAAACCCTGACTCGCTTTGTGACGCGGGGACTGTCTCGATAGCCCCTTTCGCCAGCAGACATAACACTTCGGTGCGGAGGACGTGAGTCAACGTGCTCTTTACTGAGGTTTGGATAACAGCGCGAAAGCGCGGAGGTCTGCGGGCGAACTGAAGCGAGTAACCGCGCTTTATAATGTTCATCACCCATTCTGAAACTCCGGGGATGGCCTGCCAAGCCAGAGCCCGATGAGCCAGCGGTACGATCATATCTGATGACGGAACGCCCAGAGTCGGGGGTTCGACCTGACATGAACTTAAGAGAGAAATTTTGCTCGATTTGTGCTTTTTGTGGGTCGCTGTTAAAACAGCGTTTGGGTGCAGGAGTGCGTGACAGATGACGGACCCATGTTCTGCATTTAAAACTGCTCCAGCCGCCTGAGCTGAAGAGGGGGCTGTGAGCAGCACTCGAGCGGTCTTCGGGGCAGGTCCGGCCGCGGCGGGACATAGACCCCTCTTTCTGCCGGCTAGGACGGCTTTTTGGGCTCATGGTCGAGCGTGAGCTTCGGCCGGGGCCCCTGGCGCTTAGGGAACGGGTACCGTTTCGCGGGCTTCAGGTGCTGGCTGGTTTCAGCCGCTGGGCGGGGCTGGTGAACCTGTGGCACTGACTTTTCCGGCCGCAACGTGCTCTTGGGGCGCCGTGAAGCCGAGCTGGAGCGTTTAGGAAGAAAGTGCTTCATTGCACTTGAAGCTTTCTGAGCCTCGGTGAAACGCTCTGCGAAGCCGTTGACAGATGGGCCAAAGAGACCAGTTGTGGAGACCGGAGAATCGAGGAAGGCGGTTTTGTCTGCGTCCCTGATCTCCGTTAAATTAAGCCATAAATGGCGCTCCAAAACCACCAGGCTGGCCATATTGCGACCGAGGGCTTGCGCCGTGGTCTTTGTAGCCCGTAGCGCCAAATCCGTAGCACTTCGGAGGTCCTTAAAAGCGTCCGGTTCAGGTGCCTGACTCATCCATAGAGCGGAGGAGCTTAGCCTGGAACACTCGAAGAGTCGCCATGGCGTGTAGTGCGGAGGCGGCTTGACCGGCGGCAGCATAGGCGCGGCTGGCTATAGCCGAAGTAGTCCTGCACGGTTTAGATGGGTGCACCGTCTTTGACCTCCAACTACCTGCAGTGGGAGGGCACAAATGCGCGGCGACCGCTTCCTCAAGTGGTGGGAGAGACACATAGCCCTTTTCCTCAGCGCCGTCGACAGTGGAGAGCGTGGAAGAGGAAGAGGAGCGCGTTCGCGCCAGCTTTTAGTGAGCTCTTCGTGGACCTCCGGTAGAAACGGAGCGGCGCGCTGGCGAGGGGCCTGTTGGCACCCCGGCAGGTACCACTCGTCGAGGCGGCTTCTGGGAGGTTCAGCTGGGGAAAGCCAGTTGAGTCCCAGCTCGTCGACAGCGCGAGACATGACACGGAAAAGTTCGGCGTCAACACTCGCTCTAGTGTCGAGACGATCACATTGAGAGGAGGGGGCGGGGTCCGCGGAGCCCGACCAATCCTCGCTCTCAGATGCCGCCACAGAAACTGCGTCATCCATGTCTTCAGCAGATCCGCCGAACGAAACGAGTCCCGCCGCTTCACGTGAGGGGCTTTGGTCGCTTCGAGCGAACAGAACTGGAGATGGGGGTGTGGGCGAAGCACGCGGGGAAGGACCCGGCGTGCATTCGTCGAAATCACCGCGTTCAGGGATCCTCTGATCGCGCCGCTTCTTCCTACGGGGCTCGCGGGGCGCCAAAGATGGAAGATGGGCAGGTTCACTCTCTGACGTAGCGAGAGCGAGCCTTGATCGGAGGACTGCCACAGGCATGCCATCGCAGTGTAGACAGCCGCCTTTAGTGAGCGCTGACTCGGCGTGCTCAGGACCTAGGCAGGCAGCGCACTGTGTGTGTCTATCAGACACGTGCAGGGGAACCCCGCAGGAATCGCAGATGGGAAGCGGCATTTGAAACAACGCCGCTTTGCGCTGTGAAAACAGCGATTTGCTCTTTTAGCAATAATAGAAAAAGGATACTCGTCGGATGCCACAGGGAAACGCTTGGCTGGCGATCTGCCGAGACGCGAAGCTGTTCCGCTGAGAGGCTTCTCTACAACGAGCGGCTTCCTATCCGGAGAAATCAGCGACGAGGTGAGTCTCAGAGCTGAAGGAGATAGATCTGTCATATGGCGAGTTTTCTCTGTATTTATACTCTTCTGTCACGCCCTGTTTGGCGCGCTCGAGTCTGGCAGGGCGCCAAGCGCTCTGATTGGTTCGTGCGCCTCTGCCTTCTCGCCATTGGTTCGTGCAGTTGCCTCAGCACAGCCTATCAGCGCGCTCGCGCGAGCATGATGCTCTCGCCTGTGCTGCAGCAATGTGTTTTAAAATAAAGGCTTCAATATTCTCGAGAAAAGGAGTTTTCCCACAGCGTTTGCAACGCAGTACGAGAGAACGTTCTCGTAAGGGAACGGCAAGATACACATAAACTCTGAAAATACACATACAGTAAAAAACTCAAGCGCTCAGTTGAGGCGGAAATTTTTTTATCCGATAAGAAGACGTGCACAAACTATAAACTACGATGGAAACACATTTACTGAATAAATCCCTCGATGTGCAACAATAAACTCATGTGACTTTCCCTCAGGCTGTGATTGGATAACTGGAGTAACCAGTGGACCAATGGCGTCGCAGCATCTCTAATGTTGGTTTGGTGTTTCTGAAATGCCGGAGTGGAAGTGTGTGATCAGAATGATTTGGTGTAATTCCCTCCAGAAGCGTCTCACACACACGAGTGTGTTCCTGAACACCAGCATCCGAACGCTAGAGAACATGACAGCGTTTACTGTGTTTCGTCTGACGCTCTGACACACTCGTTTATGATGGAGGGAAAAAGAGAAAGATTGCAGAAACTTAGTTTTATTACTGATAATTTGCACTAATTTCCCAGGAAGTGATGATTTTGTTCTCTTGAACTATGGGATGGATATTCTTATATTGCTTATTCGCTGCTTTATTCAAATATTTTATGCGATATTCCAATTGTGTGCATAAATTAAATTCACAACTTTGGATGTAAACTGATATCAGTGAAACACTGATTAAACATCTACTATAGTGGAATATTAGTGATTTATATGTTCCTTGAGCCAAATGCATTTCCTCATAAACACGCTTTGTGTCTCGATAATGCAGAAACATCATATTCATCTTCACTGACCTTCAGAAAAGTGTTTCAGACGGAAGAACATTTACTGTGTGGAGAACTAACAGAGTAACGAGAGACTGAAGAGATAAACAGAAGAAGAGACTTTATTTGCTCACAGTAAATGAAGATCAGCTCAACAAACACAATCCTGATAACATCGACACACACACACACACACACACACACTCAGACACACTCTCTCTCTCACTCACACACACACACACACACACACACACACACACTCACTCAGACACTCTCTCTCACACACACACACACACACACACACACACACACACTCTCTCTCTCTCTCTCACACACACACACACACAGACACACACACACACACACTCTCTCTCTCTCTCTCTCTCTCTCTCTCTCTCTCACTCACACACACACACACACACACGGATGGACGTCTTTTCACACTGCTCCTCTTCTTCAGCATCATTCGTCCTTTTCATCCGTGATTCACCAGCAAGTTCTGCAGAGAAAGAACAAACCGACACGTCAATGAGTGTTTATTTCCTTCATCAATTCAAGCGTTCATGTGACGCTCAGCTCTTCTATCACACACACACACGCGCGCGCGCGCACACACACACTTAGTAACTCTGGCATGTTTTAATATGAACCAGCTCTCAGTTACACAATGGAGGGAAAAAATGAATAAAATGATCAGTATCGGTCAGTAACATATTGTTTTATGATCAGCATGAGTCTGATTACACTAAAATTGCCAATATCATCATGACTGATTTCTTACATTTCAAACAGTAACTTTATGGTTTACACTTTACAATAAGGTCTCGTTTGTTGACATTAGTTAATGCATTAACTGACACTGAACAATATATCCTCATAGCATTTACTGATATTGTTAATGTTAGTTATGTTCATATAACTACAGTGCAATAACTACTGTAATATTAACAGATACAACTTTTGATCTTATACATGCTTTAGTAAATGCTGAGATTAACATTACCTGAGATTAATAAATGCTGTAGAGATGTTGTTGAATGCTAACAAATGAAACCTTATTGTAAAGTGTTTCCGCCCGGTTACAAAATTATGAAACAGTTATCCATCGTTTCAACTGTACATTATTACGCTGTGCTCTAGAATTCTTGATTCTGATTGGTCAGTGGTGACATATTTATTTTTAACCATTTAATGACTGGCTGACTGTCCCTTTTATGTAATATCCAGTACATATAACAATCATATTTTGCAAGAGTACCTTCTTGCAGGAGTGGATGCAGTGTATGTAGTCTCTGGCCAGCCGTGAGCAGAGGAGTGTGTGTCGTGTGTTCAGTGTGTAGCAGCTCAACACCTGCGACTGCAGCTCAGCGCACACGGGGGTCATGTGACCCGGCCTGAGGAACAATACACACTCTTACACACAGGCTGAGGAACAATACACACTATTTCACACACATAAACACAGGCTGAGGAACAATACACACTCTTACACACACATAAACACAGGCTTCTCACACACACACACACACACACACACACTTCATACTACACATACACACACATAAACAGTTATAGAACAATCACTACAACACTCATGATTACTGCTCTACTGTCAAATCTAGATCAACAAACATGAATCACCTTAGTGCCAATATTATTTCTGGTATTCCCTTTCATGTAGTGTGTAATAAAGCTGTGAATGTAAAAGCTCTGAAAAGTTACAAAGATCAAAGTGAAAGAAGTGATTCTGAACTGAAACGAGTCGACAGTAATTCCAGTCTCACTTCCTGATGATCCTGCGAACTAATTTACATAATGCTCTTGATTGGCTGATCAGCGTCTCTTTGCCCCGCCCTCAAACACTGTAGTTTATCTGAGACTGGAAGAGTTTGGTTCGTGTTGTTCATGTCGAGAAGACGCTGTTTTCTGAGATCGATACGATAAAACCCACGCCATCATTACTGTTCGTATCACTGTGATCAAGAGCTGACATTCAGATATGATAATGAGCGTTTGGTTTCTGACCAATCACTGCAGACCGGGCCGTCTGACCAGTCAGAGC
>NC_138738.1:39311063-39576063 GCF_965113295.1 Leuciscus leuciscus | reverse complement strand
GTAACTAAGTCTGTTAAGTCTCGGAGCGAGCGCAGCTGAACACACACTGCTCTGTAAACGCCACAGGAATGATGATCATCTCCTCAGCTCAACTTCATCACTGATATGAAACACACTGATCTCCTGACTGTAATGCACATATCATGAACTGCATTCTTTTATTGTTTTATAATGTTTCCTGTGGTGCACTTATAATGTTAGTAGGATTTTTACATAAAAAATTTGTCATAATTTTGAAATAAAAGGCATTTTCCTCCTGATTTTAGCCTCAGTTGGAAGGGGCGTGTCTTCTGTGAGACTGGAAACGCCCACTGCTCTGATTGGCTAACAACTTTGCATATGAAATAAGTATTACATGTGGAACTCTCTCAAAAATGTTTAGCACTTTTTTTTATTTTCAGCTGTCGAGATTAATAATAATTGTGAAAGTGTTTATTATAGCATTATGTTTAGATCTACTCCCGTTGAATGATGAGCGTTGTAGACGATGACACACATGAATGCAGAGATCTCGTGGATTCTACAGTTCCAACATGATGTAAATAAGAGTGTAGACAGCGTCAGTGATTAGAGTTTATAAGGAGAGTTTTGGCGAGAGTCGCTGATAAACAGAGGCGGTCTCTCGTCGCACGACGATCATGTGACGTCATAATGTGACAAAACGATCAAGAATATTTAGATTTTTCAATTCATGACCCATTTAACAAAACATTTTTGAGTTTGTATGAACCATACCAGCTGAGAGATCACATAATATTTATACTTTGTCAAACCACAGGACATTTAAGATGAACTAGTGAGTGATTAACAATAGTGACGCTTCAGGCCATCTGAGGCTTTTAACTGATTCATTTTCTACAGCACTGAATAACTGTGTTCTTCGACAGCCGTCGGCTCACTGTTTAGGGTTTACGAGTTCATACATTTCTTTTGATTTAAAATAAATATATTCTTTTATATTTCAGTTCTTATAAAACTCATTTATTTTATCTTCAGTTGCTGTGATTTCTGCTGGAGTCACATTAAATAAACAAGTTCAAACTTTCTCTCTTTCCTTCTTCAAGCAGTTAATATTAATAAATGACACACACACACACACACACACACACACACACACACACACACACTAAAGTGGCGTGGCGCTAATCAGATGAAGCCGTATAATCACCACCTCTGTTATCGAGTTTATGCAAACAGTTGTATTTATAAATGCTATATTTAATATGAGCATGAAGACATCAGAGAGAACAAACATCTTCAGCCTGAAGCGCGTACAGTAACATCAAAGACACGAGAGTGTGTGTGTGTGGAAATGTTTCAGATTCAGTGTGTTTGGTGGATTCTTCACTGTCTGTGTTTGTACTTCTGAACGCCATATTTAGAGAATATCACCACAAATATGTTGAAAATGATGTGTGATGAAACAAAAGTTCAGTCATGGACCAGCCCGAGTCTTCAGACCTAAAACCGTCTCAGTGTTTGTGAAGGACACACACCTTCTTCTCCATCAGTGTTTGTGAAGGACACACACCTTCTTCTCCATCAGTGTTTGTGTTTGTGAAGGACACACACCTTCTTCTCCATCAGTGTTTGTGTTTGTGAAGGACACACACCTTCTTCTCCATCAGTGTTTGTGAAGGACACACACCTTCTTCTCCATCAGCTGCAGTGTTTGTTCTTCTGAGTCTGGAGTCAGCTGTGGTGTCGGACCCTTCATCTGCCAGAGACCAAGAGGAATGCTCAGACATTTCATGCATGCATCATTTGAATGTAAAATTAAAATTAAAGGGATGGTTCAGAGTAAATTCAACCCAGGGTCCTTTGCACCATGACCTCAAGCCAAACACCCCTGGAATGCTTGAGGTCATGGTGCAAAGGACCCTGGGTTGAATTTACTCTGAACCATCCCTTTCATTTTATGAAGAATACTTTCTGTGCACCAAAAAAACCAAAATGTCAACTTTTTGAAGAAGAAGATGGCTTAGTGTACAGCCGAATGGCTTAGTGCAGGTGCTAATGGATCAAGGTTGATCAGTTTGCCCTTCTTCTTTGTAATGCAAGTCTTTGGTCAATGGTTGCTTGGTCAATGATTGACTCCGACTGCTGCTTCAGCTTGACACGGGTGATGACATCCTCATCATTGCTCCTGTTGTCTTCATCTGTTGACAGAAAGGTCAAACATTATTAAAGTTAAAGCTTATTTAGCGATATCAGCCGAATGGCTTAGTGCAGGTGCTAATGGATCAAGGTTGATCAGTTTGCCCTTCTTATTTGTAATGAAAGTCTTCTTTGGTCAATGGTTGCTTGGTCAATGATTGACTCCGACTGCTGCTTCAGCTTGACACGGGTGATGACATCCTCATCATTGCTCCTGTTGTCCTCATCTGTTGACAGAAAAGACATGCAGGTGTGTTAGGTGTGTGTCAGCTCTGTCTGCTAAACGTAATAGTTCTGTTATTGTTCCATATGGATCAACAGCATTCATAGTTCCCATGTACCAGTAGGCCAGTCTCTCAGTCACACACACAATCACACGTAAACGTGATCTGGCCTTTGAGACATTAACAAATCCACCACCACTCTGTACAACAGAAGGGTGAGCTTTAATACTTCATACTTCAATGTATATGTAATGAGTGATTATAATCAAGGTATTAATCAATATTTTTCCTTCTAAATATCAAATGAGTTAAATGACTTCTCTGGGGATTTTACTTTGTTATAGAAGTTACCAGTGTGATTACTGAAATGTTCTTTTCATGTATTCTTTAATGTCTGTGTTTGATATCTGAATGCAGTAACAGTGCTTGCTCATTTAGCCCGGCTTCCAGAAATGAAATATGGATTTGTTTTGTGTTTGAGAAAGGTCTTCAACGTGTTAAAACATAGGGTCATTGAAGCCAATAGTTTAAGGGACCATTTCTTTGTTAAAGCCTTACTTTCCAGTTAGACTAAAGTGTAGCTCTCCTTGAGAGAAAGAATGCATTATCTTGATGTTTTGAGAGGACTCTCCTGTTTATAGTTAGAGCCTGGCCAAATCCAACCTTAGAGAAGCTGTGTGTCGGTGTGTGTGTGTGTGTGTGTTAATCTTCTTGGTTACAGGTTAAGGAACCACTGGCATTATTGGAGATTGACTGAGTTATTGTTCTGGACATGCTGGCGCCCAGCAATGCAGATCTGTGACCTGGAAGGTCACGACGTGTCTAACTTCAGGGTCTGAGTGTCAGCGGCATAATCGATAGAGATATGCTTCCGTCTATATGTATATGTGTGGAAAATTACTATGTTTATCTATTTCTTAGCCAATCAGAAACTGCAACCTGAATAAAGGACGTAGCTTAGACCTTGGTGAAGGGTATAACTGCTGTGTGTGTGTGTGTGGTGTAGGATATAACTGCTGTGATCTTTGTAACTGTAAGTGGGGCGGCCTACGAACTACTGTGTGAGTCTTGAAGCTGAACTTCTGCTGATGAAACTGCAAACTATCTTCAGTAAAACTTTTCTTTAATTTATTATAATTCTGACTCCGGGGTCTTCTTTCAAACATCTGGTCCTTGTGTCCTAAACTGTTACTCCCCTAACACACTGAAAACAGTTGAATGTTGTGTTGTGTGTCCTCACCCGTGGGTCTGTGACTCCAGTGGCCTCTCTGATTTGCTGGAAAGCTTCCTCAAAAGGAGAGATGGCTTCCACTTCTTCTACTGCGTTGGCCTCGCTGCTCAGCTCGTCGGGGAGCTATTTTTCAACATTGATAATAATAAGAAAGGTTACTTGAGCACCAAATCCATATTAGAATGATTTCTGAAGAATCATGTGACATTGAAGACTGTATATGATGCTGAAAATATAGCTTTGCATCACAGGCATAAATTATATACTTAAATAGAAAACAGTTATTTTAAATTGTAATAACATATTTCGCAACATTACTTTATTTCTCATCAAATAAATGCAGCTTTGGTGAGCAAAAGAGACTTAATATCGTAATTATTCCAAGCTTTTGACCGGAAGTGTATATACTTATAAATAGTTGAATTGTCTATTTTATTTTATTGTTGTGAGCTTTGCAGCATGCTAACACAAAGCTCTATTAACATCAATTGCGAGTCCAGTCTCCTGTGCACTTCACATGAGAAGTGCTATTAGTATGACACACATATCTTTATGCTTATTAGAGTATTACATTGTTATCTGATGTGTGATGGATGATGCTCGCTCTTCTCTTCCTCTCCTTTGCCTGAGCAATCCTCTCCTCCTGCTGCTTCTTGTAGAGGGAGAGGATTTTCTCTCGCTTTCTGCGCTCTCTGCACACTAGGGCTGCATCTAACGATTATTTTTGTTGTCGATTAATCTATCGATTATTTCTTCGATTAGTCGACTAATCTAACGATTATTTTTCCGATTAATCTAATGATTATTTTTGGGATTAGCTGATTTATCCATTGGCAAACTTTCCAATAAATAATAAGTACAACAATATATCAGCTGTATTTTGAAGAGGGTAGTGCATCTGTATATTATTTTAACATGAAATCTATGAATGATGACAAAAAAAATATTCTTTCAGAAAGGGTAATTGTCATTTTATTATGAAATATGCGAACAGGAAGCATTTTAAACTTTATTTTTAACTAATGGTACTATTGAAAAAAATGTAAGATACACAGGCCCATTTAGGAAATGTGTTTACTATAATCTGTTATTAATTACCGTAGTGGGAGTATGATTTACTCAATTAACTTGTCCGAAAATGCACTTGTGTTTATCTGCAAAAAGGTTCACATACACTAGATTGCAGCCTATAGGCTACTGTTAATGTTAATATAACGTTAGTCGTTTGTTTTTAAAGTCTACATTAGAGACCTGCGCAGGACGGATTTCTCCCTTAATAATTCCTAAAAAGCTGACATCTCAGTTCATCGCGATCTCACAGATTAACTCTGTTATTATCAATGAAACTGGCTACACAATGAATCTTTCATAATATCTACACTTTGTTTGCTATAATCAGATGATTTGCCAGTATGCAGAATTCAGCACTGAACAAAAAGTCCATTTTGAGCGGTGAGGGGATTCTAGCATAAATGCATCTGATTGGCGTTCAAGAAATCAACACATATGTCTGTGATTGGCTACATTGTTCAACGCTGCAAACATGTTATAAATAGATAGAGACTCTGGCCTGTAAATCGTTTCTATTTTGTTTTAGTTGTTCTTGTTGCTTTTGTCAAACAGATGAATGACAATTTATTCGTTTTTAGATGTTCAATGTATAGATAATTCTATTTTGCGGGAGTTCCGCGAATCGTTTTATTCTCCCGCAACCAGCACACACACGAGTGCATTACCGCCCGCGCCCGGCCATCAGATCTATGTTCCCGGCTCCCGCGCCGCACTCTGTTGCGTTGTGACCCGCGGGAGTGCAGGTCTCTAGTCTACATGTGCATACACAACTTTTAAAAACTGGCAAATGAAAGCTTCGTTAACAGATTTAAGTTTAAGTTATAAATTAAAGTCCATTTTATTGTCACCGAATGGGGCATAGTTTGCATAGTGAAAGCACCTTTCTGTTCGGCCGTAGTGGTAAAGTATTCCCATACTTTGGATGATCGTGGTCTGTCATTTTCACCATGAGAGGGAGCAGAAGCCGCCATTACTCGATATTTAAACGTAAATAATTACGCGTCGACGCATTTCATGCGTGTCGACGTATTTTCATAGTCGACGTAATCGATGACTTCGACGCGTCGTTGCGGCCCTACTGCACACCTTCTCGTCCTGAAGCTGCAGCTCAGCCTGGACACACACACACACACACACACACACACACATCTTAATGAAATTAGGCATTTATAGAGCGCTCTCCCCTCAACCACCACCAGTGTGCAGCATCCACTGTCAGAACAATGGCGCCAGTGCGCTCACCACACACCAGCTATAGGTGGAGAGGAGAGAGAGTGATAAAGCCAATTGAAAGCATGAGGATTCTTATTCGTAGGCCATGATTGATAAAGGCCAATGGAGGGAATTTGGGCAGGACACCGGAGTTACACCCCTACTCTTTACGAGAAGCATTACTTGCACAACCTTTACCATGGCACACTTACACGTATGCTTGCTTTATTATCTCATTACATTTTTTGGTTACACTTTATTTTACGGTGTCATTGTTACAGTGTAATTATATATTTAAGTACTGAGTAATATTAATTAAGTGCAAGTACTTACTATAGGGTTAGGATTAGGGTTTGATTGAGGGTTAGTTGCATGTAATTATGCATAATTAACTGTTAATACTATTGTAAGTACATGTAACATATGTAACAAGGACACTGTAAAATAAAGTGTTACCCATTTTTTTTTTATCATTTATTAAATGCTTTGTCTTTACCATGGCTGCATCCTTTGAGAAGTGAGCGTCACCGTTCGTGACCTGCAGTTCTTTGAGCACTTGTGTCTGCCGGTGGATCTCTGCCTCCATCCTGTCCAGCCGTGGCTGAAATGTAAAACTGTCTCCCTGAAGAAACAAATAAGAGGATAATCATAAATGTTTATTTACCATGATGCTGTTCAAAAGATTGGGGTCGCTAAGAGTTTTAATCTTAAAGGGATTATTCACCCAAAACTGAAAATTCTGTCATTATTTACTCACCCTCATGTGGTTCCAAACCCATAAGACTTTCGTTCATCTTCGGAACACAAATGAAGATATTTTTCTGTCCCTCTATTGACAGCCTATGCAACTACCACTTTCAAGCCCCAGAAAGGGAATAAGTAATCACCGAAAAAGCACCGTGGCGCATGTGTGTTGTTGTTGCATGAACGCATGCTGGAGATTAATATTTTGTAAATAAGGTGGTAAATTATGTTTGTTTTTTTCGCAATATTTAATATTATTATATATTAGAATATTAAGAATATTTATTTTAAATATTTTTAAAAGATTACTTTAATGATGTCTATACTACCTTTCTGGGGCTTGAAAGTGGTAGTTGCGTAGCTGTCAATGGAGGGACAGAAAGCTCTCAGATTTCATAAAAAAGATCTTAATTTGTGTTCCGAAGATGAAGAGTAATTAATGACAGAATTTTCAATTTTAGCTGAACTAACCCTTTAATGAAAGAAGTCTCTTATGCACACCTGTACAATTTAAAATAACTGTTTTCTATTTTAATCTATTTTATAATGTAATTTTTTCCTGTGATCAAAGCTGAATTTTCAGCAGCCATTCTTCATTCCCAGTGTCACATGATCCTTCAGAAATCATTCTAATATGCTGATTTGGTGCTCAAGAAACATTTATGATTATTATAAGAATATATTTTGAATGGTATGGATGAGTGTCATTGGATACATTGGATTGCTTAAATTTTCAACATTAAATATATGGGGTATCATGCTTTATAATACACATCTGTGTGGGTTTATGTGTGTGTGCTGTGTCAGTCTGTACATGAACCAGTTCATCTGTTCTTTCTCAGATACCTGTAGTTTGTCCTTCTCTTTGAGGTATCCTCGCATTACGTTCTTTGCTTCATGACGTTTCAGCTGCGCTTCCTCCAATCTGTTTTCCAGAATGCGCAATTTCTATAAAACAAGCACACAAGTTCATTCATTTTCTTGCTTGAACTAACATATTTAATTGTGCTCATCGATACAGGGTGGCTAAACACTCTGCTTCCCACTAATCAAGACAGAGGGGAAGACGAAAGACTTGAGAGAAGGAAGAAGAGCATTTACAATGGAAGAATGACCACTTAGGGAAACTTATGGCAGAGTTCCCTTCTTTACTCTAATTCTCATTATGATGTGCAAAAAAATCGTATTCTCGTGAATTGTTTAGATTATATAATAATAATGGTGATAATAAAACTGTGGGCATGGTTTACAGTAATTACAGTAAGGAGAAATTGGGACAAAAATGATTTGACTGGAAAAAAAGGCTCAATATTCTTACTGCTTTTTTTCCTTTCGATTTTGGGAGGAAACCTGGACAATTCTTAAATTGTAAGATTCACCAGTGTTCATTCAAAATAAAAAAAAGAGACAATTTCTACCTTTTCCTCGTCTAGTTCCTGGTTGTCAGGCAGAGGCTTCATGCTCTCGTACTGGCGCTTCAACTCCTCCAAACGCTGCCTCTGTGTGTCAGTGGTTTGTTTCAAAGCATTCAGCTTCTTCGCTTTATCACAAACCTCCTTCTCCAGCACCGTCAGAGCCGACTGCACAACAAAAATGACTGTCAACCACAACTGATATGCAGGTGATTCTGTAACCACTGGATAGTACAAGTGAAAGAAGTGGAAAAAGGTTTTTAAATAACTGATATAAAGGTTCATTTAACCTCACCTTAACGGGCATGTTCCTAAATGATTCATTCTCCATCCCACGGTCTTGAAAAACATCCTTGGTTACTTGTTCCTCTCCCTGGAACAACCAAGACCAAGATATGCATCAAATACAGCTATAACGTGACTTAAATGATATGGATATGTTTTAACATTACATATGTGTGTGTGTGTTCATAATGTCTGACCTCAGCCAGTTTCTTGCGCATGTTTTCATTCGCATGTTTCAGCTGCCAGATGGTTTCTCTGTTCTTCTCGATGACAGACTGAGAGCTTTCGAAATTCGCGCTTCTTTCTCTCTCTAGTGGACAGAGAGAAACATTCATGCGAAGTTGGGTTTAATTAATGCAATATTAACTTTCTGTAGACAATTTTACTGAGCTCTTTATTCAATTTAAAGGTAATATAAATGTATTAAACAGCTATAGAAGCAACTTTGCTATATAATAACTCCAGGCTGACATTACAACACAACATTGCCATCCTTGAGAATACATTATTAATAAGAGCAATAATAAGAAAACAATTGAAATACTCATTATTCCACTACTGCCGCAATATTACTGACTATTTAAGCAGGTTTTAAGTTAACGTTAACTGTTTCAGCTTAATTGGCGAAATCTGTAATAAAAAACTTAAGTTACCCAGAAGTTGAATTTTTCGCTGGAGCTCGGAAACATTTCGCTGAATAGCTTGCTTATTGACGCCAGGCATTTTTATGAATATTTATTATATTATAAACTAAACCGCCGTCTGCCCTGCCCGGAGTGAACTGTGCATTACTCCAGATAGGAGAGAACTGAGAAATAGAAGGTGTATCACCAATATGTTTGTGAGCTTTGAACCATAGGCTATATCCAGTGGCGTAGGCAGAAATTGTATTTTGGGCGGGCCAGTGAAAAAGTGAGTGGGCCTATAGTTTTTCCTAGAAAAAAAAAATGACTTAAATAATTAAACCTTAGAGATTAGAAAAAAAGAATAGACAAACTGCAAAAACAGTTACACCTTTATTTTGCAATATTCGGCAAAGGCAATAACAAAACACTGTCTAATCATCATGTTCAACCAACAGAGCTCAGTAATTAGGCTGGAAAAACCACCAGCAATAAGGGTGCAGAAGCGATGGCGGAGCAACATATTGATTTAGAACGCGAACGCCAACTTTTGTTGAATTTAGGAGAAATCTACAGACGCAAATAGACAAAATGTAGTAAAATAAAGACCAAAATGTGTATTTTGGACTTTTTTTCAGCACAAGTCTGAAAGAAGGCATTGAAGACAAATGGCCAAAAATCTCAAAATTGACCAGTGAAAAAAAAACCCTATGTTTTTGCCTGCCGTGTCTCGCCTTAAATCACTTCAGACCTGAATTATGTTTTAAGTTTCTGAAAAATATAAAAGTACATTTTCCCAGCTCATGAGGCTTCTATAAATGAGAACAAATAAAAAAAAAATTAAAAATGTTTGGCTTTAATTGTAAATTTTTTTGTCCATTTCAATGGACGTCAGGTCAAAACAGGTGTACTTCACAAAAATGTACCAACATAAAATTAAATAATAAACATAAAAATTGTTAGTATATACTTAAAGCTTTTTCTCAAGGTCAAAAACTTTCCAACAGTATACCATTTCAACTTTAATTTTGAGGTTTTTGTTTTATAGATTGCACATTGTTTGTAACAAACTAAATATCTTAGAATCAATCAATATGGTCATGTTAGAGTCATTTTCTTTGCGCATCTTTCTTTTTTTAGATCAAAAACTTGAACATTACAACATTTCAACTTTAATTGTAAGGTTTTTGCTTTATAGATCGCACATTTGTTTATTTATAACAAAATAAACCTAGGAATCAATCAACGCATTCACTTTAGAGTAATTTACTGTGTGCATCTTTGAAACAATTTCTCTGTTAACGATTTCTTGTATTTCTACAGTACATTATGGCAGCACGGTTGCCATGCATGATGCATGTATTTCGATTTCCAGTAACTACTGTAATTCACTTTACAGTACACAAGATCAGTACTGTAAACTACCAAATAGTACTTTACTGGATTTGTACTGTATTTCGTCATTTGATCTGCTTTTGCTGTAATTAATTATACGGTGTTGTACTGTAATATCTATATTGATACATTACTGATAAATATTATTATAATTTTCAAAATAATTACTAATAATGATAATATTATATCATAATATAATATGTAGTTATTAGGAAATATAGGCTATAATGGGAAAAAATATGGAAATCAATGGCTATACTGTCAACTGTCTAGTTACCGACATTCTTCAAAATATCTTCTTTTGTGTTCAGCCGAATAAAGAAACTCATACAGATTTGGAACAACATAAGGATGAGTAAGTGATGACAAATATAATTTTTGGGTGTACTATACCTATAAAGGGATAGTTCACCCAAAAATGTAAATTGGCCCATGATTTACTCACCCTCAAGCCATCCTAGGTGTATGACATTGTTCTTCTTTCAGACGAATACAATCGGAGTTATATTAAAAAATGTCCTGGCTTCCAAGCTTTATAATGGCAGTGAATGGTTGTTTCTGTTGAAAGTCCATAAAAGTGCATCCATCCATGATAAAAGTGCTCCATGCGGCTCTTGGAGGTAAATAAAGGCCTTCTGAAGCGAAGCGATGCGTTTGTGTAAGAAAAATGATTCATTTTCAAGTTACGCTTTAGATTTATGTCAAATCTGTATGTTTTGTACAGTTTCGCCGGAAGCTAGTCATTTTACTTTATAAAGTTTTAAATACGGATATTTTTCTTACATCTCCATCTTCCTCATCATCACTCCACATAAAGTCAACATCTGAGATACTTCCATCAGCTATATGTTCAAGCACTTCAAGAACTATATATTCTGCATATGAAAAAGTAAAAAAAATGTATTGGTACTGTGATATAGATTTTTTATATAAGAAATTTCAATCAGCATTACTGGACTTCAATTACTGGAATGTGATTTCAGTAACAGGCTTTTGAACCCACTGTCCATTCTAATGGACAGACACATTTGAAAAAATCCTGATTTAAAATTTGAAATTCTACAATCGATTTTTAACTTTAATTAATAAGTTCAATCTTTCTATTTTACATACAAACTATGAAATACTGACAAACATATCAAAAAATTTAAATAAAACCATAGAAAATGTTGCTTGCTTCTGTGTTTGGAGTGAAGTGCTGACATGCTTCTCTTCAAAGTAGTGTTTTTTTTTTATAATTACTACATGCAGAGCTTTACTGCCATTTGATTGGATGACAAGCGTCCAATCTAATGGACTGCAGGCTTTAAACTAGGTGAAATGCTCCAGAAGTAAAAAAAAAAGGGGGGTTGACATGTGATGTCCATTGTAATGGACGCAGGGTCTGAATGGGTTAAATCACTTCACGGGCAAAAATTAAGGAAATTAGTTAAACAACAGGCCTACCTTTGTTGTTTTCATTCTACAAAACAAGACGTAAGTGCCTGGGTTTAGTGCTGAAAACAGAAATGGTCTCATCATAGTCCAAAGAGTCACAGAGTTCTTTTTTCAAATAACTTTTTGGCTAAAAAGCAGCTAAGTTACCAAAATTAGCCCAGAGCCCGCCGCCCAGAGAGTCTATAGCAACCATAGCAACCAATTACGTTCCGGAGAGAGAGTTTATACAACTTGCTTCAACAGTTCCATTTTATTCGGAAAACAAATTAAACACACACACCAGTCAACAATAAATCAGGTTTATATTAATATATTTTCTTAAATACATTTGAATAATAAAAAGAAACTAAAAATGTATTTTGATCAAACTTGCCTGGGCGGGCCAGTGAGTAATGTGGGCGGGCCAGTGCCGCCCTGGCCCATTACTGGCTACGCGCCTGATGGAAACACCAATCACTGTTAAATGACTCCACATTTAATACACACAGACTTTGTGGCTCAGATAAGGTCCAGTTCTGGTTTATTTCTTTGCTCTTGGCTGACATGTGGCATTGCTATGGCCTGCTTGTGGCCCAGATCTGGCAAACAGGAGTGGGCCACCCAAGGGCCGTCATTCCACGCTGCATGTGGGCCAGATCTGCATTCCACAAGTGCCATATGTGGGCCGGATCTGGGCCGAAACAATGTTGCTATCTGGGGAGGGATGTGACAACAACCTCATTGTCGAAATTTGGACATGTGTCAAACCACTGTGATTCGGTATCTTTCTTAAGTTTAAATCCAGCACTACTCGAGGCTGATGCTGAATTCTCAAATTGATCAGTTGAGCCAGATGCGTCGGAAGACATGGTGTCAAGCCAAACTTGTTTAACTTTCTTCTTGCCTCTTTTTCCCATGCATAAAGATGTCAAATCAGAACGTTTTCACGTATTTTTTCACGTTATCACCAGTCCGATTAATAGGTTATAGTGCATAAAATCTACCTTTAGAAATGACCTGGACTTTTAACATCAACAACATGCATAAAGGAATCTCATTTCTCCAAATATTACTAACTACACTTGCTCCTTACCAACCCACTCTTCAAAAACAAGTTTATCTACTTTGGGATATTGTCACAAATTACACAAAGTGATGAGGGTATATGTTAAAACCTATTTAAAAAGTTTCACTTTCTATCAGAGTTCATCAGCTTTACAAGCAATTTTAATAGTAAGGGTTTATAGAATGCAACAAGAACATAAAAAGCAGCAACATATAAAGGAGAACGAAGCCTAAATAGCCTAATAAGTAACTTGAAGGCCTCCATGCTTTAATGTCTTGATTGACATTGTCAAAGTTTTAAAAGAAAATGCACTTACACACTCCCCTTCAACCAGTCCTATTTGTGGAGCGTAGGGTTATAGTCTCAATACAAGCAACCTCAATTCTCTCAGACAACCTAATCACATTATTATAATAATGCTTGCTCTTTTGTTGTTTGGTGGAGATTGTGGATAGGATCGCAAGTTGCTGAGGTCTCACCAAGTATATTTAGCTCATTAGTTGATTTCATTATGTTTGACTACTAAACTTGATTCATCTGCATTTAATAATCTAGGTTTGTCATTATTAATACACAACACAACATTAGTTGAATCACTGAACTTTATTTGATTTGGTCACCTCAAGAATCCGTTCCTTAACAAAGGACAGCATTGTAAAAATGAATGAAGGAAAATAAAAGTGAATCCTGACATCTCCTCCTCAGACCATGGTCAAGTCAAGTCAAATCACCTTTATTTATATAGCGCTTTTTACAATACAGATTGTATCAAAGCAGCTTCACATTGATAACATGAAAATAATACAACAAAGTTTGTTTCTAGAAGAAAATTGCATCATCGTCCACCAGAAAACGATATTTATTATACTTATTATTGATAAGGCAGATCAATAATATTGTTGAATATTAAATGTCCCCAACTAAGCAAGCCAAAAGCAAAGGCAACAGTGGCAAGGAACCAAAACTCCATCAGTGACAGAATGGAGAAAAAAACCTTGGGAGAACCCAGGCTCAGTCGGGGGCCAGTTCTCCTCTAGCCAACGAGCGAACAGTGTATGATTATGATCCAGGCAGCGTTACAGGTCAGAGGTCAGATTGGTCGTGTCGATGAGGCCTTCACAGGGCTGATGAGGCTGGCACTTCAGGGATGCGTCATGGTTGGGTCCAGGTGCAGATCCACCATCTGATCTGGATACGGCCGGGGTCCACCTCACTTCAGTAAACGGAGAGACTGGTTGACACTTCAGTACTGCGTTGTCGTCTCTTCACACACCGCCTTGATGAAACACAGACACCTGAACAATTAAAACAAAGATTAGAAGATAAAAAAAATTACTTGCAGGAAGAGATGTTGCTGTTCAAAATCGCCAAACAAGCTGGAACTTGTGTAGACAAAATGTGTGTGATAATAAATTGCCTTTAGATCTGCTAAAAATCAAGTTAGATTGTTTTCATTAACATGCTTGTTAAAAACAAGATACATCCAGCTTCTTTCTATGCTTTCTATGTCTAACCAAACATAATGTAAGTGTTGATTGCACATTAGCAAGTGTGTCTAGTGATGGACACGGCACCACATTTAAATAATACCTTGAGTAACTGAGTCAGGGAGATGAGGTGAACCCGAAGTTACACAGGCAGCGTTCCCCTGGTCATCTATAGAAATATTGCACAGTATAAATGTATGGGCTTAAAGAGCCTGTCTGCCTACCAATCAAACACCATGGGCATGAGGGGATACATGTAAAACTGCAGACAGCCAATTCTATATTATAATAATATAATAATCATGGCAAAGTTGTTGAACCGGATGAAGTCAGGAGAGCGTGACTGTGCAACAATACCTTGAGTGATAATTTTACTAGGAAATGATGTAGACTTTACACAGGCCAAGTCTTCCCTGTTGTTTTAAAATTAACAATGAAGAGAGATGACAAAAAGTTAAGCTTCTAACAAAGTTTCTAACCATCGTACTAAACAGAGAGAGTAATATTAGCGTAGACGCCATTCTTCTTATGATGTAACGAGTACATCAGGATTTATGGGAAGTGTTCCCGGTTCCGGCTGACCTAATCTATGCAGCCTAACATTGAATTATAAAAGTCTATAATGTGTTATGTGTATGCTAGGTCAAAGAGATGTGTTTTTAGTCTAGCTCTGAACTGACAGAGTGTGTCTGCTTCCCGGACAATGTTAGGAAGACTGTTCCAAAGTTTTGGTGTTAAAAGGTATTATCAACTGGCCGGAATTTTGAGATTGCAATAGACGTGAAGGACTATAATGCGTTAAGAGCTCGCTCAAGTACTGCGGAGCTAAACCATTTAGTGCTTTGTAAGTAATCAGCAATATTTTAAAATGTATACAATGTTTAATAGGGAGCCAGTGCAGTGTTGACAGAACCGGGCTAATATGGTCATACTTTCTGGTTCTGGTAAGAACTCTAGCTGCTGCGTTTTGGACCAGCTGTAATTTGAATATTAAGCGTGCAGGGCAACCACCCATAATAGCATTACAACAATCTAGCCTTGATGTCATGAACGCATGGACTAATTGTTCCGCATGCGGTTTTACAGATACTAGACACGTGACTTTCAAATGAAAGATTGGTATCAAAGAGCACACCCAGGTTCCTAACCGACGACGAAGACTTAACAGAGCAGCCATCAAGTGTTAGACAGTATTCTAGATTATTACGTGAGGACATTTTTTGTCTAATAAATAGAATCTGTTTTTTCAGAATTAAGTAGTAGGAAATTACTAGTCATCCAATTTTTTATATCACCTATGCATTCCGTTAATTTTGTGAATTAGTAAGTTTCATCAGGGCGTGAAGAAATATAGAGCTGAGTATCATCAGCATAACAGTGAAAACTAATTCCATGCTTCCTAATGATATCTCCCAAGGGTAGCATGTACAGAGTGAAAAGCAACGGTCCTAGTACTGAGCCTTGTGGTACGCCATAGTGAACTTGTGATCGATGAGACATCTCTTCATTTACTGCTACAAACGGATAACGGTCGGATAAGTATGATTTAAACCGTGCTCATGCAATTCCATTAATGCCAACATAATTTTCGAGTCTATTTAAAAGAATGTTGTGGTCAATAGTATCAAATGCAGCACTAAGATCGAGTAACACTAATAGAGAGATACAACCACGATTGGATGATAAGAGCAAATCATTTGTAACTCTTATGAGAGCAGTCTCAGTACTATGGTACGGTCTAAATCCTGACTGAAAATCCTCGCAGATATCATTTCTTTCTAAAAAGGAACATAGTTGTGAGGATACCGCCTTTTCTAGTATCTTTGAAAGAAAAGGTAGATTCGAGATCGGCCTGTAATTGACTAATTCTGTACGATCAAGTTGAGTTGCGTTTTTTTAACAAGCGGTTTAATCATAGCCAGCTTAAAAGTTTTTGGTACGTATCCTGATGACAAAGATGAATGAATGATATTAAGAAGAGGATTTTTCTCAAAGAGCAAGGACGCGCTTGCCCACGACTGGCCGAGCCGCCCGTTATATGCATTTCCTCCGGTCACGATGCTACCACAAGTCATCGAACAGATCAGGGAAAGCAAGTGTGCAGTGCTGGGTCTTCCAGACCCAGTTATGGTTCTCCGAGTTGACACAACTGCTGGAAACAGCCCCATGGCTAATTCCGCTGAGAAGAGATCTCCTCACGCAGGCGAACGGGAAAATCTGGCATCCCCGTCCCGACTTGTGGGCCCTTCATGTATGGCCCCTCAACGGGTACCTGGGTGTCTCCTGCATAGGGTGCTAAAAACCATCACTGAAGCAGGAGCGCCCTCAACTAGGCACTTCTATGCTCAGAAATGGGTGGTGTTCTCTGGCTGGTGCGCAGCACGGAGCTTGGACCCCGACTCATGCAAAGTACCAAGTGTACTGGTTTTTTTTGCAAGAGCTCTTGAACGCGGGTCGCACCCCCTCCACGCTCAAAGTAAATGTGGCGGCCATAACATCATCTCATGCTCTTGTGGCCGGACAATCACTAGGAAGGAACATTGTGCGCTTCCTTAAAGGGGCAAGGAGGCTAAACTCTCCGCGACCCCCCTCTGTGCCTATCTGGGACCTCTCCACGGTCCTGGAAGCATTGAAGGGTGCACCGTTTGAGCCGCTTCGGTGTGCGGACCTGAAGCACCTCTCGTTCAAAACCGCTCTTTTTCTGGCGCTCGCTTCAGTCAAGAGAGTGGGCGATTTACATGTGCTATCAGTGAGCGCGTCCTGCCTTGAGTTTGGGCCTAACGACTCCAGAGCCGTCCTCAAGCCAAGGTATGGTTATATTCCTAAAATGCTCTCGACTCCGTTCAGAGCACAGGTTATTTCACTCGCAGCTCTTCGCTCACCAGAGGATGAAAGAGACACGAATTTACTCTGTCCCGTCAGGGCTCTCAGAGTTTATCGGGAGCATTCTGACAGTCGGAACAGTTTTTCGTATGCTTTGGCGGCCGCACCAAGGGGTCAGAGCTCATTCCACGAGAGGCATGGCCTCGTCTTGGGCTTGGTCAAGTGGAATACCCATTGAAGATATGTGCGGTGGCAGGCTGGGCCTCGCCGTCCACATTTATGAGGTTTTATAACCTGGAATTGGTTCGTGAGTCTGAGCTGCCTCGCCATAGATTCGTGCAGTTGCCGCAGCACAGCCAATGACCGTACTCGCTGTTTATCTGTGTATGCTGTGCAGCTGCACTGCGTTTTAAAGATTTGGCTTCAATATTCTCGAGAAATGGAGTTTTCTCATAGCGTAAGCTGGCCAGGTAAGCTAGGTTACGTTAGTAACCGGGACGAGGGAACTGCAAAGGGGCATGAAATAAACAACATATTAGTAATATTAGTCAGCGTTATTTTAGAACTTCCAAAAAAGTTAAATATGACATATATTCCTAAAGTAAACAAAACAGTCAATGTTTCAATAGTTACAAATATTCAACAACCCAAAATACAATAACAGCAACTTGACTAATCATTGTTCCTCACCTCCTCTTCCTCTATCTCCTTCAGGATGGTTGCCAGATCTTTGCCCTGTAGTTCCTCCTTCAGCAGCATCAGTTTCTGCTCAGCCTCAGACATCAGCTGCAGTGTTTGTTCTTCTGAGTCTGGAGTCAGCTGTGGTGTCGGACCCTTCATCTGCCAGAGACCAAGAGGAATGCTCAGACATTTCATGCATGCATCATTTGAATGTAAAAACATTTCCTTAATCACTAACTACAGAGAAAACATCCCTGGACACTTAATGAATTTTTCTTATGCAGTTTCTAAAAAAAACATTAAAAAAAAAAACATTCTAAAACACCTATACTATGTATCAGTCTCCGATGCGCGTTCACGAGAGCACCACGACACGTGTGTGTGTGTGGTGATGACGCAGCAGCTGGCGTTCTGACATATAACCTACAAGCAGAGGAAGATGCACGCGAGGCCGCGCATGCGTCGTGGTGCTCTCGTGAATGTGCGTTGGAGACTGATACAGAAGGGAAGAAATTACTGAATAAAGTTGACATTTTGTTTTTTTTGGTGCACAGAAAGTATTCTTCATAAAATTAAAGGGATGGTTCAGAGTAAATTCAACCCAGGGTCCTTTGCACCATGACCTCAAGCCAAACACCCCTGGAATGCTTGAGGTCATGGTGCAAAGGACCCTGGGTTGAATTTACTCTCAATAATCAATAATCAATAATTTACGTTTTTGTGCTGTTAATACGTAAATATTTTACGTTTTAGTGCTGTAAATACGTCAGTATTATACGTTTCTGTGTGTATAAAACGTAAGTAAATGTACGTATGGTAGAATTACACTTTACGTAAAAATACACACGTATTCTCATGAGATCACGTTGCAGCATGCGAATGAAAACATGCGCAAGAAACTGGCTGAGGTCAGACATTATGAACACACACACATATGTAATGTTAAAACATATCCATATCATTTAAGTCACGTTATAGCTGTATTTGATGCATATCTTGGTCTTGGTTGTTCCAGGGAGAGGAACAAGTAACCAAGGATGTTTTTCAAGACCGTGGGATGGAGAATGAATCATTTAGGAACATGCCCGTTAAGGTGAGGTTAAATGAACCTTTATATCAGTTATTTAAAAACCTTTTTCCACTTCTTTCACTTGTACTATCCAGTGGTTACAGAATCACCTGCATATCAGTTGTGGTTGACAGTCATTTTTGTTGTGCAGTCGGCTCTGACGGTGCTGGAGAAGGAGGTTTGTGATAAAGCGAAGAAGCTGAATGCTTTGAAACAAACCACTGACACACAGAGGCAGCGTTTGGAGGAGTTGAAGCGCCAGTACGAGAGCATGAAGCCTCTGCCTGACAACCAGGAACTAGACGAGGAAAAGGTAGAAATTGTCTCTTTTTTTTATTTTGAATGAACACTGGTGAATCTTACAATTTAAGAATTGTCCAGGTTTCCTCCCAAAATCGAAAGGAAAAAAAGCAGTAAGAATATTGAGCCTTTTTTTCCAGTCAAATCATTTTTGTCCCAATTTCTCCTTACTGTAATTACTGTAAACCATGCCCACAGTTTTATTATCACCATTATTATTATATAATCTAAACAATTCACGAGAATACGATTTTTTTGCACATCATAATGAGAATTAGAGTAAAGAAGGGAACTCTGCCATAAGTTTCCCTAAGTGGTCATTCTTCCATTGTAAATGCTCTTCTTCCTTCTCTCAAGTCTTTCGTCTTCCCCTCTGTCTTGATTAGTGGGAAGCAGAGTGTTTAGCCACCCTGTATCGATGAGCACAATTAAATATGTTAGTTCAAGCAAGAAAATGAATGAACTTGTGTGCTTGTTTTATAGAAATTGCGCATTCTGGAAAACAGATTGGAGGAAGCGCAGCTGAAACGTCATGAAGCAAAGAACGTAATGCGAGGATACCTCAAAGAGAAGGACAAACTACAGGTATCTGAGAAAGAACAGATGAACTGGTTCATGTACAGACTGACACAGCACACACACATAAACCCACACAGATGTGTATTATAAAGCATGATACCCCATATATTTAATGTTGAAAATTTAAGCAATCCAATGTATCCAATGACACTCATCCATACCATTCAAAATATATTCTTATAATAATCATAAATGTTTCTTGAGCACCAAATCAGCATATTAGAATGATTTCTGAAGGATCATGTGACACTGGGAATGAAGAATGGCTGCTGAAAATTCAGCTTTGATCACAGGAAAAAATTACATTATAAAATAGATTAAAATAGAAAACAGTTATTTTAAATTGTACAGGTGTGCATAAGAGACTTCTTTCATTAAAGGGTTAGTTCAGCTAAAATTGAAAATTCTGTCATTAATTACTCTTCATCTTCGGAACACAAGATTAAGATCTTTTTTATGAAATCTGAGAGCTTTCTGTCCCTCCATTGACAGCTACGCAACTACCACTTTCAAGCCCCAGAAAGGTAGTATAGACATCATTAAAGTAATCTTTTAAAAATATTTAAAATAAATATTCTTAATATTCTAATATATAATAATATTAAATATTGCGAAAAAAACAAACATAATTTACCACCTTATTTACAAAATATTAATCTCCAGCATGCGTTCATGCAACAACAACACACATGCGCCACGGTGCTTTTTCGGGGATTACTTATTCCCTTTCTGGGGCTTGAAAGTGGTAGTTGCATAGGCTGTCAATAGAGGGACAGAAAAATATCTTCATTTGTGTTCCGAAGATGAACGAAAGTCTTATGGGTTTGGAACCACATGAGGGTGAGTAAATAATGACAGAATTTTCAGTTTTGGGTGAATAATCCCTTTAAGATTAAAACTCTTAGCGACCCCAATCTTTTGAACAGCATCATGGTAAATAAACATTTATGATTATCCTCTTATTTGTTTCTTCAGGGAGACAGTTTTACATTTCAGCCACGGCTGGACAGGATGGAGGCAGAGATCCACCGGCAGACACAAGTGCTCAAAGAACTGCAGGTCACGAACGGTGACGCTCACTTCTCAAAGGATGCAGCCATGGTAAAGACAAAGCATTTAATAAATGATAAAAAAAAAACGGGTAACACTTTATTTTACAGTGTCCTTGTTACATATGTTACATGTACTTACAATAGTATTAACAGTTAATTATGCATAATTACATGCAACTAACCCTCAATCAAACCCTAATCCTAACCCTATAGTAAGTACTTGCACTTAATTAATATTACTCAGTACTTAAATATATAATTACACTGTAACAATGACACCGTAAAATAAAGTGTAACCAAAAAATGTAATGAGATAATAAAGCAAGCATACGTGTAAGTGTGCCATGGTAAAGGTTGTGCAAGTAATGCTTCTCGTAAAGAGTAGGGGTGTAACTCCGGTGTCCTGCCCAAATTCCCTCCATTGGCCTTTATCAATCATGGCCTACGAATAAGAATCCTCATGCTTTCAAATGGCTTTATCACTCTCTCTCCTCTCCACCTATAGCTGGTGTGTGGTGAGCGCACTGGCGCCATTGTTCTGACAGTGGATGCTGCACACTGGTGGTGGTTGAGGGGAGAGCGCTCTATAAATGCCTCATTTCATTAAGATGTGTGTGTGTGTGTGTGTGTGTGTCCAGGCTGAGCTGCAGCTTCAGGACGAGAAGGTGTGCAGTAGGGCCGCAACGACGCGTCGAAGTCATCGATTACGTCGACTATGAAAATACGTCGACACGCATGAAATGCGTCGACGCGTAATTATTTACGTTTAAATATCGAGTAATGGCGGCTTCTGCTCCCTCTCATGGTGAAAATGACAGACCACGATCATCCAAAGTATGGGAATACTTTACCACTACGGCCGAACAGAAAGGTGCTTTCACTATGCAAACTATGCCCCATTCGGTGACAATAAAATGGACTTTAATTTATAACTTAAACTTAAATCTGTTAACGAAGCTTTCATTTGCCAGTTTTTAAAAGTTGTGTATGCACATGTAGACTAGAGACCTGCACTCCCGCGGGTCACAACGCAACAGAGTGCGGCGCGGGAGCCGGGAACATAGATCTGATGGCCGGGCGCGGGCGGTAATGCACTCGTGTGTGTGCTGGTTGCGGGAGAATAAAACGATTCGCGGAACTCCCGCAAAATAGAATTATCTATACATTGAACATCTAAAAACGAATAAATTGTCATTCATCTGTTTGACAAAAGCAACAAGAACAACTAAAACAAAATAGAAACGATTTACAGGCCAGAGTCTCTATCTATTTATAACATGTTTGCAGCGTTGAACAATGTAGCCAATCACAGACATATGTGTTGATTTCTTGAACGCCAATCAGATGCATTTATGCTAGAATCCCCTCACCGCTCAAAATGGACTTTTTGTTCAGTGCTGAATTCTGCATACTGGCAAATCATCTGATTATAGCAAACAAAGTGTAGATATTATGAAAGATTCATTGTGCAGCCAGTTTCATTGATAATAACAGAGTTAATCTGTGAGATCGCGATGAACTGAGATGTCAGCTTTTTAGGAATTATTAAGGGAGAAATCCGTCCTGCGCAGGTCTCTAATGTAGACTTTAAAAACAAACGACTAACGTTATATTAACATTAACAGTAGCCTATAGGCTGCAATCTAGTGTATGTGAACCTTTTTGCAGATAAACACAAGTGCATTTTCGGACAAGTTAATTGAGTAAATCATACTCCCACTACGGTAATTAATAACAGATTATAGTAAACACATTTCCTAAATGGGCCTGTGTATCTTACATTTTTTTCAATAGTACCATTAGTTAAAAATAAAGTTTAAAATGCTTCCTGTTCGCATATTTCATAATAAAATGACAATTACCCTTTCTGAAAGAATTTTTTTTTTGTCATCATTCATAGATTTCATGTTAAAATAATATACAGATGCACTACCCTCTTCAAAATACAGCTGATATATTGTTGTACTTATTATTTATTGGAAAGTTTGCCAATGGATAAATCAGCTAATCCCAAAAATAATCATTAGATTAATCGGAAAAATAATCGTTAGATTAGTCGACTAATCTAAGAAATAATCGATAGATTAATCGACAACAAAAATAATCGTTAGATGCAGCCCTAGTGTGCAGAGAGCGCAGAAAGCGAGAGAAAATCCTCTCCCTCTACAAGAAGCAGCAGGAGGAGAGGATTGCTCAGGCAAAGGAGAGGAAGAGAAGAGCGAGCATCATCCATCACACATCAGATAACAATGTAATACTCTAATAAGCATAAAGATATGTGTGTCATACTAATAGCACTTCTCATGTGAAGTGCACAGGAGACTGGACTCCCAATTGATGTTAATAGAGCTTTGTGTTAGCATGCTGCAAAGCTCACAACAATAAAATAAAATAGACAATTCAACTATTTATAAGTATATACACTTCCGGTCAAAAGCTTGGAATAATTACGATATTAAGTCTCTTATGCTCACCAAAGCTGCATTTATTTGATGAGAAATAAAGTAATGTTGCGAAATATGTTATTACAATTTAAAATAACTGTTTTCTATTTAAGTATATAATTTATGCCTGTGATGCAAAGCTATATTTTCAGCATCATATACAGTCTTCAATGTCACATGATTCTTCAGAAATCATTCTAATATGGATTTGGTGCTCAAGTAACCTTTCTTATTATTATCAATGTTGAAAAATAGCTCCCCGACGAGCTGAGCAGCGAGGCCAACGCAGTAGAAGAAGTGGAAGCCATCTCTCCTTTTGAGGAAGCTTTCCAGCAAATCAGAGAGGCCACTGGAGTCACAGACCCACGGGTGAGGACACACAACACAACATTCAACTGTTTTCAGTGTGTTAGGGGAGTAACAGTTTAGGACACAAGGACCAGATGTTTGAAAGAAGACCCCGGAGTCAGAATTATAATAAATTAAAGAAAAGTTTTACTGAAGATAGTTTGCAGTTTCATCAGCAGAAGTTCAGCTTCAAGACTCACACAGTAGTTCGTAGGCCGCCCCACTTACAGTTACAAAGATCACAGCAGTTATATCCTACACCACACACACACACACAGCAGTTATACCCTTCACCAAGGTCTAAGCTACGTCCTTTATTCAGGTTGCAGTTTCTGATTGGCTAAGAAATAGATAAACATAGTAATTTTCCACACATATACATATAGACGGAAGCATATCTCTATCGATTATGCCGCTGACACTCAGACCCTGAAGTTAGACACGTCGTGACCTTCCAGGTCACAGATCTGCATTGCTGGGCGCCAGCATGTCCAGAACAATAACTCAGTCAATCTCCAATAATGCCAGTGGTTCCTTAACCTGTAACCAAGAAGACTAACACACACACACACACACACACCGACACACAGCTTCTCTAAGGTTGGATTTGGCCAGGCTCTAACTATAAACAGGAGAGTCCTCTCAAAACATCAAGATAATGCATTCTTTCTCTCAAGGAGAGCTACACTTTAGTCTAACTGGAAAGTAAGGCTTTAACAAAGAAATGGTCCCTTAAACTATTGGCTTCAATGACCCTATGTTTTAACACGTTGAAGACCTTTCTCAAACACAAAACAAATCCATATTTCATTTCTGGAAGCCGGGCTAAATGAGCAAGCACTGTTACTGCATTCAGATATCAAACACAGACATTAAAGAATACATGAAAAGAACATTTCAGTAATCACACTGGTAACTTCTATAACAAAGTAAAATCCCCAGAGAAGTCATTTAACTCATTTGATATTTAGAAGGAAAAATATTGATTAATACCTTGATTATAATCACTCATTACATATACATTGAAGTATATTATAGATTACTCCTTGTTAAGCAATGTTTATTCTGTTCTTGTGTTAAGCAATGTGTATTCCTGATTTCTCTTGTAATAGGAACTAGTGGGCCTGTTTATCTCTCGGAGAAAAACACAGGAACGTTTGTTGAAGATGAAGGCAGAAAATGAGAGTTTGCTGCTTCCACTGAAGGAAGAGAGGAATATGCTTCAAACTCAGCTTCAGGATATGAAATACTCAGTAGAAACTGAACTCTCAAGGTAAGAGCAGACATTGTAGACAGTGTGAATATGATATCACTTCACATTCTCTGTTATTGTGACTGAATAGTAACATAACATTATTGTCCTCGGTCAGCTCTCTGCAGGTTTGTGAGCTTCAGCAGCAGCTTGAGCAGACGCAGCAGCGCCGTGATGCAGCTAAAGATCGTCTGTACGGACTCAAACATGCACTGAACGCTGCCAAAGCAGGAGTGAAGCACCTCAGTGAAAAACTTCAACACATACCACTGGTACTAATGAATCTTGTCAAATACATAAACCCCCTGGTTTCAGGGTAAATTCAACCCAGGGTCCTTTGCACCATGACCTCAAGCATTCCATGGGTGTTTGGCTTGAGGTCATGGTGCAAAGGACCCTGGGTTGAATTTACTCTGAACCATCCCTTTAATTTTATGAAGAATACTTTCTGTGCACCAAAAAAAACAAAATGGACAGTAATGATTAGTCAAGTTGCTGTTATTGTATTTTGGCTTGTAGAAGATTTGTAACTAGTGAAACATTGACTGTTTTGTTTACTTTAGGAATATATGTCATATTTTACTTTTTTGGAAGTTGTAAAATAACGCTTACTAATATTACTAATATGTTGTTTATTTCATGACCCTTTGCAGTTCCTTGCCAAGATAGCAGAAGATCTACCCAAGGATAACACGCGCATTCAGTTCCGTGAGGACCAGAAACAGGACTCTTTTGATGGTGAGACACTAGCTCATATCACCATGGAATCTCATTTCTGCCACATAAGAAAAAAAATCATGCTTTGGTGAAATACCAAGTCATAATTATGAGATAAAAAGTCTAAATGTTTTATCACAATTATGATTTTTTTTCTATAACTTTTTGTTTTCATTTACTCTTTTTATGTTATAATTTACTTTTTATATTTTAATTAAAACTTTTTGTAATTGTGACTTTTCCTGACAATTTAAATTTTTATGCCATAATTGACTTTTTATCTCATAATTTCAACGCTTTGTAATACTTATGACTTTTCTTGATCATTTAAATTTGTTATGCCATAACTGACTTCTTATCTCATAATTATTGCTTAATGGCGGAAATGGGCTTCCATACATGTGTCTTATATCTGAATTAAGCTTTTTGGGGCGTGAAGTCACACATATCATATAGTAAAAAAAAAACTCCTCAATAAAAAATCCTACTTGATATATTTACAAATAATTTTTAGCTTGAAAAATATATTTTATCATTCATCGAGGTATAAATAAAATATGCTATTAGTTTTTACTTGATGGTTACACCACATGACATTTGTTAAATTTAAACTTCTTGTTGAACATAAAAGCCATATGAAATCAACACGGATACAAAGATTACATACAGTATATCTAAGAACTTGGCATACTGTATGTGTTTAAAACTTTTTTTCCCATTATACTTCTTTATCTTGGGCACTCTGATTTTCATTTTGCACCAGTGATCACTGATTTGTGAACTTGGAAAGCTCTTGACCAGGAACGGCCATGTGTTTTTTGATGTACACAGTTCAAAAGCTCCCTCTTATCAAGATGTTCACCTGTGCTGTTCTGATTTAGTTCCATTCCTTAATCTGTACACTGTGTGGAAGTTAAAGCTCACCCTTCTGTTGTACAGAGTGGTGGTGGATTTGTTAATGTCTCAAAGGCCAGATCACGTTTACGTGTGATTGTGTGTGTGACTGAGAGACTGGCCTACTGGTACATGGGAACTATGAATGCTGTTGATCCATATGGAACAATAACAGAACTATTACGTTTAGCAGACAGAGGTGACACACACCTAACACACCTGGATGTCTTTTCTGTCAACAGATGAGGACAACAGGAGCAATGATGAGGATGTCATCACCCGTGTCAAGCTGAAGCAGCAGTCGGAGTCAATCATTGACCAAGCAACCATTGACCAAAGACTTGCATTACAAAGAAGAAGGGCAAACTGATCAACCTTGATCCATTAGCACCTGCACTAAGCCATTCGGCTGTACACTAAGCCATCTTCTTCTTCAAAAAGTTGACATTTTGGTTTTTTTGGTGCACAGAAAGTATTCTTCATAAAATTAAAGGGATGGTTCAGAGTAAATTCAACCCAGGGTCCTTTGCACCATGACCTCAAGCATTCCAGGGGTGTTTGGCTTGAGGTCATGGTGCAAAGGACCCTGGGTTGAATTTACTCTGAACCATCCCTTTAATTTTAATTTTACATTCAAATGATGCATGCATGAAATGTCTGAGCATTCCTCTTGGTCTCTGGCAGATGAAGGGTCCGACACCACAGCTGACTCCAGACTCAGAAGAACAAACACTGCAGCTGTTGTCTGAGGTTGAGCAGAAACTGATGCTGCTGAAGGAGGAACTACAGGGCAAAGATCTGGCAACCATCCTGAAGGAGATAGAGGAAGAGGAGGTGAGGAACAATGATTAGTCAAGTTGCTGTTATTGTATTTTGGTTTTTTTCAAAGAAATGGTCCCTTAAACTATTGGCTTCAATGACCCTATGTTTTAACACGTTGAAGACCTTTCTCAAACACAAAACAAATCCATATTTCATTTCTGGAAGCCGGGCTAAATGAGCAAGCACTGTTATTGCATTCAGATATCAAACACAGACATTAAAGAATACATGAAAAGAACATTTCAGTAATCACACTGGTAACTTCTATAACAAAGTAAAATCCCCAGAGAAGTCATTTAACTCATTTGATATTTAGAAGGAAAAATATTGATTAATACCTTGATTATAATCACTCATTACATATACATTGAAGTAACAATGTCTCTCACAATCCCTGTGAAGAAAATGAATGTTTAGCCCATAAGCAGCTTTAATGACAATATGAAGTCCTTCAGTGGAGCTCAAACCTTCTCAGTGTTGATTACAGGGTTTCCCACACATTCATTAATTTGTGGCGGCCCGCCACAATACCAACGCTGACCGCCATGGATTGATTCCGATTTTTTTTACTATTTTAATATGGGTAACATTTTATTTTATTGTAGAGCTGCGCGCAGCTTGCTCCCTCCTCCCTCTCTCTCTCTCTCACAAACTGACAACGGAGGCACGACTAGCCCCCTCCTCTTCGAGCACGATCTGAATCAAAACATGAGCATGCGTTAGTTAGAGGACGGATTGTTGCCGGTGCTTAATGCTTATTCCCCCAGCGAAGCCGAAGATTCCAGAATCAATCCGGAGTTGAATGGTTAGTATTGTAGTAAACCTTTCTATTTTTAAGAGGTTTAACCAAATTTTCTGGAGGACAGAGGGTACATCACACACCAGACTTTATGGAAATAATCACTTTATTGACAAGTTAATTTAGAAAAATATACTCATTATGTAAAGCAGCATTTAAAGAAGTTGAACAAACATTTACTCAGTACGCTCCCACTAAGGCAAACGGCGATACACAAGTGAAACTCCAAAAACGTCACTACACTGCACTCCAGTGGTTATCCTCAGCCCCGCACGGCACAATAGCAATCGTGATCAAACAGCAAGCAGTTTATCAAGTGGAAAAATCAGCACGTCCCCAGTCCAGCGTACCCGAAGTATAATGTCCATATAACGTCTAAAACTCTGAAACCACAACAGTCACACTCACACTCACACCACACATGATATATTAAAATATAAACCACTTCCCCGTTTCCAGGAGACAAGACCCCATCCCGAGGTCTAGGGAAAGGAATCAGCCGTGCCGAATTTGTCCACAGAGACAGCACGCGCTCTTCTTCAAGTTATTCCCGTCCCACAGTCGCAGCGATTAATCATAATGGAACTGGCATTAATTAGTCCTCTTTGTGCAGCACGTTTCTCTTTGGGAATCACAATGTCTCTTTGTGCAACGCAGCTCTTAAAACCGCTCCGGGAACATGTGGCCAGCGCTCCTACACCCGTCCCACTATTATCTAACTACACCGATACAATCTATCTAGCTATCTTCGTTGCCGGACAAACCCTAACGGTCTCGAGCAACACCAAGCGTCCCCATTTATTTGCCGAGCGCGGAAAAGCCAGTCACGTTCACCACTGTCGAGAGCCCATTCTCTCACCTCTCCTCTCTTAAATATCCTCTACTCCAGGTGAAATCAATTATCCCTGCCTTCAGTCAATACGACAAAGTGCTGCAGAAAGGTTCAAATGGGCGGCAAAGCCGAACACAAAGATAAATCCCCACATTCATCACACTATCCCCTCCCCTCGGGTAGACCGGACTCGTCCTCGAGTCACATCAAATTATAATCCTTAGACCAAGCTGGTGGTCTCCGAGAACGAGCTGGCTGCATCCTTTGTGGACATAGCTCTGGAAGGGAGCCTCCAACTTCCATCCTCTGGTGCCCACTCTCCTGCTGCATCTCACCTAAACCGGTGTCCACAGGAGCAGGATTTACATTTCCCCTGGAAAGACCACCTTCCACAGAAGACTTCGATAGTGGATTTCCTTCGATGCTAAATGCAGCAGGCTTCTCTCTTGTCTGGACAGCCTCTGGAACAGCAGGTTGATGATACCCCCATATGAAATCATGTCCTTCTGCACGGCTTTGGACCTCCGGGTGTCGTTCAGCAGCCCGGTCCACAGGAGTAATTTGGTCATCCTGCCCCATAGATTCTGAAACAGAACAAGCAACATAAGGTTTCATTCGATTGAAATGCACAACACTCTCAGAACCCCCCTCTGAGAGCTGTACTCTATACAGCACATCCGACACCCTTTCTAAGATTTTAAATGGCCCCTTAAATCGTCTCTGCAACTTAGGACACACACCCCGTTTACGTGCTTTGTTTTGAATCCAAACTAATTCACCAACTACATAATAGTGGAAATTTGCTCGAAAATCAGCACATGTCTTCTGTCGCTGAGACGCTTGACTCTGATGCCTTTTTACTGCTTCTACCACTGTAGATAAACTTTCTGCTACTCCAGCCACATATTCATTTACAGACTGAAATTTCTGCATATTATCTACTCCCAACATAATATCCACTGGAAGGACCATCTCCTGCCCGAATAACACCTTATACGGTGTAAACCCAGTGCTTGTCTGCACACTACTACGATAGGCCATCATCACATATGGCAGCAACCTATCCCAGTTCATCTGATTTTCATCCACAAACAATGAAAGCATTGATAATAAAGTGCGATTAAACCGTTCTATTAGCCCGTCAGATTGAGGGCGATACGGAGAAGTACGAGACTTGTTTATTTGCAGCAATCTACACAACTCCTTAAACAGGTTAGACTCAAAGTTTCTCCCTTGATCCGAATGCAAACTCCGCGGTACTCCATACCGGCACACCCACTCCTCTACCAACACTCTAGCAATGGACTGAGCCTCTTGATTAGGAAGAGGGAATGCTTCGGTCCATTTAGAAAAATAATCACCAATAATTAAAATATACTTATTTTTATTTAGAGTCTCTGGTAATGGGCCCAGTATATCTACAGCCACACGTTCATATGGGCGGGATACAACAGACATCTGAAGAGGGGCACAAGGGGCCTTTCCATGAGCCTTTCGAGAAGCGCAATCATGACACTCACTACACCATTTTTTAACATCCCCAAACCACCCAGGCCAATAAAAACGATCCTTCACCTTAGCTTGTAACTTATGGATCCCTAAATGCCCCCCAGTGGATGTATTATGCAGCATGGACAACACCCCTGGAACCAGACTTCTAGGCAAAACCACCTGTATTGCCGAAACAGCGTCGGAATTTGCTGGAGGTATCCTCACCAACCGCTGATTCTGGATCTGCAATTGGTCCCACACTGGCAAATACTTAACAAGGGCAGGGTTTAGCTCAGCTTCCCTACAATCATCCCCTGACCCATTTTTCAACTGAATAAGCAGCCGAATATTTGGGTCCTCTTGCTGAGCCTTAACCAAATCATCTTCGATCTCCTGCATTTCCCTTATGGGACCCCCCATTCCATCAGCCTCACTCACTGCTCGAACTACTGTAACTTGTACCTTAGACTGAGGGAAATTACCACTCTCCTCCCTGTTGCTTCCACTCCCAGATCCGGGGAGCCTTGAGAGAGCATCAGCATTGGCATGCTGCTTCCCCGGTCTATGAATGATCTTATATTGAAAGTTGGCCAGTTGCTCTAACCAGCGAGCCAACTGCCCCTCCACCCCACTGAAGTTATGCAGCCAGCGCAATGAACTATGATCAGTTCTCAACAAAAACTCCCTCCCAAGCAAGTAATGTTTAAAGTGCTTTGTAAAAGTTACCACACTAAGCAGCTCCTTCTTTGTGGTGGCATACTTCCGTTCTTGTTTAGTCAAAGCTCTACTAGCATACGCCACCACCCGCTCCAAACCCCCATCCTCTTGAGACAATACAGCCCCGATTCCCACATCACTGGCATCAGTGTCTAAAATAAATGGCTTTTTAGGGTCTGGATAGGCCAAAACGGGAGCACTAATAAGACTAGCTTTTAATTGTTGAAAGGCCTCTTGACAGTCCTCCCCCCAACCAAATCTTTTTCCCTTTTCGGTGAGCTGATGTAAAGGGCGAGCAATCTCAGCAAACCCTTTAATAAATCTTCTATAATAGGAGGCTAATCCTACAAAACTTCTCACCTCCGTCTGGGTTTTAGGTGTAGGCCAAGCCCGTACTGCTTTTACCTTAGATGGATCTGCCATTACTCCCTCAGAAGATATCACGTGACCCAGGTATTGCACTTGGGAGGAAAAAAGGGTACACTTGGAAGGTTTAACCTTAAGATTAGCATGACGAAGTTTCAAAAGAACCTCATCCAACCTCTGAAGATGCTCTTGAAAGGTTCGCCCAAAAACAATGATGTCATCTAGATACACTAAACAAGTGGTCCACTGCAGGTCAGCCAAAACAACATCCATCAGGCGTTGAAAAGTGCTTGGAGAGTTACATAACCCAAAACTTAAAACGTTAAATTCAAATAAACCCTGACGAGAAATGAATGCAGTCTTAGGTCTATCCTGAGGGTCCACCTCCACCTGCCAGTAGCCACTTGCCAAGTCTAAAGTAGAAAACCAACAGGCATTTGTTAGGCTATCGAGAGCATCGTCAATCCTAGGGAGGGGATATGCATCCTTCCTTGTAACGTCATTTAGTTTACGATAATCTACGCAAAAACGAAGACTGCCATCTTTTTTTCTGACCAAAACCACAGGTGCTGCCCACGGACTACATGATGGACGAATAATGTCATTATCTTGCATCTGTTTTATCTGCTCAACAACCTCCTGCTGGAGGTGCAAAGGTACACGCCGAGGGGGCAATTTAACAGGCTGTGCAGAGCCAGTATCTATTTTGTGCAAAGCAAGATGAGTTCTCCCCAAATCATTATCCCCCTTACTGAATACAGACGCATTACGATGTAATAACTCCGCAATTGCCCGCATCTGACTAGAATTAAACCCCCGATCCTTCAACCCAAAATGTGACACTAAATAGTCTACAGTCAAAGGAGGGGAGGAAATTGACTCATTCACTTTGGTAGTCAACGCACTATCCCCTACCTCTACATCGGGAAAAAAAGTGCCAATCTTCATATTTTGCTTTAAAACACAATTATCTTCTGACACATTAATGACTCGCACTGGCACAACCCCTTCCTCAACCTTACAAACCACTCGAGCTACCAAAACGTCACATGTTGGGAGCATGATGGAGAAAGGCTCCACCATACCCTCATAATGTTGTGGAAGAAGTCCTTCTACTTTACCAGGTACAATAGCTTCAGTACGAGGAGGAATCATAATATCTGCCTGCACCCTAACTACCTTAGGTTGTCCACTACCATCTTCACTAAACAAGGGGAGCTTCTTTAACCGGCAACATTTTTCACCCAGATCAATAACTGCCCCAAATTTGGAAAGAAAGTCTGTACCCAACAGTAATTCTTGGGGGGTAACATCAGCCACCAAAAACTCAGCGACAACAGCCAAAGAATCAAATTGACATACAGTCTGCCAACGACCCAAAATTACCATTTCTCCACCATTCGCCACAGCTACTCTGCCCTGATATCCATCTAAACAGGACCCCCCATTAGTTACTTTTAGCCAAAACTGCTTGGGTACAATAGAAACCTGTGCACCAGTGTCAATCAATAAACGTGTTTCACACCCACCTACTTTACCAGTCAGAAAAACTCCAGCATCGGTTGAAGAAACTGAGGCCAATTTATCAGACACAGTCGTGGGGGCAGACATTTGGCCTGTTGTGCCCGCCCCCTCTAGTTTCCCTGCAAATAAGGGCAATTTCTGCGCAAGTGTCTAGTACAACCGCATTCCCAACATGCTTCGGTCCGAAAACGGTCCTGTGGCTCAGATGAATTTTTCAGAGGAGTGGTGCGTGCAGACTTCACCTGTATATCCTTTACAGTAACTTGTAAAGCCTTAACCTCCTGACGCAACTCCTCCACTATGCCCAGTAAAACTTCAACCTTATCCGATGAATTCTGCAGACTCAGACCACGAACTTTAGAATCTGAACAATGTGTATGTTCTAAATTCCGAATAAGTTCCAATTCAGATGCTAAATTAATTGCGCCTTCCAAAGTGGCAGGTTTTGCACTACGCAAATGTATACGTATGTCACCGCTACCTACGTGTGCAACAAAGTGATCATGAGCCAGTAAATCTTGCGTAGCACCATCAGCAGAAGGGTAAGCTTTATAAATCAAGCGTCTTAATGCATTACCAAACTCACGAGCAGTCTCGTTATGGAGCCGACGTCGGGAGGAAAAGCTCACCCGATTCCAGTCTGCACTCTCACAAGGCTCTAAACACTTACCCATTGCATCTTTTAAAAGAACATAATTATTCTTTGCTTCATAAGGAAGTCCACCATAAATATCCCTGGCTCGACCCGAAAATAATAAAGACATAAACTTTAACTTAAGCTCATTATCCCACCCATTTACTTGCGCCGCCATCTCAAATTGTTCAGACCATTCCCGTCCCACCCCAGTAAATGTTTCTGGCATGAAAAGGGGGCGAGGAACTGAAATTACATTAGAGTTAGCAGCTATCATATCACCATTTGAAACCGATGAACTCGCCCCTAATTGGGACACAGACATACCCCCTCCCTCCATATTTATTTATTTATTTATCGTCCCACCGCTGCCACCAGTGTAGTAAACCTTTCTATTTTTAAGAGGTTTAACCAAATTTTCTGGAGGACAGAGGGTACATCACACACCAGACTTTATGGAAATAATCACTTTATTGACAAGTTAATTTAGAAAAATATACTCATTATGTAAAGCAGCATTTAAAGAAGTTGAACAAACATTTACTCAGTACGCTCCCACTAAGGCAAACGGCGATACACAAGTGAAACTCCAAAAACGTCACTACACTGCACTCCAGTGGTTATCCTCAGCCCCGCACGGCACAATAGCAATCGTGATCAAACAGCAAGCAGTTTATCAAGTGGAAAAATCAGCACGTCCCCAGTCCAGCGTACCCGAAGTATATGTGGCCAGCGCTCCTACACCCGTCCCACAATTATCTAACTACACCGATACAATCTATCTAGCTATCTTCGTTGCCGGACAAACCCTAACGGTCTCGAGCAACACCAAGCGTACCCATTTATTTGCCGAGCCCGGAAAAGCCAGTCACGTTCACCACTGTCGAGAGCCCATTCTCTCACCTCTCCTCTCTTAAATATCCTCTATTCCAGGTGAAATCAATTATCCCTGTCTTCAGTCAATACGACAAAGTGCTGCAGAAAGGTTCAAATGGGCGGCATCAAAGCCGAACACAAAGATAAATCCCCACATTCATCACAGTATAATGAACACTGTTGCACAACATAACTCTGAGAAGTTAGTCTATGTTAAACGCTGTCGCGTTTCCATTACAGATTCGCGCAAAACTTTTGCGATTCTTTTCTAAATATCGATAAAAAACTATTGCGAAATGACGCCGTTTCTTTACATTATCCAATGTTATGCGACTAACGTCATTTTTTCCTCTCGCGATCAGTCATTCCAAAAATCATGGCAACGGCAGACATCCCAATTCTCCCGGAAGTTCCGGGAGTCTCCCGCATGTTGATAGCGGCTCCCTGATGCCCGCAAATTAGTTAAAATCTCCCGGAATCTAGAGCGAGCGAGCAAGAGCGCGCATACGTAGCGAGAGAGGAGGCGAGAGACCTTGCGTGTGTGTGCGTGTAAGTTACGCCTCACGAAGCGCAAGTAACCGAATCAGAATCGAACCAGACTCACTAGACATTATTATTATTATTAATCAGACTAGACATTATTATTATTATCTCCAGGTCCAGGTTGGTGTGTGTGTCTGAGTCTGTGTGTGTGTGTCCACCTCCAGGTCCAGGTTGGTGTGTGTGTGTGGGTGGGTGGGTGTGTGTATGAGCAAAATTAGCAACAAGTCGTCTCTGGAGCAGTCATAGAAAGTGTAGCAATGGCATAGCAATGTAGCAATACGCTGATTTCACGCAGCTGCCATTTTGAAATCGAAAGTGAGGCTCCGGTTGGAAGAACCCCGGAAGTAAAGATAAACAACAATGCCTTGGATTACCAACCTGAAGCTGCTGCCGCGATTTACACTATTGGATGTTAATATCCAATATAGGATATGTATATAGTTCATTCCTGCTTCGTTTTTTACATTCTGAATTATATATAAAAAAAATATTTTATTTATAAATGAATTTCACTGTATATAGTCTAAAGTATGAAAGAAATGTTTGTACATTTTTAGAATTGACACAATATCATTAAACACAACAATACGCCATCGCATTACCGACTCTCCTGTGATTAAAGGCGACACTTCCGGTTTTCTTCCCACCGGAGCCTCGCTTTCGATTTCAAAATAACGGCTGCGTGAAATCAGCGTATAGTAATGTCTTTAAGTTATCTGACGCTAAGTGTTGGCAAAGGAAATGTGTTCTTGTCAATAAAAATATATGATATATTTAACCCTTTTGTTGTGCACTAATCATCATCATCAATATATGATATTGTATCTGTATCTTGAATTGATGGATTACTTTCCTGGAAGACTTTAAACAGTCAGAAACTGCTCACGGATTCTCCACACCACCAGTGGGATCTGATCTTTGCACCTAGCGCGCAGCACGCTGGACTTAAGGATTTATCACACACACACACACACACGTACGCACGCACGCACACTATTGTAAACGCTGTGAAATTGTTAATTGTATACATATTGTTATTTTTGTTTGTTTTGTATAATACACTTGGGTTTTCTGATGAACTATTTGTGTTGACATTTGTTATTTCTCCTCCATACTGTTAATTTCAGAAACGGGACAATTGTTCTCTTCATATAGTGTAAACTCCACAAAATATTCTATTGGAGTGTTACACTACATCCACAGCCACTTATATCTGGCACTTTTCCATAGATGTTCATTAGGAGGGTTAGCAGATACGCAGCGATATGGAGCAGCAGATGTCGTGTAGAGCATCGGTTCCCAACAGGGGGGTCGCGGCCCACAAGGGGGCCTCAGCGAGCTCTGTGGGGGGTCGCATCATATTTTGAAAAGTTTTGAGCAATTTGCATTAAATAAAAGTCCTTAACTTTTTTCTGTTCAAAATTTATATAATGAGCGAGTTCATCATGAATCCATTTTCCAAACCGTGTTTTTGTCTTATCCTGAATCACTATGGTACACCTATAATAAGTGATTACATTGAGACTATTTTACCCTGGTTCGGATCGCTGCGGAGTAGCCCAGTACCTGCGTGACTCGTCATAGACGCACACAGAGAGAGAAGTAGTTCCGGCTTCAATGTTCTTCCGAAAGACGCATGTTTGTTATCGCTCGCTATAGCGCCAAAAGCCTAAAAAATAAAGCCTCACATTGATAAAGCCTCACAAATAACATGCAAGTGTTTGTTTAGATTTTATTTTGTGAACACATTTCTATTTAGTTTTTATATATTTAGTTTTAGTAATTATAGTTATAATAATTGTTTGAGATTGAACAAAGAACCAAACAAATGCAACTTAAAAGTACAAATTATTCATTCATACTCATTCATAACAAAAATTAAATCTTGTTAAACAAAAACTATGCGTATGATTATTCTTTTATGGTTATTTCTATGATTAATCCTTTCACACATTCTTGTATTGATCCATTTATGCTTTTAGTCTATTGCATCTTTTAATATCATATACTCATAGTTATACTCATATATTCATGTGTTCTATTCAGACCAGACATTTAGTTTTCTTCTATTCTGACAAATGTTTGTGGTTTGACATGCTAGGCTATTTGGTTTTTCTTTCCTGTTTTCTGCTCAGTGTGGTATCCTGTCTAATATCTGTGGTGTCTTGTTTAGTTTCATATATGATGCTTATCTTACTTGGTGTTAAAGTACAGTTGTGTTTGCATAAGGTCTAGAAATGATGGAAATACTTATTTATTACTATAATTATATAATTATTATTTCATTTCGGTTAGTTTTTCAGTAACAGTTGTTAGTTTTGTTCAGTTTTAGTTTCTCATTTATGGTAAAATGTATCATTTATTTCAGTTTACGAAAATGTTTTTGGACCAATAGTTTTAGTCTTACACACACACACTCACTCAACACAGTCAAACAGACATACACACGCACACACACGTATACGTACCAAGTGGCAACCTCCCCGTCTCTCTCTTGAAACCAACACGGAAGTGAGTTAAACTGCAATTCATTAACTGGCCGCTTGGCCTGGCTGCAGAAGTGAGTCAAATCTGTATCTCCCTCATGTTAAAAATACTAGAGCCCGACCGATAAAGGATTTTTAAGGCCGATACCGATACAAATATTTGGTGATTTAAAAATCCGATATTCCGATATATCGGCCGATATATATATATATATATATTTTTAAAAATCCAGAAACGCGTAACAAAACATGAACAGATTTCCCTAACATTAGTTATTTGTCGTTATTTAAGAGTCCTCAGCCTTACTAAAATAATATGATAATGCAGTTTAAAAATAAACTTGTTTGTTTTATTGTCACAACAGAACAGAATATATTAAAGTTCTGATAAATATAATGTATAAAAATACAAACTTAAGATATGAAACTTAAAGTCCTTTGAACAAAAAAGTCAACTATTATTATTAATATTGACAGTAATAAATCATGTAATTGTGTGTGTGTGTGTGTGTGTGTGTGTGTGTGTGAAGAACTGATAAGATTGTAAATGTGTACCTTGAAATGCAATGTAAGTCGCTTTTGATAAAAGCGTCTGCCAAATGTCAATGTTATAAGCTACCTTATAATTACAATGTCAACTTGCTTATCCCTTTACCTGCACTCTTTTAATTCTATCCATCTATTCCATCAAGCTACAACAAACCATTTTCAATCATCATTTGCTGCCTGCCTTCTAAAATCTACTACTTAGTGATGCACTAAATACATTAGGTGACTCGTTAATGCTGCGGTTAAACGAAGTCAGCAACGCACACTTGGATTTCACACACGTGTAAAAGAAAAGCTAACTTTTATGCACAGGCTGTTTGATACTTTTTCTCTATGTCTAAATGTTCACTCCTCGCGTGCCTAACTTACATTTTACAATTCAAAAACTGGAACTACAGATATGCTAGTTATAAATACAGTAATCATTACTTTATTTAGGCAGAAAACTAATCAGAAATCACTGGAAACAGCGTTGAAAACAAACATGATAAAAGCGGCCGTTTGCTGGCATTTTTGTTGTTTACTTGAATATTTAAAACCCAAGCATCGATGTTTTACCACAGGTTACAATTTCACAAAAGAAAGAGGACACACTTACTTCTTCAGTCGCGTCTGTTAACTTACTGTTTATCTGGTAGTTACAGGACATATTTACATCACATTTAGAAAGAATGATAATTTCTACAAATATATGCCACCAAAAATACGACCTGAGGAGCTTTAGCACTCTCTCGACTCCCATACAGATATTTTCAGTCAGAGAAACAGAGGAAGCTCCCGAAAAAAAAGTTGCTTTATTTTATGTTAGTCCGGTATAAAGAGACGAGACGTAGGCTACTGACAGATAAAATAAAAACATGACTGTGATAGCCTTTATGATTGGTCGGATTTCTTCAAGCGTACTATGTTTTTACACTATGCGTATCTTCAAGCGTTTACTATGGTAATGGTTAGCGCGCATAGTCTTTTGCATCACAAACACAAGGCATTCAAACATGAACGCGAGTTAAATTATTTTAAAAGTCTTTAATGCTGACAGAATCATCCGGCGCTGCCGTCTCCCGACTCAGGTGAACTCTGGACTCTGTTCATGCACTCCTCTAGCCCGAGCGATCTTCCTTGTATAGTGCCCTCTGGTGGACAAACTATGCAGCGCCAACACTCATAACATGGTTGAAGCGTGTTTCGTCTGCTTTTATTTTATTTTTTAAATATTCATTTATCGGCCATTATAAATGCCGATACCGATAGTTTGAAAAATGCCTAATATCGGCCGATAATATCGGCCCGCCGATTTATCGGTCGGGCTCTAAAAATTACCAACTTTACAGCAGAAAAAAACATGTTTACAGCCTGGATCTCTATGTGGTTTTGGTTTATACAGCTAATTTTGCCCTTCATAACAACTGTGAGGGGGGTGAATTTTTTTTATAACTCGTCCGTTTAGTTGATTAATATTTAAATTTAAGGGCGTGGCCACTTGAGTGACAGATGGATTGCCGCTGTCAATGCTAGCCGTTTGTCTGCTGTTACTAGCCGTCACTTCACCTCAGCAAATGTTAGCTGCTGAACTTGCCTTCTCTGCAGTGTTTGTGCTTTTTTTCGGGATTATTTCATAAAATTTTATACTTGGGTACAAAGCCCACGTCTTTGGATTCCGTCGTTATCGTTTGAGACAACAACCAGCGCTGTATTTCAGTTGTTTTCCTCTGTGAACATGGATGGATGTCTGACAATTTCTTTGCTTTTTGGGGTTTTCAAATTTAAAACATCAATAAAGGCCCGTTCGTTCTGCTATCATGGAACAGATGGATTATAATATGCTTATGTACTGTCAGATGAAATCATGCAGGCGTCGGCGCTTTCTCCGTCCATGCATTAAATGCACATGAATGAGCGCGGATTTTCTAGCGCATTTACTTGCACTTCAAAGGCAATATATGGTTTAACCAATTTGAGAGGCGGCCAAATTCAGAATTTAAAATGGACTGAATAAGCTCTCTACGAACTTGAGCGATGCCGCGCTGACGGACCATGAAAGAGTGACTGACATGTAACGTTATGCACAAAAATCACTGTCACGCACAAACACTCTCGAAGTAATACACAGTCTCACTTGTAGCCATGTCTTTTAACTATTATAATATTTCGAAGGGCAAAAATAGGAACTTTTAATTGGCTTTACATCATCAGCTAACTCGATGACGTCGAGCTAGGTGATTTCAGATAGCCAGGCTCATATTTATGGCCAGGCTTCTTAGCTCCACTCACGCCCCGCCTGTTTGCCTATTTTCTGTTATCCGGGAGTGACGCAAGGCCAATATGGTGACGGCCGGCTCCGCCCACTTTAGGCTTCAAAAATGCCCTTCAGAAACCTACGGGTGACGTCACGGACACTACGTCCATATTTCTTTACAGTCTATGATACGTACGCATGCACGGCACTGCTGTTCTCAACTCACATCTGTGTGTGTGTGTGTGTGTGTGTGTGTGTGTGTGTGTGTGAGAGAGAGTGTAGATCTGCAACAGCTCAATTTGTGCAGTTTCTCATGGTTTGAAGGCATTTTGCACCTGCTGCAGAGAAACTTGCCCTCAACTCATTTGCATTTGTTCACTTTGCGTCTGTTGAGCTTCAGACTCTCGATCTCTCTTCAGGAACACGTGACGTGTGTGAGACAAGTGCAAAAAAATTGAATCAAAATCTCATATTAAATTAAAATCAAATCCAGTTGAAATGACAGTTTCACTGATAATACTGAGAGTAATAAAATAAAAGTCCTCCTCCGCTCAAATTATGTTATGGAGGCGATAAACGATATATGAACTATGATTTATGAATATCTCCAGATTCTGATTCTGAATCTGAATCCAGCAGAACAGCTGTCTGTCTCAAATGTCAGATATTACATCAACATGTTTAATCCAAATGGCATTTAAATGCAGATACAGTCTATAAGATCGAGTGAACAACATCAGTACAACTGAAGAAACTGATGCTGTCATTCAGATATATATTCTCATAAGTTCATTGACTGCCATTATGAATGTGGAACAATAAAGATGCTGGACTTTGTTGGAAACGGTATATTTATATTCTCAGGGTTAATATACTGTATATTATTCACATTAGTGTTGGCCAGTACTGAGACTTATACGGTACAGTAACAGCCTTTCCTTCAAATCGCCACTGTAGTTATTTATCATTATTTACACTAAAGCGTTGTATTATTTCAACCCAGTCACTGTATGTTTGAAGCTCATATTTACTCCGCAGAAGTAGCAGTGCTTCGCCTTCTGAGAATATAGTTCCCAGTATGTATACGGTTAGAAGATGTCTGTGTCTCATGTGACCTTGTTATTTGTACACGCTTTGACTATACAAATCACAACATGTAAATAGGAAAATGTTGGCGTTATTTTGTCACTTATTGGGAGCAGTGTGCTAGCTGGAGCCGTTTACCTCCAGTCTTTGTGCTAAGCTAGGCTAGCGGTGGGTGCGTCAGACAGAGTTACGGCACGCACAGAGATGAGAAGGGTATGTATGGACTTATCTAACTCTGGGGGATACGGTGAATAAGCTAAAGTCCCAAAAAGTCAGCGTGTTCCTTTAAGCAGGAGCAAGAAGAAGAGACGTCACTAAATCAAGAGCATTGAAGAGGCGCACATAATGGACGGCATGACACATAGGACAGAAACAGTCTTTTACTCAAAGTATGAGTTGATTGAACGGATGACAATTGTTTACGTGGACCTAAACCCCATTAGATATGCTTACATAGCACTTGTGATTTATGTAGAACATTTTAATGTAAGGACATGTAAAAGTGTAATGTAGGTGCTCGACTTGTGCCTAATTATTGTTACTTATCAATCTCTTAATTATTTTGAAGAACGCAAAAGGATTTTGCAGTATCGCTATGTTTACAGCAACAAAAAAAAAACCCATCTGTTTACAGTCATACCAGCCGGGACCAAAATGTCATTTTGTAAGAATTTGTGGAAATGTATCTGAAAAATGTGAAAATGATATGCCTAATGTGGTCATTTCATGGTGCAGTGTAACAGAACATGAAAAAAGCACCTGAAGTAAGTGAACTAAAAAAAAAAAGGTGTATTGCCCTATATTTTAGTCTGCTCTGGTTATTGTATCGACAGATTATAACCTTTTCAATGCCTGATATTTGTCGCTGTTTGCCGCTCTATTGCCTCTTTTTCTAACTCTGTGCTTCACTTTTCTCAATCTTTGCATGTTGTTAATGTGATCTCCATAATAAACTGAACTCTCTAGAGTCTTTGTTGAGATCAAGCCTTTCTTTGCTCTTAAGGTGATGCTTCCATTGTTAGCATTTATACTATTTGGCAAATGTTTCATGTTAAGATCATGCTATTGTTTGCCTCAACCTAAATTGTTCCAACAGTGGAGGATCTTGAACGCAATGATGGCACAGTGGACAGACCATACTTCATGCCAGAGATACTGCCCATCCTCAAGAAGTCCAATGAGGGGCTGAAAACAGTGGACTAGGACAAGACCAAAAGATTGATAGAAAGAATTTTGCATCCATGTGACAAAGCCATTTTTCAGTTTGTACTTGTTTTTTTCGGAGTGTATATTATAAGAAATTATGGTCAGTTCCCAACTTCCACTCCAATATATATATATATATATATATATATATATATATATATATATATATATATATATATATATATCAAAATGTTCCTTCACTTAAAATAGCTTAATTATCATATAGAGACAATTACATCCAATCTCAGTAATATGTAAATAGTATCACAGAGGGCAACCAATAACCATCTTGATTACAGGGACTTCAAACAATCTTATCACTTTAACCTTTGGCTGTTCTTATTTGAAAGAATAACAGAGAACCTTCTGTGGGACACTACGGACCATGGGGTGTCTTAATTTCATTAACATACAGACCACAGCTGTTGCGAGAAGAGCAACTTCATTTACATTAAGACCAGGATAAAAGGTTTAGGATTGGGTATGTTCGGGGTTCATTCTGACGCCGGTGAACCCAAGGTGCTTTGTGTACCTTGCCACTACTATGCTGTAATAAACTTCATTTTTTTAGATCTTCGACGTCCACTTCATTTTTTCTTACAATATATTAAATAATTCTGTGATGTGATCAGGTTGAGAAAATAATAAATATTAATTAGCTCATGCACGTAATGTCCACTTTCTCGAGCATAAAGGTATGTCACTTAATTAATATTCATGAGCCAACGTCCAGCTACACTGTGGTTGAGTTGCTAAGCAACGAGTTTTAGACAAACAAGTTTCAAATTACTGGCGGTAACACAGATAGAGACAGAAATCTTTATTTAAACCTTTATAAAATAATAACTATTCATAAAAATGCCTGGCATCAATAAGCAAGCTATCCATAATCCAGTTTCCGAGCTCCAGAGAAAAATTCAACTTCTGGGTAACTTAAGTTTTTTATTACAGATTTCGCCAATTAAGCTGAAACAGTTAACGTTAACTTAAAACCTGCTTAAATAGTCAGTAATATTGCGGCAGTAGTGGAATAATGAGTATTTCAATTGTTTTCTTATTATTGTTCTTATTAATCATGTATTCTCAAGGATGGCAATGTGTTGTAATGTCAGCCTGGAGTTATTATATAGCAAAGTTGCTTCTATAGCTGTTTAATACATTTATATTACTTTTAAATTGAATAAAGAGCTCAGTAAAATAGTCTACAGAAAGTTAATATTGCATGATATTACACCCAACTTCGCATGGCCGCTGAATGTTTCTCTCTGTCCACTAGAGAGAAAAAGAAGCGCGTATTTTGAAAGCTCTCAGTCTGTCTGTCATCGAGAAGAACAGAAACCATCGTCCAGCTGAAACATGAGAATGAAAACATGCACAAGAAACTGGCTGAGGTCAGACATTATGAACACACACATGTAATGTTAAAACATATCCATATCATTTAAAGGACAAGTTTGGTATTTTACACTTAAAGCCCTGTTTACAGATCGCATCTGATGAAATAGAACGGTTAAGATTAAAATTTGGACACATACTGCTGTCCCGAGAATTTTAGGTTTCAATTCTCGGGAAAGCAGCATGTGTCCAAATTTTAATCTTAACCGTTCTATTTCATCAGAAACAATCTGTAAACAAGGCTTTAAGTGTAAAATACCGAACTTGTCCTTTAAGTCACGTTATAGCTGTATTTGATGCATATCTTGGTCTTGGTTGTTCCAGGGAGAGGAACAAGTAATCAAGGATGTTTTTCAAGACCGTGGGATGGAGAATCCATCATTCAGGAACATGCCTGTTAAGGTGGGGTTCAATGAACCTTTATATCAGTAAAAACCTTTTGTCACTTCTTTCACTTGTACTATCCAGTTAAATTGCCCGTGGTTACAGAATCACCTGCATATCAGTTGTGGTTGACAGTAATTTTTGTTGTGCAGTCGGCTCTGACGGTGCTGGAGAAGGAGGTCTCCAAGATGGCAGCATGTCTTTACACGTCTACATTTCTGTCCTTGTGGTTTAATGTTTCTGTCTTTTAATGGTGCTGTCTCGGAGATACTGGACCTGTTTTGAGTAAGCTAGGTTACTATGTCTCTGATCTGTAAAATCGATAATTTTCTCGGCCAGGCGAACGTTGTAGCTGGTTTACAAACATTGTGCTGGGATTAATCTGCACTAGCCGCTTTCTGTATTCATCACTTACTCATAACTAAATGAGTCTATGAAGGATTCAGTTCGTCACACGTCCATCTGGGATTTAACTGAAGTGAAATTTACTTTCTCACCGCATTGGATGATCTGGGACGTACTGTCAGTGCGGAGCCTGCTCAACGGATCCAAATCGCCGAAAAGCTGTTTGAGTCTTATGAGTCTGAACTTCTTATGAGAAAGGGAAGTGCTTTTTCTTGCCTTCGTGACGTGTGCTTGAAATTTTATCCATACTCTGTATGACCCGGCTGGTCCTGATTTAAATCCACTTTTTTTTTCACAGTATTGCTTCATTGGGATTGATTTCCTGTTTACATGTGACGTGACGCAACGTCATCTGTCACAGGAGGAGGTCGAAAAGCTGGACTGGATTACTAGAAATCGGCTAGGAATGGAATGTCTAATGGCGCTGCACTTTTTTGTGCTGTGCTTACTTTCCTTGAGCGGAACGTGTGGAAGCCTGCACAGGATTAACTACTCCAGTGCAGGTCTTTTAAATACTGTTACATTACGCTGGGGCACGAGCGCATCTGTTTGTGCGTCGGACTCGGACATTAAATGCCACTGTATAGTCTTATCTTCTGAGACTGTTAAATTGGCCCGTTTAATCAGTATTATGACCTTACAAGATAATTTCACTGTTTCTGAAAGCTGCCTTCGTAGCTTTGTACTAAATATAAGATCTAAGAATGAATCCACAAATCAATCACGCAAACTGAGGTGTTTAATTGTTCTGTTGCTATTGATATCAGGAAATGTGCAACCCAACCCAGGCCCTGACTCTGTTATAAGTTTTAATACCCCTGCTGATTTTAAATCTAGAGCTGGTCTTGGTTTTATTCATTTGAATGTTCGTAGTCTGATTGCAAAGATGGATATGATTCGCATTTGGGCATGTTCAACTGATGCTGATGTAATCGTTTTATCAGAAACCTGGCTAAGCAAGTCTGTCCTGAATGAAGATATCTGTATTGATGGATATAATGTATATAGGACCGACCGTCCCAGGAGGGGTGGGGGTGTTGCAGTATATATCAAACGTAAGTTTCGTGTAAATGTGCTTCTCTCTAAATCAGTGAGTAAGCAATTTGAATTTTTAGCTCTTGATCTTGAGGTCTCTAGGACTCTCCATATTACGGTAGTTAGTTGCTATAGGACTCCCTCAGCTGTAAAGGATGCTCTGCCTTCTTTAATGCAGCTTTTATCAGGACTGAATCCGAAAGAAATAGTAGTTATTGGAGATCTAAACTGGAACTGGTTACATCCAGTATCTGATGATTTTAAAGCGTACTGTAACTCACTAAATCTCTTTCAGCTTGTTGATAGTCCAACTAGACCTAATCTGAAATGTCCGGATAAATCATCTTTAATTGATCTTATCCTAACCAATGTTCCTTACAAATACTCAGTAGCTTCTGTTTTCGCAAATGACGTTAGTGACCACTGCGTTGTTGCCACAGTCAGAAATACAAAAATTCCCAAAACCAAGCCAAGCATCATTGTTAAGCGTGACATGAAACATTTTACAGAGCAAGGGTTCTTTCATGACTTGTTTTATTTTGATTGGGATAAAATGTATCTCATTTCTGATGTCGAAAATGCCTGGACATTTTTTTACGATGGTTTCAAGGAAATTGTTGATAAGCATGCTCCCCTCAGAAAGTATAGAGTAAAAGGCCGTAACAATGCATGGTTTACTGTAGATTTAGCCAGCTCACTTCACGAACGTAATAAGGCCTGGGCAAAAGCCAGGAAAACAAACCTGGATTCTGATTGGCTACTCTTTAGGAGGCTACGCAATTTGTGCACAGTGGCTATAAGAAAGGCCAAAGCAGACTATTTTTTAATGGAAACTTCAAATAATTTAAATAACCCGTTAAAATTTTGGAAAACAATTAAATCCTTGGTTGGAAACAAAACTTCCATTGAGTTGCCACCATGTGTTCTTAAGGACTCCCGTAAATTATCTGATAAGGCTGAAATGCTTGGTTGTTTTAATGAGCACTTTATTGCCTCGGGTTCCTTATTTGATTCAGTCAACTCTACATACCAGAATCGTTCAACAAGCTATACATATGGTCAAAGTAGACTCATTAATTCTTTTAATTTTAATCCATTTTTAGTTTCAGAAGTGCATAAAGCCCTCACACTTTTAGACATTAGAAAATCAGCTGGTCCTGATAAACTGGAGCCTTTTTTTCTACGGTTAGCATCCGATTTTATTGCTCCACCTTTGACCTATCTTTTTAATCTATCTTTAGACACAAATGAAATTCCACTTATATGGAAATCTGCATTTGTTCTTCCTTTGCTAAAAGGGGGTGACCCGTCAGATTTAAATAATTATAGACCCATCTCGAAACTGTCCGTCCTGGCCAAGGTTATGGAAACTATGGTAAATGAACAATTGAAAGAGTTTTTATCTACTAACAATATTTTGTCAAAATATCAATCAGGTTTTCGTAAAAAACACAGCACAACTACAGCAGCTTTAAAAGTAGTAAATGATTTTATTGATGCTTTAGACACAAAACAACACTGTGCAGCTGTTTTTATTGATCTATCTAAGGCTTTTGACACTGTGGATCACACAATTTTAAAACACAGACTTGTCAGTGTAGGGCTGTCAGATCAATCAGTTGGCTGGTTTGAAAACTATCTATCAGGTAGAACTCAGTGCGTACAGGCAGATGGTCTCACTTCCAGCCCTCTTAGTGTCTCTAAGGGTGTGCCCCAGGGGTCAGTGCTGGGACCACTCTTATTTATACTATACATCAATATTCTCGATCAAAATGTTTCCAATGCAAATCTCCATTTTTATGCCGATGATACTGTGATTTACTGCTCTGCATCAACTCCAAACCAAGCTCTTTGCCAATTACAACGCACTTTTGATATTGTTCAACGTACCCTATCCGATTTAAAACTTGTTTTGAATGATAAGAAAACAAAACTAATGTTGTTTTCCAATGCAAAATCAAAGTCAAAGAACCTTGTACCTATTACTACTTCACGGGGTTCCAAGATTGAGTTTGTATCGCAGTACAAATATCTCGGTATATTAATTGATGATTCACTTTCTTTTAAACCTCACATTCAGCAGTTGGTGAAAAAACTGAAGCTGAGACTGGGATTTTATTTCAGAAATAGGTCATGTTTTTCCTTTGAGGCAAGAAAGAGGCTTGTTGATGCTACTTTCATGTCAGTGCTTGATTATGGTGATGTTATATACATGCATGCATCTCTTACAAGCTTAAAATTGCTGGACACGGTTTATCATGGAGTGCTTAGGTTTGTCACAAATTTTAGAACACTAACACATCACTGTTCTTTGTATGACCGGGTTGGTTGGTCTTCTCTGTCCGCTCGTAGACTTAACCATTGGTACGTTTTTATCTATAAAGCAATTCTTGGTTTGCTTCCCCCATACCTTCAATCTTACATTATAAAGAAAAACATGGGAAGATATTCTCTTCGTTCCGAGGACTTAATGCTTTTATCTGTCCCTCGTGTACGGACCGAATTAGGAAAAGGGGCGTTTAAGTAGGCAGCCCCCTGTGCTTGGAATGAGCTACAAAATGTAGTAAAACTTCAGGAGCGGGTCTCACTTTTTAAGTTTAAAGCAATTTTAAATAAGTTGGAGGCTACCCAAACTACCTGTAAGTGTTATGACTGATCATCCGGACGATCCCAGCGAGCATCGCTTCATCGCTTTATCAGGTTTATTTGTTATACGTTATATGTTAAATGTTGATGTATTTGTTTTATGTCTGCAACTTTGTTAATTGTGCTGCTGCCTGTCTTGGCCAGGACACTCTTGGAAAAGAGATTTTTAATCTCAATGAGTTTTCTTTCTGGTTAAATAAAGGTAATATATATATAGGTGTGTGTTATAAAACGAAGAAGCTGAATGCTATGAAACACACCACTGACACACAGAGGAGGAGTTTGGAGGAGTTGAAGCTCCAGTACGAGAGCATGAAGCCACAGAGCAGAAGCCTCTGCCTGACAACCAGGAACTAGGTTGTCTAATAATGTCCCTAATAATGAGAATTAGAGTAAAGAAGGGAACTCTGCCAATAAGTTTCCTTAAGTGGTCATTCTTCCTATGTAAATTCTCTTCTTCCTTCTCTCAAGTCTTTCTAAATATGTTAGTTCAAGCAAGAAAATGAATGAACTTGTGTGCTTGTTTTATAGAAATTGCGCATTCTGGAAAACAGATTGGAGGAAGCGCAGCTGAAACATCATGAAGCAAAGAACGTAATGCGAGGATACCTCAAAGAGAAGGACAAACTACAGGTATCTGAGAAAGAACAGATGAACTGGTTCATGTACAGACTGACACAGCACACACACATAAACTCACACAGATGTGTATTATAAAGCATGATACCCCATATATGTGATGGGAAAAATTTAAGCAATCTAATGTATCCAATGACACTCATCCATACCATTCAAAATATATTCTTATTCTTATAATAATAAGAAAGGTTTCTTGAGAACCAAATCAGCATATTAGATTGATTTCGGAAGGATCATGTGACACTGGGAATGAGGAATGGCTGCTGAAAATTCAGCTTTGATCACAGGAAAAAATTACATTAAAAATAGAAAAGAGTTATTTTAAATTGTACAGGTGTGCATAAGAGACTTCTTTCATTAAAGGGTTAGTTCAGCTAAAATTGAAAATTATGTCAATTACTCTTCATCTTCGGAGCACAAATGAAGATCTTTTTTATGAAATCTGAAAGCTTTCTGTCCCTCCATTGACAGCTACGCAACTACCACTTTCAAGCCCCAGAAAGGTAGTATGGACATCATTAATCTATAAAAAATATTAAAGAGTGCTTTGTTTGCGAAAAAACTAAATAAAAACAATTGACCACCTTATTTACAAAATATTAATCTCCAGCATGCGTTCATGCAACAACGTCTGCTTTTGCATCAACAGAACAAACATGCGCCACGGTGCTCTCGTAAACGCGCAATGGAGATTCATATTTTGTAAATAAAGTGCTAAATTGTGTTTTTTTGCACAAACAAAGCACTCGTGTCGCTTTGTTAAGTTGCGGATAAACCACTGGAGACACATGGATTACTTGCTCCCTTTCTGGGGCTTGAAAGTGGTAGTTGCATAGGCTGTCAGTGGAGGGACAGAAAAATATCTTCATTTGTGTTCCGAAGATGAACAAAAGTCTTGTGTGTGGAACCACATGAGGGTGAGTAAATAATAACAGAATTTGGGTGAACAATCCCTTTAAGATTAAAACTCTTAAAAGACAATCAGACAACATCAGGCATGCTGATGGCACGCTGAGACGCTGCTAAGGCCAAAACCCCTCTTTAAAGGTTATTTACCCAACTCAATCTGTAATCTTTACATAACATAAGAAACTGGAATCGTTTGCACAAGAGACAATTGAAAGTTTGGAGTCTTATATCGACGCATACTACGACAAAATGGCAAAACCCGAGAGCAAGCGTGGAAGAAGCGAACTGGGGCTCGTTCTTCGTACGTTGCTTATTACATCCGAGATCAAATGACACATCCAAGATGATATCATCGTGCTAATCATGATCTGGCTAATTAGGTTCTTCGAACACACTTGCCGGATATGATTAGTATAGCTGGATTGAGTTATCTGAGATAATTGCGCTTTCATGCGCTGGGTTAAAAGGGGATATGTATCGATAGTAGAAATATTGATCAGCAACTCTGCTATTGGCTGCTCAGCGTGGCTAAAGAGCACGCTCAGTTTTTCTCCTCAGCAGAGCAAGAACTAATAGTCGAAGTTTATTCGGAATTAACCAAGGAACACCTCAAAGTCTACAAAAGCCAGGAGAGAGGGCTGGCAAAAAGTAGCAGACAATTTAAATCCGTTAGAAGTGGCCATGTTAGATGTTTTTATCACTTATTAGCCTATATATTTGTATTTTAATAATTGCATAATTACTTTGTTCATTGTAATGTCAGAGTCACCACACTAGAACATGGGAACAAATAAAAGTGAAGTACTTTTTTGAAGGTCTTTTTTTGCTATATTATAGTCTCTTTTATAAAAGGCACTGTTAAATAAATGGTTGTCTGTTTATAAAAGCAACCAAGAAAAAGGCTGAGAAAAAAAAGAAAAGATCTTAGTAGCCTACACTGTAAAATAATTTTTGCTGCATTAAATTAAGGCCGTATAGTAATTTCAACTGTTAAATCTTGAGTAATGATGAATTGCTTTGACTTGTGAAAGTGAAAACTGATAAACTTATGTTAATGTAAAAATATTTTGCCATGAGTTATTGATCACATTTTTCCAGAGTGTAGTTCATTGTAATGACATTGTGTTTTCCTCTTTTGTGCACTTTTACATAATACACACTTGTATCTGTTCCCAAGAAAGTGGTGGCTGAAATATAAGTGGACATTTTCTAACTTTCCAAAGGAAAGAAAGTATAAGACTTTGTAATGTCCATTTGTTTCCATTGCACTGGACAGTGAATAAACCCTCTCAGATAACTGTCATATGGAGGAACTAGCCTACCTGCAAGTGCATAAATAACTTTACTTAATGTATACTTGTATGCTTTATGGCTGCAATATAAGTTGCAGGATTCCACATCTACAGAAAGGCCTACAGAAGAGTCTGCACAGACAGAGGAGACATAGGCCTACAGGTGGGCAGTGTATAGACAACTTTTCCTTTTCATTTGTTGCATGGGGCATGTGTCTAATATCTCTTGTTGCAGGCATTTGAACACTGGCTTTACTTTACAAAGAACAATTGAAATAAAACTCAAGGAACTAAGCATATTTGTCTTTTATTAAACATTTAATGAAAAGTGTTTTTTTTGGCAATGTTGTGTAATACTAATATGGCACATGCAACAATGTCACAGTGTCAGGTGTGCAACCCTCAGACTTATCAGACACTGAAATCTTCCCTTTAGTTAGCCAAAGTTCATTTCATTGTGTGCCCTTGTCCTGGCTAGAGCTGCGTTGTAACTGGTTTGGGTCAGGGAATGGGGTCATAAAACACCTGTCTGCAGGCAGGAACATGTCATAATCACCTATGAAAAAATGCAGTTCTGTTAGGATCAGCATAAGTGTATGTAATACAGTGAGCTTGATATTTAATTGTGGAACTTTCCTTACCACTTTCAAATAATGTGCATAAATGTGAATCTCTGAAAATTCTTAAGTCATGCACAGATCCTGGCCATTTTGCTTTCACATTTGTGATATGGAAGATTTTAGTCAACTGCCTTTTTTTAAATTTGATATAATATTACTAATCTGGAATATTAGGAATTACAATAGTAACTGGGCTGCACATTTACATTGTGAACCCCCTTTCTGTTCACATAATCCCCTTCATTGAGGCCTTGATGGCAGTCTATGGTACCAATCACGTTAGTGAAGCCTGAGTGACATATACTGTAATCGGCATGGTCATGATTGCATGATCTTCATAAAAAATTATGATAGCCTAAAAAAAAACTGCTTTAAAAAAAACTGCTTTACAACATTGGGTCTGCAGTGGCTTGGAAATGCCACAAAAAAACCTAGAACTGTTTTTTAAACCTAAAAGCGCCAGGTAAACTCCGAATGACACGACAGACAGCACTTTCCATCAAGTTCTCCGCATCTCCAATAGTGTAAAGGAAAGAGCCACTTGCAAATAATCTTAGGGCAATGCAAACAGTTTGTGCTGTAGTTAAAGCCCGACTCCGACAAGTCAAAAATAAATGTGCGTTTCCAACAAATGAATAATGTAAACGACAATCTCACGAGTCACGAGAAAAGAAAAAAAAAAAATCTCAGAAAGTGCACTATCCCGTTGGACTTCCCGTATCAGCTCTGCTTATAAAGCCGCAGTCTAATCCTGTTTACATGAAATAAGCTGCTCCCGAGTGTAAGAGTGTAATGCAGCCGTTACAAATGCTATTGCGGTAGAAGAGAAAACAGCGCGAATTATGACAGAGTGCAAACGAATCCGAACTAGCAAGGTGTGTGAAAGTTTCACAAAACTTCAAACCAAGAATGCTGTCGTGTGCAATACATGCAAGGCGGAACTCGTTTTTCACGGGAGCACAACATGCATGTTAAAGCACTTAAAGAGGAAACACCCCTGCACAAGAGGAGCCGGTGAGAGGTGAACGTTCTCCAGCTGGAACTAAATAACTAGCAGTAAATCTCTTTATTAGAGAATGCAATACAACTAATAATAGTAATAAAATGAACAATTATAATATAATTACAGTAATGTGATGAGTTATTTTTGCATAGAATAAAGCTTGATCGAGCGTAGGAGTCAGGGCTGTTTTTATTATTGTAACACTATTAGGTATAACGGTCTTATCACTTGCCTGTATTTTGTTCCATATTCATGAAGACTTACAAAAGGAGATGTTATGAAGAATATCATGCCAGTTAATTTTTTCATACTGTAAATTAAAAGGCGAATGAGAATAGCTCAATTGTCATGTCAATTTTTTTATTATTATTATTCTTACAATAATTGTTTGCAGTTTAAGAGTTTCTAATGCAGCTGATTCATCTTTTGTTTTGTTTTCTATTGAAAGAGAACAGAATATTTAAACAATGCTTAAGAGAGCATTTGTGTGTGATTTGAGCTGTACAGAAATCTGAAAACTTGATTCATAATTCCTTCCAATAAACCACCTTATCTTTCTATAGTAAAATAGTATGTTCAACAATATGAATTGGAAATGCTGGAGAGATGAATTGATTTAGTTGAACAAAGTTCATGAATCAAACGACTCAGCTGATCAGAGTTCGTGAACAAAATGATTCAGTTTAAAGAGTTGTTCAAACTTCTCTCGATCAGTTCAAGTACAAAAAACTAGGGCTGTAATCTCCTAGTCGATTAGTCGATTAATTGGTCGATACGTTCAGGCTCGACCAAAATTCTGATTGGTCGATTTTTTGCCGCGTTCATTTCATCAGTTTTGCCGCGTTCATTTCATCAGGTGGAAAGTACTAATTGCTAATGGGGGTATTTTCAGAGCACCCCTGTTTCACAGGTAACACTCTGTCTTCAGAACACCCCCCTTACTTTCACTTCTTTTGGATTAGCCCAACCCACTGGAGAAGAGAGACAGATTGAAGAAAGTAGGCTACTAGAAGGTTTGCTGAATATTATTAATTTAATTGTGAGAGCGTTTAACTCATAGTCAGTCCTCTTCTACCATGTCAACAAAGACATCGGCAGTGTGGAAGCATTTTTTTTAAATAGAAAACGGGAAAAAAGTCGAATACAAATTTGCGCTGTGCACTGTAGCTGCTACACTGTTTGTTTTAGTTTTGAGCCTATGCTTTATTTTTCAGTTATGCACTTTATTTCGTTTCTGCTCTTGATCTGGTTTGTTTAATAAATATTCTTTTTTTATTAAAGTGGACGTGCCTTTTGTGTTTAAGAGTAAAAGCTTTAAGTTAATAGTCTATTCGTGTCTCAGCCGCGAAGCTGAGCTCCTATGTTCATGCGAGCTGCACAGAGCGGCTGAAATGATAGTGTCTGTCAGTTATTAATAATACATATGACAAAAACAATTGTCTAAATTATGTTGTATACAGTGGTTAAATTGGGCCGGGGCTCTCCGGGGCTCAGCCCCGGCACATAAGCCTGCTCGTTTGTGTCCTGATGTGCCTGTTTACAGTCAGTTGCCTAATGGAAATTATGTCACATCAAATTTGATGAAAGTGATGCTTTTGAAAACATATTTCTGACAATAAATGAAAGATTTTTTAAATGGCATGTCTATTTTGTCTCGGCGGAACAGAGATGAGAACAATCGGAACACGGCTGTATTCTTGTTCAGCTGCTTAATCTCGTTGTCAGTCGACCATGATCGCGCACTGCTCGCGCATGCCATGCACATCTTAGGCTACTACTCAAAACTCCGACACGGATAAATGTACGCAGCAATATATAATGAATGTTCCTGGGAGATCAGTAGTTGCGCGGGATGTGGAAGCGCGCAAAAGTTCCAGAACCTTCAACCGCCTTAAACAATAAATAAATAAAAACTCACAAGCTGCTGGCCGCCGCTGGAGATCAATTTTGTCAAGTTCAGCACAACGTTGGTTGTACAAAAAGTGCCCTGGCCTTGAACAACAAGGTAAGGAAAATATGTTTGGCACATTGTATGGGTCACTATATCATAACAAGGTAATACAATGTGTAATCAAGTGATGTCAATTCCAGCGTTATGGACGTGACATGCAGTAAAAACTTGAAATATAAATTCTCAGAAAATGCATTTAATACCAATATATTAAAACTGTTTATATCAATACTCCCTTAATAAAGGAGTCCAGACATTAGAAAAATATCAGTCTACACATGCGTTTAATATTTAATATGAGGGAAATAGGCTACACATGCCGTGGACGTGACACAAAAAAATCTTTAACTTTTAGGTGGCAAAATATTTTTTTTGTAATTCTGTGAATTACACTGCGCAAACCAAAAGTAATACTAGGCTACCCACCGGATACTCTCCACAGAACATAACATTCATTTTACCGCATTTTCCGCACTATAAGGCGCACTTAAAGCCTTTAATTTTTTCAAAAAACGACAGTGCGCCTTATAATCCGGAGCGCCTTATATATGGATCTGGCACCTTATATTAATGTCTGTAAAACAACCGCTGACTTAAACCTTTTGTTTACTTTCGCCTGGCACCGGAGCGCGAGCCTCCGCTGACTGCGCGCGCACCTCCCCAAACAGACGAGGCATCTTGACGCAACTGTTTTGTTTTAGACTGAACACCAGACCATACAACTGATTTAGTCGCGCAAACTGGGTGCCGGTGTGATGAGATGTACTAATATCCGTCTGCTCGGGCAGATTCGGCTCAAAGTCGTGCATCTTCGGATGCGGAGGCGCGCGCGCTGTCACAATGACGTCATTTTGCCGCGCGAGCGCCTCCGCATCCGAAGATGCACGACTTTGAGCCGAATCTGCCCGAGCAGACGGATATTAGTTTTTTATTACCTTCGTGCTCATGCGGACGCGTCAAATATAAACAAGGTTTTACAGCTCAGCCACTTGTTGTTTCATATTTTTTTGCAAGTGGTAGATCTTGGTTTACATTTGGACTTTGGATGTGATCTTAGGCTTGAAAAGGTTGGTGACCACTACATAACGCAAACCCAGTCAAACGTTTGACTGCAGTATCTTCTATTCTATGCGCCTTATAATCCGGTGCGCCCTATATATGAAAACAGTTCTAAAATAGGCCATTCATTGAAGGTGCGCCTTATAATCCGGTGCGCCTTATAGTGCGGAAAATACGGTATTCAGGGCCGCGGGAAGTGGGGGTGCTGTTTTCACAGAATTGTAAATGCAACGCATATGTTTGTTCATTAAAATGTCTACATTTTTAGCATTTAGTCATTTATTTGTAATAAACACTTTAAGTGGGCTATTTAAAAACTGTTATTTATATGTTAAATTATGTTTTTAAAACATAAGCGCAGAGTGTTACGTAATAGTCTATTGTATGCGTGTCGAAAGAATTTGTCCGCAGCTGCTCAAAAAAAGAAAAGAAAAAAAAAACCCAGTCAAAAACCCCACTGTCAGTGTTTTGTAAGGAACAGGCAAATATGTAAAATATTTCATTAGACATTTCAAGCTATCTATATGTCTCAGGTCTGTGAGGCAATAGGCTACCTTATAGGCCCACGCTGAGTTTCGGTTCATTTATGAGACGAGCTCCAGGTTCGCCAGCGCCTCCATGTCCTGATTATCTATTTTCTAATTGCCTAGTATATTTACTTCTTATTTATTAAATCCAGACAATTGGTTGATGAAACATCGATTAAAATTAAGATACAATTAATACAAAACGAAATTAAATTTAAAGACAGGCTTTGTGCTTTCAGTTTGAGGTCTCTGTGAAAGTTTTAAAACATTATTTTAGTGCCGCTTTAGAGCGCTCACGTCCGTAACGGAGAACTGTCTGTAAATATTTATTTATTTTGTGTGTGTGTGAAATAAATTTCTAAAAAAATGCGACTTAGTCCAGTGCGACTTAGGCAATATATGTTTTTTCTTCCTCGTGGCGCATTTTTTGACTGATATGCGACTCCGGAGCGACTTATAAAATAGGCTACGGTAAGTTATTTATTCTTTTTGTGCAAATGTCCCATAAAGTGCCATCCTTTAAGGATTCATTTATGTCCCGTTGACCGGTCCATTGCATTACGAATAAAAGCAGAATCAATAAAGTCAAAAATGTAATGTGCAGAGTTTTATAGTCTTGATATTGTTTCTTATTCAAAAGTGGCGACGCCCCTTTTTTTTTCAGAATTGCGAGATATGAAGTCAGAATTGTGAGAAATAAAGTCGCAATTCTGAGTAATAAAGTCGCAATTGGGAGATATAAAGTAAGAATTGCATGATATTCGTCGAAATTTCGTGTTATAAAATCAGAATTGTGAGATATAAACTATTCTGAGGTAAAAAAAAATATAGAAAGCTTGAAATGTCTTCTTTTAAACAGAACAATTCAAAAAGTAAACAGACTGCTGCATGTGTAATTTTTAGAAAACACTTGTTCATTAATAAACAATTAAAATGTCTCCTTGCTATATTTTACATATTCATAATCATTACTTTTGCCGGTTCTTTGTGACAGCTTTTAGGCCTTTATTGGCAGCGCCACCCTTACATGTTACATGAACGCGTCACCACCGCATCAGCACCGAAAACAGGAGATTTTTCAATCCCTGTTTTGGCAGGGGAAAACTGATCAGAAAATGTAACGAAACATTGTAGAAATGTAGTGGAGTAGAAAGTATAATAATTGCTGCAAAATGTAACGAAGTAAAAGTCAAAAGTAGCCAATGCACTATTGATTCTACTTATGTAAAGTAAAGATATGTGAAAAATGTACTTAAATAAAGTAACAAAGTATTTGTACTTCGTTACATTCCACCACTGCTGATTAACAGTAATGTAAATGCTAAATGTCCTAATACCTGTTAATACTACAACAATGCAAAGTATTTGCTCTTAACCTTGCAGTTTTTCACATATCATGTAACACTCAATTTCTCCATTTCTTTGCACAAAACTCTCCAGAAATTGCCATTTAATGTTGGGTTTTTTCCTTCTTTTTTTTCAGGGGAGCATACCTCCGGACTCCCCTAGGGAGAGCCCCCCCACATAATAAATCCCAATTTAACCCCTGGTTGTATATTCCTCAAAAGTTCTTGTGATATCACTAGTTGACAACAGTACTATTTTCGGAAATCATAGGCTATGATATTGTGCAGGTGCACGTGATGCAACGCTGTCAGAGCCGACAGACTCGTGTGTCAGACTAATTTCAGTGCAAAATAATTAGGTCAAAAACGATTTAAAGGGATAGTTCACTTTGAAATTAATTTTTGGTATGTTTTAGCTTACCTCAAGGGCATCCAAGATGTAGGTGTCTTTTTTTCCGTAGTAGTTTCAATTTTGATATTTTTAGGTCAAACCGTTCTTGTCTGTCAGTCATATAATGCAGGTCTATGGTCACCACCTCAAAGAGCATGCACAGAGTCCAAATTAAAACAATTCCCTGTCGTCCAAATTAAACAATTCCCCATCGTAAGTACACATTGATGGCCTAAGACACGAAACGAGCGGTTTGTGTTAAAAAACGAACAGTATTTATATAGTTTTTACCTCTTATACACAGCCATGTCCAAGTGATCTGACGTGTACGCAGACTGGTGCATAGATATATACACACTACAGGGTGGGCCTTTTATATGGATACACCGCAACAACATGGGAATGGCTGGTGACACCAAAGTCCCGTTTGTGGCACACCAGTACATGTGAGGGGGCAAACTCCTCAAGACGGGTGGTGACCATGACATATACTAATGTGCCACAAACAGGACCTCAATATCACCAACCACTCCCATGCCACCACGGTGTATCCATATAAATGGCCCACCCTGTAGATGTCGCCTTGTCTACGGCAGTTTATTGGAACGAATGTCTTTAAGGCGACATCTAGTGTATATCTATGCACCAGTCTGCGTACACGTCAGATCACTTCGACATGGCTGTGTATAAGAGGTAAAAACTATATAAATACTGTTCGTTTTCTCACACAAACCGCTCGTTTCGTGTCTTAGGCCATCAATGTGTACTTACGATGGGGAATTGTTTAATTTGGACGACGGGGAATTGTTTTAATTTGGACTCTGTGCATGCTCTTTGAGGTGGTGACCATAGACCTGCATTATATGACTGACAGACAAGAACGGTTTGACCTAAAAATATCAAAATTGAAACTACTGCGGAAAAGACACCTACATCTTGGATGCCCTTGAGGTAAGCTAAAACATACCAAAATTTAATTTCAAAGTGAACTATCCCTTTAAAGCTTCCGTCGGCAAGTCTGGCAGATTGGGACGATTAGCCAAAATGTTGAATGTTTACAAGAAAACACTAGGTGGCGCTTTTAAGGGCAGCCGCATGAATTTTGAGCTGCTCAGAACATACCTTTTTTTTTAGCTTTTTAAACAATACTAACTTAAAGTCTAGAAATGCACGAACAGATCACCTTATAGTGTGATTTTATTTCTAAATTGGGCATCAGGACACTTGGATGGAATTACTCTGAGGAGATATTTGATGGATTCTAGGAAAATTGCGGCCTACTCGACTACAGCTGGATGGATGAAAATTCTTCACTGCAACCTTTCAAGAAACTGTCTCTGTCTTTCCCCAAGTTAATAATGACACAACTCGGTTTTAAAAACAATTTAAGTTTGAAAAGACATTCATCCCCTTTGGCTCCTGAAGTTAAAACCATCTTGCAGCAAGCTGGGATTCTACGACTTAGATCTCGCCCAAGGGGTAAGAAAGCTGGGAAAAATTACATTCGCACAATATCTACAATTGTTGGAAATCGTCCTTCTTTCTGTGGGACCACAGTGGATGTTAAGAGGAAGCTGACTGAGCTAAGTCTGTTTACTTCTTCTGACTGTTGCTACCATCCTAAGAACTTAATTTACATTGAGACAAACCAACATAAATCAAGGCCAATCATGCCTGGTTTTCTACTTTCCAATGTGCGCTCCTTACGCTACAAGTGCGATGAGCTGTACAGTATAGCTGTGACTAATAACTCAGCAGTTATTGCTGTATCTGAGACCTGGCTAAATGCTGATATCCCAGACTCAACTGTAACTCTGCCTGGATATACAATACATCGGCGGGATCGTGAGGGCTGTGGGGGAGGAGGAGTCGCCTTGTATGTCGATGAAAACATCACTCAGATTCGACTGACTCACCTAGAAGACGACAAATATTAAGCATTGTGGGTCTGGTTACGTTCCAGTCGTCTCCCTCGAGGGTTAAGTTGTATTATCGCAGCTGTGCTGTATTTTCCTCCGCAATCTTCAACAACAGCACAACCTGACACACTAATCACTCAGTACCTGGATTGCTGCCTTAGGAATATTGAATGCAATTACCAACAGGCCGCAATTGTCATACTCGGTGATACAAATAAGTACAAGTCTGAAACCATCTGTAGCAGACATGGTCTGAAACAAATAGTGGCTGGAGCAACAAGGAAGACCAGTCAATTAGACTCAATCTTTACTAACATTTCCTCCATGTATGAGTCACCAGAGCATTTGCCTCCTGTTGGCTCCTCTGACCATGAGACTATCCTGCTAAATGCTGGAACCTGGCCCACCAAGCCTGTCAAGCACATTTTTTGTAGAAAACGTACTTCTGAAACAAATAGGCAATTGGGCCTTCTCATGAATACTTCTGATTTTTCTCACATTCATGAGGCTACGGACCCCGAGGCTAAGGTTAGTGCCTTCACTTCCACGATCAAGTCTATCTTAGACAAAACAATTCCATTTAAGAAAGTTTCTATTACAAATAATGACAAACCTTGGATGACCATACAAATCAAAGATCTGATAAAAGAAAGACAGCGTGCCTTTTGTTCTGGCAATAAAACATCCTACAGTAAACTAAAAACAATTATTGCCAAAAAAATTAAGAATGCAAAGAAACAATATTATAAACATGAGGTCGAGAAACTGCAAAACACCAAGCCTAAACAATGGTTTAAGTCTGTGAAGGCTTTAATGGGGATGGAAGAAGATAAGAGTGATGTGGTGTCTCAGGATCATAACATCATGCAATGTGAATGTGATCACTTGGCAAAGCACTTTGCTTCTGTGTGGGATTATGCAAGTCATATTTCTCCGTCTGAGGAAGAGGTTGCCTGCAATTTATCCAGTTGTAGTATACCTCTTTTGAGTATTGGACAAGTTAAGGTCAAACTACGCAAAGTGAAGGCAGCAAAGGCTGCTGGTCCTGACGACATTCCTCCTTGGATATTAGAGACCTTTCACGAGGAACTGGCACCGGTGCTATGTGATATTTTTAACACGTGCATGCAAAATAATATTTTCCCAAAACAATGGAAGGAGGCTGTGGTCAAGGCTGTTCCCAAAAAAACAAAGCCCAGTTTTCCAGTAGACTATCGGCAGATTTCATTACTCAGCTGTGTTGGAAAAGTGTATGAAGGAATCCTCAGAGATGCCATTCTGGAGGATACAGTTGCTAAAATTCAACCATCACAACATGGCTTCATGGCGAACAGATCAACTGAGACTGCTCTGATTCAAATTTTGCAATCCTGGCATGATGCACTTAACACCAATCCTAAATTGGACATCCATGCTGTTTTTGTTGATTTTACTCGAGCTTTTGACACAATTGATCATTGTCAACTGCTCTATGCTTTAGCTGACATGAATGTCAGACGACCGCTCTGGCTCAGTGTAAGGAGCTATCTGAGTAACAGAGAGCAAAAGGTGAAATGGGGCTCCTGTGTGTCTAACTCCTATCCAGTTTCAGCTGGTGTTCCTCAGGGGGGTCTTCTATCCCCTCTGCTTTTTGTCATCGCCATAAACAGCTTGGATTCCTTTCTGCCTCCTTCAGTAATTCCGGTAAAATATGCTGATGATTTAACAATTACTGAATTTTTAATGGGATCCCTACCAGGATTAACTCAGAGGGCCTTGGATTCAGTGGCGGATTGGGGACAGGAATTTTCATTGGCAATGAATAGAGGTAAGTCTGTGGACATGGTCATAAGCGCCAGGAAAGATGAAAACATTCCCTGCCCTTCCTCTCCCATAATATCAGGACATGCAATTGGCAGAGTTTCCACTTTTAAACTGCTTGGAGTCCAAATTTCCTCTGATCTGTCGTGGGATGCCCACATTAAGTACATGATTTCGAAGGTGCGTCCTAGAATACACTATCTCTGTGTTGCTAAAAATGCGGGTCTCCCTTGTGATGTTTTAATGAAAGTGTATCTAACATTTATACGGCCAGTCCTTGAGTACGCTAGCCCAGTATGGGGTGGACTACCTAAAGGTCTCTCTGATGAGCTAGAGAGGGTCCAAAAACGTTGCTGTCGGATAATAGGTGTTCCAACTTCTACTGTCCCATCACTGAGTGAGAGGCGTGACGAGGCCACTATACGTACTTTTACAAAATTACTCAAAGACAGTTCATCACCACTGCATTGTTTCTTGTCTGTGGCTCCAAGACCTACTTACCTACTACGGCAGCATAGGGAGTTTGTTGTGCCCAGGAGTAAATCAAAAAGACATGAACTTTCTTTTATTCCACGTGCTCTTAAACTGTTTTATAAATAATTTACAGTTTGTTTGTTTTTTGCATGATGCCTGATGTATTCCAGGTTTTTTGTGTATCTGTTTTTACTCTACCTGGTTGTTTTATTTATTATTATTTCTTTAATTAATTTATTTCAATTAGGTAAGGTTGTTTTGAGTATGTGTTCTGTTTGATACATTTCAGGGTTTTGTCCCTCAATATCCTGCCTTGTCAAACTTTAAATAAAACTAACTAACTAACTCTCATGCCCCTCCCCACTACCAGCGAGCACCCTCCCATCGAGGTCGTGCTCGTCAGTGCGTCACTGTGCGTGTGTACCTGATTTTCTGTGAACGCGTCCGTCTCTTCAGCATCTATCAACACCATGGACTCGGAGGTAGGCTGCCCTGGCTAATCTATCCATAGATAGCAATAACCGAGGAATTGGAAGCATTTTAGTAGATTTTCTCTCCGCCATCACGCTTCATGCAATCTCCTAGCGAACTTCAGGCGTGGCGTGTGCACGTGATATTAACGTGCGCGAGTGAGGGGGGATCTGTGGCGTGTGCACGACCTGTGATTGACAGTCAGATCTCACACCCCCCTGCGCTGATTGGACCTGATGAAGCGGGAGCGGTGGATTTTTGCAAAACAAATAACACGCTCCAGGTGGAGTTAGAAGCTCGGGTTTTTTTCTAAAACCACCTTATTTATGTTGTTCTGTCGGATTATAGTGTCAATTTCACTGAATATGATCAAAAAATTTTTGCAGACGGCAGCTTTAATATACTGCAAATAGCCTACTTGTTTTTTATGTTTATTTATAATTCATTTAGGCGGACAACAAGGCTACCAAGTACTGCGTACAGTGCGCAGCTAATTCATTTAACTTTTTTTTTTTTCTAACGTCATTTTTAGTCGAAAATTTCAGGATTTCAGTCGACCAAGATTTTCTTTGGTTGATTACAGCCCTAGTCTGGAAAACTAAAGAAAATTGTAATTATCCTACCAGATGATGGTTTCAAATTATGGTTCAAAAGGGAAGGTCCATGGGCACTGGTCAGCTAGCCATTTGTGCACATTTAATTGCATCCACTAGGTAGACGATTCACCTCCACAGGATTATTTATGGCACAAAACAGGATACACTTGCCGATCACGTTCACATAGGAAAAAAACAGAGAACAAGAAAACGCAGCCTTGAAAAACACAAGGCAAACGTACAATAATTAATTTCTGATTCAACATTTCAGTAACAAATCATATAACTTACATGCGCAGCTCAAATGACACATTAATCCAAAATTTCGACAGTTATTTAACACATCGACACTCATTAATCGCTCATTGTCTCAACTCATGATACAATGATCATTGTTAAGGCCAATTTATACTTCTGCGTCGGGTGCGCGTAGAAGGTACGGCGTAGCATACGCATTGACGTGTACGTCGTACCCTTCGCCGTACCCTGACGCGCACACTACGGCGTACACTCGACGCAGAAGTATAAATTGGCCTTTACACGTGGTAGCTTTAGCCCACGGCTAACTAGTTCAGCTCGCGCTGTGAGTGCGGCCTACTCGACTCAGCTCATATCAAATCATTTCTGAAATTGACATATCTTTCATAAGATAACATATGATAAAAAAAAAAAAGTCACTCATCAAAACGAGATTGCATTATATATTCAATTAAAGAAGATTATTCAATAAAGATTATCACTCTGGGATCCACTAAATCTTTACTCCGATTTCCACTTCACCTTTCTCACTCTGACGACAACACTCCAGGCTGATGCATCCAAAGTTTCCAAGTGCACACAATCACATTTCCCGATAGATTATGATTATCATTTAGTAGAAGGAGTTTCTGGAGAAATGCTCCGTTCTGCTGTCTCATCTGATCTGTTCTCATCTGATTCCCTTCCCTCTGCTCATGCGGACAGCAGCGCGGGCGCGACCTGTGGGCGGGCCTTATGAATATGCCGCTACTGTTGGCTCTCAGGGGTGTCAGTCACTGCAGCACAATCAGTGATTGGATGAATCGCGTGCTATTGCCCAGTGGTGTGATCGAGTGCATCAAGTAAATAAAAAAAAGAAAGAAATTAATTAAATTTGTCCAGAACAGAGCAACACGGCTCAATTTAAACTGTTGTAGAAGAGCTAATATACCAAGAATGCACTGGTGAAGGATTGTCTCTGCTTTATTTTATAAGAATTATTTCTGTGTCTAGAGTTCCTAATGTCCTGTACTCCCAACTTTTGTATAGTAGTACTAGTCATATTTTTTACACCAGGATGAATAAAAGGGATGTTTTTTATTTCCTGTTTCGAAAACCACTGGTAAACAACGGACTGTAATGTATAGAGGAATGAAAATATGGAATGATTTACCATTGATATATTACACATTTTTACAAGAAAAAGTAGTTTTTAAAAAATATTTAAAGGAACATTTAATGACACTATATATAGTAAATTGTTGATTTTGATATTTGGAATGAATGTTGGGTTAGTATGTTTCATTGACTTGACTTTTTATTGTTGTTGATTACATGTAGTTTTGTATTTTTTACTTGTTGGGACCCCAGGAAGAGTAGACACTGCCTAGGTAGTGGCTAATGGGGATCCACATAAACAAATAAACTTAGATGATTGATGGAAAATACCATTTACAGCCAATACAGGCAATTTACTTAGGAAAGCTTTTTTTGACAGTTATAGCACCACGTCTTGCCTGATCTCCACCACTTTTATTAGGTGTCCTCAAAAGGTGCCCATACATGTCTGCAGGGCAGGGTTAAATACTAGTATATGAAACGTATAATTTAAAATACATTAAATACATTAATGACTCGTTATAACGTAGTACAAACGTCTTCTATAATAAAGTGATTTTGGTTGATTTGTAAGCAGGCACTAAAGCGATTACCCATAAAACGTGCTTTGAACCAATCGGATTGCTTGGGTCCTCAGCCCGGACCCATCACTTCAGAGTGACCGGATACTTCACCACACGTTCTATATAGTATGAATACCGTTAGTATGAAAGTTATGGTGATTCAAAAATTGCTTGTAAGTTAGAATATGACCAGAATCATCAAAGACAGATAGAATGCAATTAAAATTATTGTTAAACCATCTAGGGAAAAAGAGAGATTTATTTCTAACGGTTATATCCGCGTTATTCCAAAGGAGAACTTTGTGGGGGGGAAAGCAATGGACAAAACACAATTTCCACGAGAGAAGGCATTGCTGATGAAAGTTAGATAAGGAGATGGGTAACTTGCTAGGTAAAAAGTTACACTTTAATAGGAAAGACAGGCCACCGAGTTTGTTGAAGATATTATTAGGAATGAAAAACCATAACGACACTGGATTCACAAGGCATCTTTTCAGCCAGTTTACTTTAAAGGTGTTTATAGTATCAGCAAAATCTAAAAAGTCAAGGCCACCTTCACCTCTGGAATTAGAGAGTACTTCTTTTTTCAATTTGTTAGGCCTATTTTTCCAAATAAAATCCAAAAATATTTTGTTAATTTCCCTTATAGCTTTATCATTGATAAACAAAGAAAGAGCAGGGTATACAAAGCGAGAGAGCCCTTCCACCTTAGATAAAAGGACTCTACCGTATAATGAAAGATCTCTCTGAAGCCAGATGTTAAAGATGTTTTTAGTTTTTGTCATTTTATCAGAAAAGTTTAAAAGAAAAGTAAAAGTCTGTAAAAGTTTAAATCAGAAAAGTTTAAAAAATCCAACTGGATTTTTAGTGATATAGATATTTTACACAGTTTTTAACTGGGATCCCCTCCAATGATGTCTCATCTATACGAGGGGGTGGTGGTGGTGGCGCAATGGATAAGACACATGCCTTTGGTGTGAGAGACCCGGGTTCGAATCCACTGTGAGACACCAATTTGTCCCTGAGCAAGACACTTAACCCCTAGTTGCTCCAGAGGCGTGCGACCTCTGACATATATAGCAATTGTAAGTCGCTTTGTATAAAAGCGTCAGCTAAATGAATAAATGTAAATGTAAATATCATGAATTGAGATAATTTCACATTTCGAAATGTTAAGTTTTAGACCCGAAGCACAAGAAAATTGTTCCACCAATTCCAGAGCATTAGGTAACTGTTTTTTATCCTCCAAGAATAGTGTGGTGTCGTCAGCTAACTGTGCAATTTTAAACTCTCGATCAAATATAGAGATTCCTGTCAAACTTTCATTTTGGTTAATCCTTAGACAAAGTAGTTCAGTGGCTAAAAGAAATAAAAACAGCCCTGTCTGACTCCACGATGGATGTCAAACCTTTTGGATGTATCAAAGTTAACGATCACTGAGCTGTTAATATCTCTATAAAACATGGTTACAGTATCAATAAATGATTTACCGAATCCAAATAACTCTAGAGTGCGAAAAAGAAATGTGTGTTCTAAGGAATCAAAAGCTTTTTGAAAATCAAGAAAAAGTATGAGACCATCTGAGTGAATTAAATTAGAGTAATCTAGCACATCTAATACTAACCTTTTATTATTAGATATGTGACGGCCTTTCATGAAGCCCGACTGAGATTCTGAAATAATGTTATTTAGACCAGTACGTAATCTTTTAGCATAAACAGAGGCTAACATTTTATAATCTAATGTTAAAAGAGTAAAAGGCCGCCAATTGTCAATTAATAAAGGGTCCTTGCTTGACTTGGGTATAAGGGATATAACTCCCTGTTTCATTGTAGAGGTCATCTCTCCCTGACTGATGCATTCCTTATACATATGAAATAAAGGCAATTTAATAAACTCCCAAAAGTGAAGATAGAATTCTACTGAAAGCCCGTCAATACCAGGGGATTTACCAATTTTCATTGAGTGCAGACTGCACACCTTCTCGTCCTGAAGCTGCAGCTCAGCCTGGACACACACACACACACACACACACACACACACATCTTAATGAAATGAGGCATTTATAGAGCGCTCTCCCCTCAACCACCACCAGTGTGCAGCATCCACTGTCAGAACAATGGCGCCAGTGCGCTCACCACACACCAGCTATAGGTGGAGAGGAGAGAGAGTGATAAAGCCAATTGAAAGCATGAGGATTCTTATTCGTAGGCCATGATTGATAAAGGCCAATGGAGGGAATTTGGGCAGGACACCGGAGTTACACCCCTACTCTTTACGAGAAGCATTACTTGCACAACCTTTACCATGGCACACTTACACGTATGCTTGCTTTATTATCTCATTACATTTTTTGGTTACACTTTATTTTACGGTGTCATTGTTACAGTGTAATTATATATTTAAGTACTGAGTAATATTAATTAAGTGCAAGTACTTACTATAGGGTTAGGATTAGGGTTTGATTGAGGGTTAGTTGCATGTAATTATGCATAATTAACTGTTAATACTATTGTAAGTACATGTAACATATGTAACAAGGACACTGTAAAATAAAGTGTTACCCATTTTTTTTTTATCATTTATTAAATGCTTTGTCTTTACCATGGCTGCATCCTTTGAGAAGTGAGCGTCACCGTTCGTGACCTGCAGTTCTTTGAGCACTTGTGTCTGCCGGTGGATCTCTGCCTCCATCCTGTCCAGCCGTGGCTGAAATGTAAAACTGTCTCCCTGAAGAAACAAATAAGAGGATAATCATAAATGTTTATTTACCATGATGCTGTTCAAAAGATTGGGGTCGCTAAGAGTTTTAATCTTAAAGGGATTATTCACCCAAAACTGAAAATTCTGTCATTATTTACTCACCCTCATGTGGTTCCAAACCCATAAGACTTTCGTTCATCTTCGGAACACAAATGAAGATATTTTTCTGTCCCTCTATTGACAGCCTATGCAACTACCACTTTCAAGCCCCAGAAAGGGAATAAGTAATCACCGAAAAAGCACCGTGGCGCATGTGTGTTGTTGTTGCATGAACGCATGCTGGAGATTAATATTTTGTAAATAAGGTGGTAAATTATGTTTGTTTTTTTCGCAATATTTAATATTATTATATATTAGAATATTAAGAATATTTATTTTAAATATTTTTAAAAGATTACTTTAATGATGTCTATACTACCTTTCTGGGGCTTGAAAGTGGTAGTTGCGTAGCTGTCAATGGAGGGACAGAAAGCTCTCAGATTTCATAAAAAAGATCTTAATCTTGTGTTCCGAAGATGAAGAGTAATTAATGACAGAATTTTCAATTTTAGCTGAACTAACCCTTTAATGAAAGAAGTCTCTTATGCACACCTGTACAATTTAAAATAACTGTTTTCTATTTTAATCTATTTTATAATGTAATTTTTTCCTGTGATCAAAGCTGAATTTTCAGCAGCCATTCTTCATTCCCAGTGTCACATGATCCTTCAGAAATCATTCTAATATGCTGATTTGGTGCTCAAGAAACATTTATGATTATTATAAGAATATATTTTGAATGGTATGGATGAGTGTCATTGGATACATTGGATTGCTTAAATTTTCAACATTAAATATATGTGGTATCATGCTTTATAATACACATCTGTGTGGGTTTATGTGTGTGTGCTGTGTCAGTCTGTACATGAACCAGTTCATCTGTTCTTTCTCAGATACCTGTAGTTTGTCCTTCTCTTTGAGGTATCCTCGCATTACGTTCTTTGCTTCATGACGTTTCAGCTGCGCTTCCTCCAATCTGTTTTCCAGAATGCGCAATTTCTATAAAACAAGCACACAAGTTCATTCATTTTCTTGCTTGAACTAACATATTTAATTGTGCTCATCGATACAGGGTGGCTAAACACTCTGCTTCCCACTAATCAAGACAGAGGGGAAGACGAAAGACTTGAGAGAAGGAAGAAGAGCATTTACAATGGAAGAATGACCACTTAGGGAAACTTATGGCAGAGTTCCCTTCTTTACTCTAATTCTCATTATGATGTGCAAAAAAATCGTATTCTCGTGAATTGTTTAGATTATATAATAATAATGGTGATAATAAAACTGTGGGCATGGTTTACAGTAATTACAGTAAGGAGAAATTGGGACAAAAATGATTTGACTGGAAAAAAAGGCTCAATATTCTTACTGCTTTTTTTCCTTTCGATTTTGGGAGGAAACCTGGACAATTCTTAAATTGTAAGATTCACCAGTGTTCATTCAAAATAAAAAAAAGAGACAATTTCTACCTTTTCCTCGTCTAGTTCCTGGTTGTCAGGCAGAGGCTTCATGCTCTCGTACTGGCGCTTCAACTCCTCCAAACGCTGCCTCTGTGTGTCAGTGGTTTGTTTCAAAGCATTCAGCTTCTTCGCTTTATCACAAACCTCCTTCTCCAGCACCGTCAGAGCCGACTGCACAACAAAAATGACTGTCAACCACAACTGATATGCAGGTGATTCTGTAACCACTGGATAGTACAAGTGAAAGAAGTGGAAAAAGGGTTTTAAATAACTGATATAAAGGTTCATTTAACCTCACCTTAACGGGCATGTTCCTAAATGATTCATTCTCCATCCCACGGTCTTGAAAAACATCCTTGGTTACTTGTTCCTCTCCCTGGAACAACCAAGACCAAGATATGCATCAAATACAGCTATAACGTGACTTAAATGATATGGATATGTTTTAACATTACATATGTGTGTGTGTTCATAATGTCTGACCTCAGCCAGTTTCTTGCGCATGTTTTCATTCGCATGTTTCAGCTGCCAGATGGTTTCTCTGTTCTTCTCGATGACAGACTGAGAGCTTTCGAAATTCGCGCTTCTTTCTCTCTCTAGTGGACAGAGAGAAACATTCATGCGAAGTTGGGTTTAATTAATGCAATATTAACTTTCTGTAGACAATTTTACTGAGCTCTTTATTCAATTTAAAGGTAATATAAATGTATTAAACAGCTATAGAAGCAACTTTGCTATGTAATAACTCCAGGCTGACATTACAACACAACATTGCCATCCTTGAGAATACATTATTAATAAGAGCAATAATAAGAAAACAATTGAAATACTCATTATTCCACTACTGCCGCAATATTACTGACTATTTAAGCAGGTTTTAAGTTAACGTTAACTGTTTCAGCTTAATTGGCGAAATCTGTAATAAAAAACTTAAGTTACCCAGAAGTTGAATTTTTCGCTGGAGCTCGGAAACATTTCGCTGAATAGCTTGCTTATTGACGCCAGGCATTTTTATGAATATTTATTATATTATAAACTAAACCGCCGTCTGCCCTGCCCGGAGTGAACTGTGCATTACTCCAGATAGGAGAGAACTGAGAAATAGAAGGTGTATCACCAATATGTTTGTGAGCTTTGAACCATATATCCAGTGGCGTAGGCAGAAATTGTATTTTGGGCGGGCCAGTGAAAAAGTGAGTGGGCCTATAGTTTTTCCTAGAAAAAAAAAATGACTTAAATAATTAAACCTTAGAGATTAGAAAAAAAGAATAGACAAACTGCAAAAACAGTTACACCTTTATTTTGCAATATTCGGCAAAGGCAATAACAAAACACTGTCTAATCATCATGTTCAACCAACAGAGCTCAGTAATTAGGCTGGAAAAACCACCAGCAATAAGGGTGCAGAAGCGATGGCGGAGCAACATATTGATTTAGAACGCGAACGCCAACTTTTGTTGAATTTAGGAGAAATCTACAGACGCAAATAGACAAAATGTAGTAAAATAAAGACCAAAATGTGTATTTTGGACTTTTTTTCACCACAAGTCTGAAAGAAGGCATTGAAGACAAATAGCCAAAAATCTCAAAATTGACCAGTGAAAAAAAACCCCTATGTTTTTGCCTGCCGTGTCTCGCCTTAAATCACTTCAGACCTGAATTATGTTTTAAGTTTCTGAAAAATATAAAAGTACATTTTCCCAGCTCATGAGGCTTCTATAAATGAGAACAAATAAAAAAAAAATTAAAAATGTTTGGCTTTAATTGTAATTTTTTTTGTCCATTTCAATGGACGTCAGGTCAAAACAGGTGTACTTCACAAAAATGTACCAACATAAAATTAAATAATAAACATAAAAATTGTTAGTATATACTTAAAGCTTTTTCTCAAGGTCAAAAACTTTCCAACAGTATACCATTTCAACTTTAATTTTGAGGTTTTTGTTTTATAGATTGCACATTGTTTGTAACAAACTAAATATCTTAGAATCAATCAATATGGTCATGTTAGAGTCATTTTCTTTGCGCATCTTTCTTTTTTTAGATCAAAAACTTGAACATTACAACATTTCAACTTTAATTGTAAGGTTTTTGCTTTATAGATCGCACATTTGTTTATTTATAACAAAATAAACCTAGGAATCAATCAACGCATTCACTTTAGAGTAATTTACTGTGTGCATCTTTGAAACAATTTCTCTGTTAACGATTTCTTGTATTTCTACAGTACATTATGGCAGCACGGTTGCCATGCATGATGCATGTATTTCGATTTCCAGTAACTACTGTAATTCACTTTACAGTACACAAGATCAGTACTGTAAACTACCAAATAGTACTTTACTGGATTTGTACTGTATTTCGTCATTTGATCTGCTTTTGCTGTAATTAATTATACGGTGTTGTACTGTAATATCTATATTGATACATTACTGATAAATATTATTATAATTTTCAAAATAATTACTAATAATGATAATATTATATCATAATATAATATGTAGTTATTAGGAAATATAGGCTATAATGGGAAAAAATATGGAAATCAATGGCTATACTGTCAACTGTCTAGTTACCGACATTCTTCAAAATATCTTCTTTTGTGTTCAGCCGAATAAAGAAACTCATACAGATTTGGAACAACATAAGGATGAGTAAGTGATGACAAATATAATTTTTGGGTGTACTATACCTATAAAGGGATAGTTCACCCAAAAATTTAAATTGGCCCATGATTTACTCACCCTCAAGCCATCCTAGGTGTATGACATTGTTCTTCTTTCAGACGAATACAATCGGAGTTATATTAAAAAATGTCCTGGCTTCCAAGCTTTATAATGGCAGTGAATGGTTGTTTCTGTTGAAAGTCCATAAAAGTGCATCCATCCATGATAAAAGTGCTCCATGCGGCTCTTGGAGGTAAATAAAGGCCTTCTGAAGCGAAGCGATGCGTTTGTGTAAGAAAAATGATTCATTTTCAAGTTACGCTTTAGATTTATGTCAAATCTGTATGTTTTGTACAGTTTCGCCGGAAGCTAGTCATTTTACTTTATAAAGTTTTAAATACGGATATTTTTCTTACATCTCCATCTTCCTCATCATCACTCCACATAAAGTCAACATCTGAGATACTTCCATCAGCTATATGTTCAAGCACTTCAAGAACTATATATTCTGCATATGAAAAAGTAAAAAAAATGTATTGGTACTGTGATATAGATTTTTTATATAAGAAATTTCAATCAGCATTACTGGACTTCAATTACTGGAATGTGATTTCAGTAACAGGCTTTTGAACCCACTGTCCATTCTAATGGACAGACACATTTGAAAAAATCCTGATTTAAAATTTGAAATTCTACAATCGATTTTTAACTTTAATTAATAAGTTCAATCTTTCTATTTTACATACAAACTATGAAATACTGACAAACATATCAAAAAATTTAAATAAAACCATAGAAAATGTTGCTTGCTTCTGTGTTTGGAGTGAAGTGCTGACATGCTTCTCTTCAAAGTAGTGTTTTTTTTTTATAATTACTACATGCAGAGCTTTACTGCCATTTGATTGGATGACAAGCGTCCAATCTAATGGACTGCAGGCTTTAAACTAGGTGAAATGCTCCAGAAGTAAAAAAAAAAGGGGGGTTGACATGTGATGTCCATTGTAATGGACGCAGGGTCTGAATGGGTTAAATCACTTCACGGGCAAAAATTAAGGAAATTAGTTAAACAACAGGCCTACCTTTGTTGTTTTCATTCTACAAAACAAGACGTAAGTGCCTGGGTTTAGTGCTGAAAACAGAAATGGTCTCATCATAGTCCAAAGAGTCACAGAGTTCTTTTTTCAAATAACTTTTTGGCTAAAAAGCAGCTAAGTTACCAAAATTAGCCCAGAGCCCGCCGCCCAGAGAGTCTATAGCAACCATAGCAACCAATTACGTTCCGGAGAGAGAGTTTATACAACTTGCTTCAACAGTTCCATTTTATTCGGAAAACAAATTAAACACACACACCAGTCAACAATAAATCAGGTTTATATTAATATATTTTCTTAAATACATTTGAATAATAAAAAGAAACTAAAAATGTATTTTGATCAAACTTGCCTGGGCGGGCCAGTGAGTAATGTGGGCGGGCCAGTGCCGCCCTGGCCCATTACTGGCTACGCGCCTGATGGAAACACCAATCACTGTTAAATGACTCCACATTTAATACACACAGACTTTGTGGCTCAGATAAGGTCCAGTTCTGGTTTATTTCTTTGCTCTTGGCTGACATGTGGCATTGCTATGGCCTGCTTGTGGCCCAGATCTGGCAAACAGGAGTGGGCCACCCAAGGGCCGTCATTCCACGCTGCATGTGGGCCAGATCTGCATTCCACAAGTGCCATATGTGGGCCGGATCTGGGCCGAAACAATGTTGCTATCTGGGGAGGGATGTGACAACAACCTCATTGTCGAAATTTGGACATGTGTCAAACCACTGTGATTCGGTATCTTTCTTAAGTTTAAATCCAGCACTACTCGAGGCTGATGCTGAATTCTCAAATTGATCAGTTGAGCCAGATGCGTCGGAAGACATGGTGTCAAGCCAAACTTGTTTAACTTTCTTCTTGCCTCTTTTTCCCATGCATAAAGATGTCAAATCAGAACGTTTTCACGTATTTTTTCACGTTATCACCAGTCCGATTAATAGGTTATAGTGCATAAAATCTACCTTTAGAAATGACCTGGACTTTTAACATCAACAACATGCATAAAGGAATCTCATTTCTCCAAATATTACTAACTACACTTGCTCCTTACCAACCCACTCTTCAAAAACAAGTTTATCTACTTTGGGATATTGTCACAAATTACACAAAGTGATGAGGGTATATGTTAAAACCTATTTAAAAAGTTTCACTTTCTATCAGAGTTCATCAGCTTTACTAGCAATTTTAATAGTAAGGGTTTATAGAATGCAACAAGAACATAAAAAGCAGCAACATATAAAGGAGAACGAAGCCTAAATAGCCTAATAAGTAACTTGAAGGCCTCCATGCTTTAATGTCTTGATTGACATTGTCAAAGTTTTAAAAGAAAATGCACTTACACACTCCCCTTCAACCAGTCCTATTGGTGGAGCGTAGGGTTATAGTCTCAATACAAGCAACCTCAATTCTCTCAGACAACCTAATCACATTATTATAATAATGCTTGCTCTTTTGTTGTTTGGTGGAGATTGTGGATAGGATCGCAAGTTGCTGAGGTCTCACCAAGTATATTTAGCTCATTAGTTGATTTCATTATGTTTGACTACTAAACTTGATTCATCTGCATTTAATAATCTAGGTTTGTCATTATTAATACACAAAACAACATTAGTTGAATCACTGAACTTTATTTGATTTGGTCACCTCAAGAATCCGTTCCTTAACAAAGGACAGCATTGTAAAAATGAATGAAGGAAAATAAAAGTGAATCCTGACATCTCCTCCTCAGACCATGGTCAAGTCAAGTCAAATCACCTTTATTTATATAGCGCTTTTTACAATACAGATTGTATCAAAGCAGCTTCACATTGATAACATGAAAATAATACAACAAAGTTTGTTTCTAGAAGAAAATTGCATCATCGTCCACCAGAAAACGATATTTATTATTTATTATACTTATTAAGGCAGATCAATAATATTGTTGAATATTAAATGTCCCCAACTAAGCAAGCCAAAAGCAAAGGCAACAGTGGCAAGGAACCAAAACTCCATCAGTGACAGAATGGAGAAAAAAACCTTGGGAGAACCCAGGCTCAGTCGGGGGCCAGTTCTCCTCTAGCCAACGAGCGAACAGTGTATGATTATGATCCAGGCAGCGTTACAGGTCAGAGGTCAGATTGGTCGTGTCGATGAGGCCTTCACAGGGCTGATGAGGCTGGCACTTCAGGGATGCGTCATGGTTGGGTCCAGGTGCAGATCCACCATCTGATCTGGATACGGCCGGGGTCCACCTCACTTCAGTAAACGGAGAGACTGGTTGACACTTCAGTACTGCGTTGTCGTCTCTTCACACACCGCCTTGATGAAACACAGACACCTGAACAATTAAAACAAAGATTAGAAGATAAAAAAAATTACTTGCAGGAAGAGATGTTGCTGTTCAAAATCGCCAAACAAGCTGGAACTTGTGTAGACAAAATGTGTGTGATAATAAATTGCCTTTAGATCTGCTAAAAATCAAGTTAGATTGTTTTCATTAACATGCTTGTTAAAAACAAGATACATCCAGCTTCTTTCTATGCTTTCTATGTCTAACCAAACATAATGTAAGTGTTGATTGCACATTAGCAAGTGTGTCTAGTGATGGACACGGCACCACATTTAAATAATACCTTGAGTAACTGAGTCAGGGAGATGAGGTGAACCCGAAGTTACACAGGCAGCGTTCCCCTGGTCATCTATAGAAAAATTGCACAGTATAAATGTATGGGCTTAAAGAGCCTGTCTGCCTACCAATCAAACACCATGGGCATGAGGGGATACATGTAAAACTGCAGACAGCCAATTCTATATTATAATAATATAATAATCATGGCAAAGTTGTTGAACCGGATGAAGTCAGGAGAGCGTGACTGTGCAACAATACCTTGAGTGATAATTTTACTAGGAAATGATGTAGATTTTACACAGGCCAAGTCTTCCCTGTTGTTTTAAAATTAACAATGAAGAGAGATGACAAAAAGTTAAGCTTCTAACAAAGTTTCTAACCATCGTACTAAACAGAGAGACTAATATTAGCGTAGACGCCATTCTTCTTATGATGTAACGAGTACATCAGGATTTATGGGAAGTGTTCCCGGTTCCGGCTGACCTAATCTATGCAGCCTAACATTGAATTATAAAAGTCTATAATGTGTTATGTGTATGCTAGGTCAAAGAGATGTGTTTTTAGTCTAGCTCTAAACTGACAGAGTGTGTCTGCTTCCCGGACAATGTTAGGAAGACTGTTCCAAAGTTTTGGTGTTAAAAGGTATTATCAACTGGCCGGAATTTTGAGATTGCAATAGACGTGAAGGACTATAATGCGTTAAGAGCTCGCTCAAGTACTGCGGAGCTAAACCATTTAGTGCTTTGTAAGTAATCAGCAATATTTTAAAATGTATACAATGTTTAATAGGGAGCCAGTGCAGTGTTGACAGAACCGGGCTAATATGGTCATACTTTCTGGTTCTGGTAAGAACTCTAGCTGCTGCGTTTTGGACCAGCTGTAATTTGAATATTAAGCGTGCAGGGCAACCACCCATAATAGCATTACAACAATCTAGCCTTGATGTCATGAACGCATGGACTAATTGTTCCGCATGCGGTTTTACAGATACTAGACACGTGACTTTCAAATGAAAGATTGGTATCAAAGAGCACACCCAGGTTCCTAACCGACGACGAAGACTTAACAGAGCAGCCATCAAGTGTTAGACAGTATTCTAGATTAGTACGTGAGGACATTTTTTGTCTAATAAATAGAATCTGTTTTTTCAGATTTAAGTAGTAGGAAATTACTAGTCATCCAATTTTTTATATCACCTATGCATTCCGTTAATTTTGTGAATTAGTAAGTTTCATCAGGGCGTGAAGAAATATAGAGCTGAGTATCATCAGCATAACAGTGAAAACTAATTCCATGCTTCCTAATGATATCTCCCAAGGGTAGCATGTACAGAGTGAAAAGCAACGGTCCTAGTACTGAGCCTTGTGGTACGCCATAGTGAACTTGTGATCGATGAGACATCTCTTCATTTACTGCTACAAACGGATAACGGTCGGATAAGTATGATTTAAACCGTGCTCATGCAATTCCATTAATGCCAACATAATTTTCGAGTCTATTTAAAAGAATGTTGTGGTCAATAGTATCAAATGCAGCACTAAGATCGAGTAACACTAATAGAGAGATACAACCACGATTGGATGATAAGAGCAAATCATTTGTAACTCTTATGAGAGCAGTCTCAGTACTATGGTACGGTCTAAATCCTGACTGAAAATCCTCGCAGATATCATTTCTTTCTAAAAAGGAACATAGTTGTGAGGATACCGCCTTTTCTAGTATCTTTGAAAGAAAAGGTAGATTCGAGATCGGCCTGTAATTGACTAATTCTGTACGATCAAGTTGAGTTGCGTTTTTTTAACAAGCGGTTTAATCATAGCCAGCTTAAAAGTTTTTGGTACGTATCCTGATGACAAAGATGAATGATGATATTAAGAAGAGGATTTTTCTCAAAGAGCAAGGACGCGCTTGCCCACGACTGGCCGAGCCGCCCGCTATATGCATTTCCTCCGGTCACGATGCTACCACAAGTCATCGAACAGATCAGGGAAAGCAAGTGTGCAGTGCTGGGTCTTCCAGACCCAGTTATGGTTCTCCGAGTTGACACAACTGCTGGAAACAGCCCCATGGCTAATTCCGCTGAGAAGAGATCTCCTCACGCAGGCGAACGGGAAAATCTGGCATCCCCGTCCCGACTTGTGGGCCCTTCATGTATGGCCCCTCAACGGGTACCTGGGTGTCTCCCGCATAGGGTGCTAAAAACCATCACTGAAGCAGGAGCGCCCTCAACTAGGCACTTCTATGCTCAGAAATGGGTGGTGTTCTCTGGCTGGTGCGCAGCACGGAGCTTGGACCCCGACTCATGCAAAGTACCAAGTGAACTGGTTTTTTTTGCAAGAGCTCTTGAACGCGGGTCGCACCCCCTCCACGCTCAAAGTAAATGTGGCGGCCATAACATCATCTCATGCTCTTGTGGCCGGACAATCACTAGGAAGGAACATTGTGCGCTTCCTTAAAGGGGCAAGGAGGCTAAACTCTCCGCGACCCCCCTCTGTGCCTATCTGGGACCTCTCCACGGTCCTGGAAGCATTGAAGGGTGCACCGTTTGAGCCGCTTCGGTGTGCGGACCTGAAGCACCTCTCGTTCAAAACCGCTCTTTTTCTGGCGCTCGCTTCAGTCAAGAGAGTGGGCGATTTACATGTGCTATCAGTGAGCGCGTCCTGCCTTGAGTTTGGGCCTAACGACTCCAGAGCCGTCCTCAAGCCAAGGTATGGTTATATTCCTAAAATGCTCTCGACTCCGTTCAGAGCACAGGTTATTTCACTCGCAGCTCTTCGCTCACCAGAGGATGAAAGAGACACGAATTTACTCTGTCCCGTCAGGGCTCTCAGAGTTTATCGGGAGCATTCTGACAGTCGGAACAGTTTTTCGTATGCTTTGGCGGCCGCACCAAGGGGTCAGAGCTCATTCCACGAGAGGCATGGCCTCGTCTTGGGCTTGGTCAAGTGGAATACCCATTGAAGATATGTGCGGTGGCAGGCTGGGCCTCGCCGTCCACATTTATGAGGTTTTATAACCTGGAATTGGTTCGTGAGTCTGAGCTGCCTCGCCATAGATTCGTGCAGTTGCCGCAGCACAGCCAATGACCGTACTCGCTGTTTATCTGTGTATGCTGTGCAGCTGCACTGCATTTTAAAGATTTGGCTTCAATATTCTCGAGAAATGGAGTTTTCTCATAGCGTAAGCTAGCCAGGTAAGCTAGGTTACGTTAGTAACCGGGACGAGGGAACTGCAAAGGGGCATGAAATAAACAACATATTAGTAATATTAGTCAGTGTTATTTTAGAACTTCCAAAAAAGTTAAATATGACATATATTCCTAAAGTAAACAAAACAGTCAATGTTTCAATAGTTACAAATCTTCAACAACCCAAAATACAATAACAGCAACTTGACTAATCATTGTTCCTCACCTCCTCTTCCTCTATCTCCTTCAGGATGGTTGCCAGATCTTTGCCCTGTAGTTCCTCCTTCAGCAGCATCAGTTTCTGCTCAGCCTCAGACATCAGCTGCAGTGTTTGTTCTTCTGAGTCTGGAGTCAGCTGTGGTGTCGGACCCTTCATCTGCCAGAGACCAAGAGGAATGCTCAGACATTTCATGCATGCATCATTTGAATGTAAAAACATTTCCTTAATCACTAACTACAGAGAAAACATCCCTGGACACTTAATGAATTTTTCTTATGCAGTTTCTAAAAAAAACATTCTAAAACACCTATACTATGTATCAGTCTCCGATGCGCGTTCACGAGAGCACCACGACACGTGTGTGTGTGTGGTGATGACGCAGCAGCTGGCGTTCTGACATATAACCTACAAGCAGAGGAAGATGCACGCGAGGCCGCGCATGCGTCGTGGTGCTCTCGTGAATGTGCGTTGGAGACTGATACAGAAGGGAAGAAATTACTGAATAAAGTTGACATTTTGTTTTTTTTGGTGCACAGAAAGTATTCTTCATAAAATTAAAGGGATGGTTCAGAGTAAATTCAACCCAGGGTCCTTTGCACCATGACCTCAAGCCAAACACCCCTGGAATGCTTGAGGTCATGGTGCAAAGGACCCTGGGTTGAATTTACTCTGAACCATCCCTTTAATTTTATGAAGAATACTTTCTGTGCACCAAAAAAACCAAAATGTCAACTTTTTGAAGAAGAAGCCTTTTTTTTCCTTGGTCAAACATTATTAAAGTTAAAGCTTATTTAGCGATATCAGCCGAATGGCTTAGTGCAGGTGCTAATGGATCAAGGTTGATCTTCTTTGGTCAATGGTTGCTTGGTCAATGATTGACTCCGGCTGCTGCTTCAGCTTGACACGGGTGATGACATCCTCATCATTGCTCCTGTTGTCCTCATCTGTTGACAGAAAAGACATGCAGGTGTGTTAGGTGTGTGTCAGCTCTGTCTGCTAAACGTAATAGTTCTGTTATTGTTCCATATGGATCAACAGCATTCATAGTTCCCATGTACCAGTAGGCCAGTCTCTCAGTCACACACACAATCACACGTAAACGTGATCTGGCCTTTGAGACATTAACAAATCCACCACCACTCTGTACAACAGAAGGGTGAGCTTTAACTTCCACACAGTGTACAGATTAAGGAATGGAACTAAATCAGAACAGCACAGGTGAACATCTTGATAAGAGGGAGCTTTTGAACTGTGTACATCAAAAAACACATGGCCGTTCCTGGTCAAGAGCTTTCCAAGTTCACAAATCAGTGATCACTGGTGCAAAATGAAAATCAGAGTGCCCAAGATAAAGAAGTATAATGGGAAAAAAAGTTTTAAACACATACAGTATGCCAAGTTCTTAGATATAATCTATGTAATATTTGTATCCGTGTTGATTTCATATGGCTTTTATGTTCAACAAGAAGTTTAAATTTAACAAATGTCATGTGGTGTAACCATCAAGTAAAAACTAATAGCATATTTTATTTATACCTCGATGAATGATAAAATATATTTTTCAAGCTAAAAATTATTTGTAAATATATCAAGTAGGATTTTTTATTGAGGAGTTTTTTTTTTACTATATGATATGTGTGACTTCACGCCCCAAAAAGCTTAATTCAGATATAGGACACATGTATGGAAGCCCATTTCCGCCATTAAGCAATAATTATGAGATAAGAAGTCAGTTATGGCATAACAAATTTAAATGATCAAGAAAAGTCATAAGTATTACAAAGCGTTGAAATTATGAGATAAAAAGTCAATTATGGCATACAAATTTAAATTGTCAGGAAAAGTCACAATTACAAAAAGTTTTAATTAAAATATAAAAAGTAAATTATAACATAAAAAGAGTAAATGAAAACAAAAAGTTATAGAAAAAAAATCATAATTGTGATAAAACATTTAGACTTTTTATCTCATAATTATGACTTGGTATTTCACCAAAGCATGATTTTTTTCTTATGTGGCAGAAATGAGATTCCATGGTGATATGAGCTAGTGTCTCACCATCAAAAGAGTCCTGTTTCTGGTCCTCACGGAACTGAATGCGCGTGTTATACTGGGGTAGATCTTCTGCTATCTTGGCAAGGAACTGCAAAGGGTCATGAAATAAACAACATATTAGTAATATTAGTAAGCGTTATTTTACAACTTCCAAAAAAGTAAAATATGACATATATTCCTAAAGTAAACAAAACAGTCAATGTTTCACTAGTTACAAATCTTCTACAAGCCAAAATACAATAACAGCAACTTGACTAATCATTACTGTCCATTTTGTTTTTTTTGGTGCACAGAAAGTATTCTTCATAAAATTAAAGGGATGGTTCAGAGTAAATTCAACCCAGGGTCCTTTGCACCATGACCTCAAGCCAAACACCCCTGGAATGCTTGAGGTCATGGTGCAAAGGACCCTGGGTTGAATTTACTCTGAACCATCCCTTTAATTTTATGAAGAATACTTTCTGTGCACCAAAAAAACCAAAATGTCAACTTTTTGAAGAAGAAGCCTTTTTTTTCCTTGGTCAAACATTATTAAAGTTAAAGCTTATTTAGCGATATCAGCCGAATGGCTTAGTGCAGGTGCTAATGGAACAAGGTTGATCTTCTTTGGTCAATGGTTGCTTGGTCAATGATTGACTCCGGCTGCTGCTTCAGCTTGACACGGGTGATGACATCCTCATCATTGCTCCTGTTGTCCTCATCTGTTGACAGAAAAGACATGCAGGTGTGTGTCAGCTCTGTCTGCTAAACGTAATAGTTCTGTTATTGTTCCATATGGATCAACAGCATTCATAGTTCCCATGTACCAGTAGGCCAGTCTCTCAGTCACACACACAATCACACGTAAACGTGATCTGGCCTTTGAGACATTAACAAATCCACCACCACTCTGTACAACAGAAGGGTGAGCTTTAACTTCCACACAGTGTACAGATTAAGGAATGGAACTAAATCAGAACAGCACAGGTGAACATCTTGATAAGAGGGAGCTTTTGAACTGTGTACATCAAAAAACACATGGCCGTTCCTGGTCAAGAGCTTTCCAAGTTCACAAATCAGTGATCACTGGTGCAAAATGAAAATCAGAGTGCCCAAGATAAAGAAGTATAATGGGAAAAAAAGTTTTAAACACATACAGTATGCCAAGTTCTTAGATATACTGTATGTAATATTTGTATCCGTGTTGATTTCATATGGTTTTTATGTTCAACAAGAAGTTTAAATTTAACAAATGTCATGTGGTATAACCATCAAGTAAAAACTAATAGCATATTTTCTTTATACCTTGATGAATGATAAAATATATTTTCAAGCTAAAAAGTTTTTTTTTTTACCATATAAATACCCTGCAATGTGTGACTTCACGCCCCAAAAACCTTAATTCAGATATAGGACACATGTATGGAAGCCCATTTCCGCCATTAAGCAATAATTATGAGATAAGAAGTCAGTTATGGCATAACAAATTTAAATGATCAAGAAAAGTCATAAGTATTACAAAGCGTTGAAATTATGAGATAAAAAGTCAATTATGGCATAAAAATTTTAATTGTCAGGAAAAGTCACAATTACAAAAAGTTTTAATTAAAATATAAAAAGTTAATTATAACATAAAAAGAGTAAATGAAAACAAAAAGTTATAGAAAAAAAATCATAATTGTGATAAAACATTTAGACTTTTTATCTCATAATTATGACTTGGTATTTCACCAAAGCATGATTTTTTTTCTTATGTGGCAGAAATGAGATTCCATGGTGATATGAGCTAGTGTCTCACCATCAAAAGAGTCCTGTTTCTGGTCCTCACGGAACAGAATGCGCGTGTTATACTGGGGTAGATCTTCTGCTAATAGCATATTAGTAATATTAGTAAGCGTTATTTTACAACTTCCAAAAAAGTAAAATATGACATATATTCCTAAAGTAAACAAAACAGTCAATGTTTCACTAGTTACAAATCTTCTACAAGCCAAAATACAATAACAGCAACTTGACTAATCATTACTGTCCATTTTGTTTTTTTTGGTGCACAGAAAGTATTCTTCATAAAATTAAATGGATGGTTCAGAGTAAATTCAACCCAGGGTCCTTTGCACCATGACCTCAAGCCAAACACCCATGGAATGCTTGAGGTCATGGTGCAAAGGACCCTGGGTTGAATTTACCCTGAAACCAGGGGGTTTATGTATTTGACAAGATTCATTAGTACCAGTGGTATGTGTTGAAGTTTTTCACTGAGGTGCTTCACTCCTGCTTTGGCAGCGTTCAGTGGATGTTTGAGTCCGTACAGACGATCTTTAGCTGCATCACGGCGCTGCTGCGTCTGCTCAAGCTGCTGCTGAAGCTCACAAACCTGCAGAGAGCTGACCGAGGACAATAATGTTATGTTACTATTCAGTCACAATAACAGAGAATGTGAAGTGATATCATATTCACACTGTCTACAATGTCTGCTCTTACCTTGAGAGTTCAGTTTCTACTGAGTATTTCATATCCTGAAGCTGAGTTTGAAGCATATTCCTCTCTTCCTTCAGTGGAAGCAGCAAACTCTCATTTTCTGCCTTCATCTTCAACAAACGTTCCTGTGTTTTTCTCCGAGAGATAAACAGGCCCACTAGTTCCTATTACAAGAGAAATCAGGAATACACATTGCTTAACACAAGAACAGAATAAACATTGCTTAACAAGGAGTAATCTATAATATACTTCAATGTATATGTAATGAGTGATTATAATCAAGGTATTAATCAATATTTTTCCTTCTAAATATCAAATGAGTTAAATGACTTCTCTGGGGATTTTACTTTGTTATAGAAGTTACCAGTGTGATTACTGAAATGTTCTTTTCATGTATTCTTTAATGTCTGTGTTTGATATCTGAATGCAGTAACAGTGCTTGCTCATTTAGCCCGGCTTCCAGAAATGAAATATGGATTTGTTTTGTGTTTGAGAAAGGTCTTCAACGTGTTAAAACATAGGGTCATTGAAGCCAATAGTTTAAGGGACCATTTCTTTGTTAAAGCCTTACTTTCCAGTTAGACTAAAGTGTAGCTCTCCTTGAGAGAAAGAATGCATTATCTTGATGTTTTGAGAGGACTCTCCTGTTTATAGTTAGAGCCTGGCCAAATCCAACCTTAGAGAAGCTGTGTGTCGGTGTGTGTGTGTGTGTGTGTTAGTCTTCTTGGTTACAGGTTAAGGAACCACTGGCATTATTGGAGATTGACTGAGTTATTGTTCTGGACATGCTGGCGTCACGACGTGTCTAACTTCAGGGTCTGAGTGTCAGCGGCATAATCGATAGAGATATGCTTCCGTCTATATGTATATGTGTGGAAAATTACTATGTTTATCTATTTCTTAGCCAATCAGAAACTGCAACCTGAATAAAGGACGTAGCTTAGACCTTGGTGAAGGGTATAACTGCTGTGTGTGTGTGTGTGGTGTAGGATATAACTGCTGTGATCTTTGTAACTGTAAGTGGGGCGGCCTACGAACTACTGTGTGAGTCTTGAAGCTGAACTTCTGCTGATGAAACTGCAAACTATCTTCAGTAAAACTTTCCTTTAATTTATTATAATTCTGACTCCGGGGTCTTCTTTCAAACATCTGGTCCTTGTGTCCTAAACTGTTACTCCCCTAACACACTGAAAACAGTTGAATGTTGTGTTGTGTGTCCTCACCCGTGGGTCTGTGACTCCAGTGGCCTCTCTGATTTGCTGGAAAGCTTCCTCAAAAGGAGAGATGGCTTCCACTTCTTCTACTGCGTTGGCCTCGCTGCTCAGCTCGTCGGGGAGCTATTTTTCAACATTGATAATAATAAGAAAGGTTACTTGAGCACCAAATCCATATTAGAATGATTTCTGAAGAATCATGTGACATTGAAGACTGTATATGATGCTGAAAATATAGCTTTGCATCACAGGCATAAATTATATACTTAAATAGAAAACAGTTATTTTAAATTGTAATAACATATTTCGCAACATTACTTTATTTCTCATCAAATAAATGCAGCTTTGGTGAGCATAAGAGACTTAATATCGTAATTATTCCAAGCTTTTGACCGGAAGTGTATATACTTATAAATAGTTGAATTGTCTATTTTATTTTATTGTTGTGAGCTTTGCAGCATGCTAACACAAAGCTCTATTAACATCAATTGGGAGTCCAGTCTCCTGTGCACTTCACATGAGAAGTGCTATTAGTATGACACACATATCTTTATGCTTATTAGAGTATTACATTGTTATCTGATGTGTGATGGATGATGCTCGCTCTTCTCTTCCTCTCCTTTGCCTGAGCAATCCTCTCCTCCTGCTGCTTCTTGTAGAGGGAGAGGATTTTCTCTCGCTTTCTGCGCTCTCTGCACACTAGGGCTGCATCTAACGATTATTTTTGTTGTCGATTAATCTATCGATTATTTCTTCGATTAGTCGACTAATCTAACGATTATTTTTCCGATTAATCTAATGATTATTTTTGGGATTAGCTGATTTATCCATTGGCAAACTTTCCAATAAATAATAAGTACAACAATATATCAGCTGTATTTTGAAGAGGGTAGTGCATCTGTATACACCAATGTGTCCCTGAGCAAGACACTTAACCCCTAGTTGCTCCAGAGGCGTGCGACCTCTGACATATATAGCAATTGTAAGTCGCTTTGGATAAAAAGCGTCAGCTAAATGAATAAATGTAAATGTAAATGTATATTATTTTAACATGAAATCTATGAATGATGACAAAAAAAAAATTCTTTCAGAAAGGGTAATTGTCATTTTATTATGAAATATGCGAACAGGAAGCATTTTAAACTTTATTTTTAACTAATGGTACTATTTAAAAAAATTTAAGATACACAGGCCCATTTAGGAAATGTGTTTACTATAATCTGTTATTAATTACCGTAGTGGGAGTATGATTTACTCAATTAACTTGTCCGAAAATGCACTTGTGTTTATCTGCAAAAAGGTTCACATACACTAGATTGCAGCCTATAGGCTACTGTTAATGTTAATATAACGTTAGTCGTTTGTTTTTAAAGTCTACATTAGAGACCTGCGCAGGACGGATTTCTCCCTTAATAATTCCTAAAAAGCTGACATCTCAGTTCATCGCGATCTCACAGATTAACTCTGTTATTATCAATGAAACTGGCTGCACAATGAATCTTTCATAATATCTACACTTTGTTTGCTATAATCAGATGATTTGCCAGTATGCAGAATTCAGCACTGAACAAAAAGTCCATTTTGAGCGGTGAGGGGATTCTAGCATAAATGCATCTGATTGGCGTTCAAGAAATCAACACATATGTCTGTGATTGGCTACATTGTTCAACGCTGCAAACATGTTATAAATAGATAGAGACTCTGGCCTGTAAATCGTTTCTATTTTGTTTTAGTTGTTCTTGTTGCTTTTGTCAAACAGATGAATGACAATTTATTCGTTTTTAGATGTTCAATTTATAGATAATTCTATTTCGCGGGAGTTCCGCGAATCGTTTTATTCTCCCGCAACCAGCACACACACGAGTGCATTACCGCCCGCGCCCGGCCATCAGATCTATGTTCCCGGCTCCCGCGCCGCACTCTGTTGCGTTGTGACCCGCGGGAGTGCAGGTCTCTAGTCTACATGTGCATACACAACTTTTAAAAACTGGCAAATGAAAGCTTCGTTAACAGATTTAAGTTTAAGTTATAAATTAAAGTCCATTTTATTGTCACCGAATGGGGCATAGTTTGCATAGTGAAAGCACCTTTCTGTTCGGCCGTAGTGGTAAAGTATTCCCATACTTTGGATGATCGTGGTCCGTCATTTTCACCATGAGAGGGAGCAGAAGCCGCCATTACTCGATATTTAAACGTAAATAATTACGCGTCGACGCATTTCATGCGTGTCGACGTATTTTCATAGTCGACGTAATCGATGACGTCGACGCGTCGTTGCGGCCCTAGTCCAGACATTAGAAAAATATCAGTCTACACATGCGTTTAATATTTAATATGAGGGAAATAGGCTACACATGCCGTGGACGTGACACAAAAAATCTTTAACTTTTAGGTGGCAAAATATTTTTTTTGTAATTCTGTGAATTACACTGCGCAAACCAAAAGTAATACTAGGCTACCCACCGGATACTCTCCACAGAACATAACATTCATTTTACCGTATTTTCCGCACTATAAGGCGCACTTAAAAGCCTTTAATTTTTTCAAAAAACGACAGTGCGCCTTATAATCCGGAGCGCCTTATATATGGATCTGGCACCTTATATTAATGTCTGTAAAACAACCGCTGACTTAAACCTTTTGTTTACTTTCGCCTGGCACCGGAGCGCGAGCCTCCGCTGACTGCGCGCGCACCTCCCCAAACAGACGAGGCATCTTGACGCAACTGTTTTGTTTTAGACTGAACACCAGACCATACAACTGATTTAGTCGCGCAAACTGGGTGCCGGTGTGATGAGATGTACTAATATCCGTCTGCTCGGGCAGATTCGGCTCAAAGTCGTGCATCTTCGGATGCGGAGGCGCGCGCGCTGTCACAATGACGTCATTTTGCCGCGCGAGCGCCTCCGCATCCGAAGATGCACGACTTTGAGCCGAATCTGCCCGAGCAGACGGATATTAGTTTTTTATTACCTTCGTGCTCATGCGGACGCGTCAAATATAAACAAGGTTTTACAGCTCAGCCACTTGTTGTTTCATATTTTTTTGCAAGTGGTAGATCTTGGTTTACATTTGGACTTTGGATGTGATCTTAGGCTTGAAAAGGTTGGTGACCACTACATAACGCAAACCCAGTCAAACGTTTGACTGCAGTATCTTCTATTCTATGCGCCTTATAATCCGGTGCGCCCTATATATGAAAACAGTTCTAAAATAGGCCATTCATTGAAGGTGCGCCTTATAATCCGGTGCGCCTTATAGTGCGGAAAATACGGTATTCAGGGCCGCGGGAAGTGGGGGTGCTGTTTTCACAGAATTGTAAATGCAACGCATATGTTTGTTCATTAAAATGTCTACATTTTTAGCATTTAGTCATTTATTTGTAATAAACACTTTAAGTGGGCTATTTAAAAACTGTTATTTATATGTTAAATTATGTTTTTAAAACATAAGCACAGAGTGTTACGTAATAGTCTATTGTATGCGTGTCGAAAGAATTTGTCCGCAGCTGCTCAAAAAAAGAAAAGAAAAAAAAAACCCAGTCAAAAACCCCACTGTCAGTGTTTTGTAAGGAACAGGCAAATATGTAAAATATTTCATTAGACATTTCAAGCTATCTATATGTCTCAGGTCTGTGAGGCAATAGGCTACCTTATAGGCCCACGCTGAGTTTCGGTTCATTTATGAGACGAGCTCCAGGTTCGCCAGCGCCTCCATGTCCTGATTATCTATTTTCTAATAGCCTAGTATATTTACTTCTTATTTATTAAATCCAGACAATTGGTTGATGAAACATCGATTAAAATTAAGATACAATTAATACAAAACGAAATTAAATTTAAAGACAGGCTTTGTGCTTTCAGTTTGAGGTCTCTGTGAAAGTTTTAAAACATTATTTTAGTGCCGCTTTAGAGCGCTCACGTCCGTAACGGAGAACTGTCTGTAAATATTTATTTATTTTGTGTGTGTGTGAAATAAATTTCTAAAAAAATGCGACTTAGTCCAGTGCGACTTAGGCTATATATGTTTTTTCTTCCTCGTGGCGCATTTTTTGACTGATATGCGACTCCGGAGCGACTTATAAAATAGGCTACGGTAAGTTATTTATTCTTTTTGTGCAAATGTCCCATAAAGTGCCATCCTTTAAGGATTCATTTATGTCCCGTTGACCGGTCCATTGCATTACGAATAAAAGCAGAATCAATAAAGTCAAAAATTTAATGTGCAGAGTTTTATAGTCTTGATATTGTTTCTTATTCAAAAGTGGCGACGCCCCTTTTTTTTTCAGAATTGCGAGATATGAAGTCAGAATTGTGAGAAATAAAGTCGCAATTCTGAGTAATAAAGTCGCAATTGGGAGATATAAAGTAAGAATTGCATGATATTCGTCGAAATTTCGTGTTATAAAATCAGAATTGTGAGATATAAACTATTCTGAGGTAAAAAAAATATATAGAAAGCTTGAAATGTCTTCTTTTAAACAGAACAATTCAAAAAGTAAACAGACTGCTGCATGTGTAATTTTTAGAAAACACTTGTTCATTAATAAACAATTAAAATGTCTCCTTGCTATATTTTACATATTCATAATCATTACTTTTGCCGGTTCTTTGTGACAGCTTTTAGGCCTTTATTGGCAGCGCCACCCTTACATGTTACATGAACGCGTCACCACCGCATCAGCACCGAAAACAGGAGATTTTTCAATCCCTGTTTTGGCAGGGGAAAACTGATCAGAAAATGTAACGAAACATTGTAGAAATGTAGTGGAGTAGAAAGTATAATAATTGCTGCAAAATGTAACGAAGTAAAAGTCAAAAGTAGCCAATGCACTATTGATTCTACTTATGTAAAGTAAAGATATGTGAAAAATGTACTTAAATAAAGTAACAAAGTATTTGTACTTCGTTACATTCCACCACTGCTGATTAACAGTAATGTAAATGCTAAATGTCCTAATACCTGTTAATACTACAACAATGCAAAGTATTTGCTCTTAACCTTGCAGTTTTTCACATATCATGTAACACTCAATTTCTCCATTTCTTTGCACAAAACTCTCCAGAAATTGCCATTTAATGTTGGGTTTTTTCCTTCTTTTTTTTCAGGGGAGCATACCTCCGGACTCCCCTAGGGAGAGCCCCCCCACATAATAAATCCCAATTTAACCCCTGGTTGTATATTCCTCAAAAGTTCTTGTGATATCACTAGTTGACAACAGTACTATTTTCGGAAATCATAGGCTATGATATTGTGCAGGTGCACGTGATGCAACGCTGTCAGAGCCGACAGACTCGTGTGTCAGACTAATTTCAGTGCAAAATAATTAGGTCAAAAACGATTTAAAGGGATAGTTCACTTTGAAATTAATTTTTGGTATGTTTTAGCTTACCTCAAGGGCATCCAAGATGTAGGTGTCTTTTTTTCCGCAGTAGTTTCAATTTTGATATTTTTAGGTCAAACCGTTCTTGTCTGTCAGTCATATAATGCAGGTCTATGGTCACCACCTCAAAGAGCATGCACAGAGTCCAAATTAAAACAATTCCCTGTCGTCCAAATTAAACAATTCCCCATCGTAAGTACACATTGATGGCCTAAGACACGAAACGAGCGGTTTGTGTGAAAAAACGAACAGTATTTATATAGTTTTTACCTCTTATACACAGCCATGTCCAAGTGATCTGACGTGTACGCAGACTGGTGCATAGATATATACACACTACAGGGTGGGCCTTTTATATGGATACACCGCAACAACATGGGAATGGCTGGTGACACCAAAGTCCCGTTTGTGGCACACCAGTACATGTGAGGGGGCAAACTCCTCAAGACGGGTGGTGACCATGACATATACTAATGTGCCACAAACAGGACCTCAATATCACCAACCACTCCCATGCCACCACGGTGTATCCATATAAATGGCCCACCCTGTAGATGTCGCCTTGTCTACGGCAGTTTATTGGAACGAATGTCTTTAAGGCGACATCTAGTGTATATCTATGCACCAGTCTGCGTACACGTCAGATCAGATCACTTCGACATGGCTGTGTATAAGAGGTAAAAACTATATAAATACTGTTCGTTTTCTCACACAAACCGCTCGTTTCGTGTCTTAGGCCATCAATGTGTACTTACGATGGGGAATTGTTTAATTTGGACGACGGGGAATTGTTTTAATTTGGACTCTGTGCATGCTCTTTGAGATGGTGACCATAGACCTGCATTATATGACTGACAGACAAGAACGGTTTGACCTAAAAATATCAAAATTGAAACTACTGCGGAAAAGACACCTACATCTTGGATGCCCTTGAGGTAAGCTAAAACATACCAAAATTTAATTTCAAAGTGAACTATCCCTTTAAAGCTGCCGTCGGCAAGTCTGGCAGATTGGGTCGATTAGGCAAAATTTTGAATGTTTACAACTCTCATGCCCCTCCCCACTACCAGCGAGCACCCTCCCATCGAGGTCGTGCTCGTCAGTGCGTCACTGTGCGTGTGTACCTGATTTTCTGTGAACGCGTCCGTCTCTTCAGCATCTATCAACACCATGGACTCGGAGGTAGGCTGCCCTGGCTAATCTATCCATAGATAGCAATAACCGAGGAATTGGAAGCATTTTTGTAGATTTTCTCTCCGCCATCACGCTTCATGCAATCTCCTAGCGAACTTCAGGCGTGGCGTGTGCACGTGATATTAACGTGCGCGAGTGAGGGGGGATCTGTGGCGTGTGCACGACCTGTGATTGACAGTCAGATCTCACACCCCCCTGCGCTGATTGGACCTGATGAAGCGGGAGCGGTGGATTTTTGCAAAACAAATAACACGCTCCAGGTGGAGTTAGAAGCTCGGGTTTTTTTCTAAAACCACCTTATTTATGTTGTTCTGTCGGATTATAGTGTCAATTTCACTGAATATGATCAAAAAAATTTTGCAGACGGCAGCTTTAATATACTGCAAATAGCCTACTTGTTTTTTATGTTTATTTATAATTCATTTAGGCGGACAACAAGGCTACCAAGTACTGCGTACAGTGCGCAGCTAATTCATTTAACTTTTTTTTTTCTAACGTCATTTTTAGTCGAAAATTTCAGGATTTCAGTCGACCAAGATTTTCTTTGGTTGATTACAGCCCTACAAAAAACAAAGTCTCTCCATTTCAGAAGTCAAAAAAAAAAAAAAAAAAAAATCCAAAAATCAAAGTCTTTTGAGTCTGGAAAACTAAAGAAAATTGTAATTATCCTACCAGATGATGGTTTCAAATTATGGTTCAAAAGGGAAGGTCCATGGGCACTGGTCAGCTAGCCATTTGTGCACATTTAATTGCATCCACTAGGTAGACGATTCACCTCCACAGGATTATTTATGGCACAAAACAGGATACACTTGCCGATCACGTTCACATAGGAAAAAAACAGAGAACAAGAAAACGCAGCCTTGGAAAACACAAGGCAAACGTACAATAATTAATTTCTGATTCAACATTTCAGTAACAAATCATATAACTTACATGCGCAGCTCAAATGACACATTAATCCAAAATTTCGACAGTTATTTAACACATCGACACTCATTAATCGCTCATTGTCTCAACTCATGATACAATGATCATTGTTAAGGCCAATTTATACTTCTGCGTCGGGTGCGCGTAGAAGGTACGGCGTAGCATACGCATTGACGTGTACCATACGTCGTACCCTTCGCCGTACCCTGACGCGCACCTCCTCAAAAATGTAAAGTTAAGCCTTGTTTATACTCGACGCAGCCGCAAGATCGCGAGGCGCGCGCGGCAAAAATGACGTCATTGCGGAGTGGGCGGTCTCGCGCGTTGGGTTCGCAAGACCCAATTTCGCCTGGCGGTGTGCACTGCACTTTTTGTAACATCGCGCGCGGCGCCGCATCCGAAGATGAACGATTTCGAGGCAACTTTGTCCGAGCTGGTACGTCTGTACCAGCATGTTTATGATCCTTCCATGCGGGACCATAGAGACAGTCAGATGGCACAGAATTCCTGGAGGGAAATTGCGAAGACGTTGGGGAAGGAAGACGTATTTTGTCGAAAAGTTTGGAAAAATCTTCGAGACAAATTTGTCAAAGCCAAGTTTTAGCTGACATGCTTGCAAAAGTGGACCCAAGGAAGAAGCTTGATGTAAAGTTCAAGCTGAATCAGGTCCTTTTTGATGCACTGAGGGACAACGATGCATAGACTTTATTTGCCATTACACACATTACAAAGTACTTAGAATTTTAAATAATACACAATCGATACATTTTTTTTAATTCATTTACAAAAGAGATTTGTATTTATAGTTTGCTGTGAAATAAAAACAAAAACTAAAGATTTTATTTTGTGTTTGCATTTATAAATGTCTTCATAAATAAAAGTGAGGCAGTACACTGATGGTAACAGACAGTGATTAACCTCATTCTTTTGTCTCTATACACATAGAAACATTTACATTGATGGCGACCAATAAAAGCCTCTCATTTTGTGAATAGAAACACATTTCTATTAAGCACCCAGTTTGCACTTGTCTAAAGTAACTGCTTACATTTACAGTAGCAGAAGTTTGCCCTGCTGATAAAATTAAAGTTTAAACACTCTTCAATAAGGCTTCAGCTTGTAGTTTTGTATTACAAACTCAGTTACTGTAAATGCTATATTAACAAAAAATAAAAACTTATATTTTTATTAACATTGCCAAAGAGTAAAAAGGTAACGCATGTTTTTATGTTAGTTAATGCCACATGACTACATTAGTCAACATTTTAAGTGGATCTTAAAAGTTTATCAAAGTTGTCTTAAGACAGCAACAGGTATCATTCAAAAATAATTGTAGAATTTTGATGAAAGGTTTTGATCCACGCAAACTACTTCTTCACTGCTGTTTCCCGGTGGTTTAGAGGTAAATTACTCCGAGTCGCCCCCTGTCGTTTCAAAGAATAACACAACGGCGCGCGCGTCAAGTATAAATGCCTCGTCCGTCTGGAGAGGTGCGCGCGCGGTCTGCGGTGACTCGCGCTCTTGCGGCTGCGTCGAGTATAAACAAGGCTTTACGCGTCGCGGCGGACCGCAAGATCTGTGATTGGTCGGCTGGATTCCTCCTACGCATTTCCGGAATGATCTTTTTTTTTTTTTTTTTTTTAGTTTTTTATTTATTTTTTTATTGAAAATTTCAAGAATTACAAACAAACATGGCTGCATAAAATCAGTTTCTTCAGAATAAGATACAACAAAAATATAGCCAGAGGGAGCAGCACTCAATACAAACAGTAAATATATATGTAGTCTTAGTAACAAGAATGAGGATGAGACATTCAAATTAAAAATAAAATAAAATAAAAAAATAAATAAAAAAATAAAAAAACATAAAAAAAAACATATAAGGGGAGAATTCAGTCATTGTTCAGCTATTAACCTCAGTTGGGAAGTGTTTTAGGGTATCATATATTTTTTGTGCTTTAGGACTTTTCAGAGTTTTTAAGGATTTCATATACAGCTTAAATTCATTTAAAAAAACAACAAATTTGGGAGATGATTTTACAATTCTACATTTGTGAATAAAGAATTTAGCTAGACATACAATTGTATTAGTACAGAGCTCATCACCCTTGCTTTGTAATATCAAACCAAATGTTATGTCATCACAGGAGATAGAGGTTGGGAATGAAGATATCTGTTGCTTAACCCATTTATGTATATCACACCAAAATATCTGTATCACATTACATGAGAAAAACACATGGTTCGTAGTTTCGACATCAATTTCACAAAATGTACATGTATTATCATCTATACCAAAGCGAAGTCTCAGTAATTCTTTAGAGGGGTAAATGTTGTTCATTACTTTGAAATGTGTTTCTTTCACTTTAGGAGGTATAGGGAGTGTTAGATACACTGTTCTTAGTTTAATGATTGACACTTTATCAAATTTTTGTAGTATGTTATTTTTATTTTGCATATTAGGATAAAGAAAATCAATAAAACAATTTCTAATAAAGTGATTGGTGCATTGCTTATCCAAAACAAAGATCCCTTGAATTGATAGTGGGGCCAATTGTGGTTGTATCGGGTAATATGCCAAAATGTTTCTTGTTAGAAGGACAAATCCTTTGGGTAGTGCTTTATGTAATTTAGTAAAGTCTGAATTTAAGGGTTTGAAATTATGTTTGATGCAAAATTGTTCATAATTTAAAAAATGTCCGTTGGTATCCATTAAGTCGGCCATAGACCATACATTTCTCCCATACCAATCCTCAAAGAACAGAGATCTGTTGCGGTGCAAAATATATCTGTTGTTCCAGAGTACAGATGTGTGGGGTGAGAAGTTATGTACGTATAACATTTTCCAATACAAAAGTATTTGTTTGTGAAACTCTGACAATGATATAGGTAGTTTGTTAACACTAAAGTCCGCTCTAAGAAGAAATTCTAATCCCCCAATTTTCTTGAATAAGGTCATTGGAATACAATACCAAAAGGAGTTGCTGTGTTTGATCCAAGATTTTAACCAATTTATTTTTAAGGTTCCATTAAGGCAGTCAAAATCAATAACTTTTAGTCCTCCTTCCTTAGTGTCTTTAACCATATCGCTTTTCTTCAAATAATGTGGTCTGTTTCTCCAAATGAAGTTTAGATTAATTTGGTTGATAGATTTAATCAATTTGTTTGGAATGGCATTGGAATAGGCTGGATAAGTACATCTTGATAAACATTCCATCTTAGTTAGGTAAATTCGACCTAGTATTGATAGGTCCCTCTGTAGCCATATATTTAGTCTTGATTTGCATTCTTTAATTTTATTTTCTACATTCAGAAGTTGGCTTTGTTTTTGGTCCTTGGAGAGGTAAATCCCCAGGTATTTGATTTCTGATTTAATAGGGATATTGCAGATGTTTTTCAGTGAAGTGTCGTGTACAGCCAGCAATTCACACTTTTTTAAGTTTAATGTTAGACCTGATGCTTTTGAGAATTTTTCAATTTTGGCAATAGTTGTTGAAATTTGGTATCTATCTTTTAAGAATATTGTTGTGTCATCCGCTAGTTGGCTGATTATTATGTCTGTGCCGAGTACATTAAGTTTTTTAATATCATTACAGTTTTTAATATAGATTGCTAGCATTTCTGTGGCTAAAATGAACAGGTATGGTGAGATGGGGCAACCTTGAGGAATACCCACATTAATCTTGAAGCTTGGGGTGGTACCACTAGGTAATAGGACACAGCTACTGATATCTCGATATAATCCACCAACCCACTCTCTAAATTTGATTCCAAAGCCAAAGTGTTCGAGCGCCGAAAGAATAAATGGATGCTCTACGGAGTCGAATGCTTTATAGAAGTCTAGAAAAAGAAGGAAACCCTCATCCTCTATTTGGCTTCTATACTCAATGATGTCCATTACCAATCTTATGTTGTTATGAATCGACCTTCCTTTTAAGAATCCTGACTGTGTATCTGCAATAAGATCTGAAATCCCTGTTTGAAGACGAGAAGCAAAGATGTAAGTTAGGAGTTTGTAGTCGGAATTTCTGAGTGTAATGGGTCTTCTGTTATCTATAAATCTGGGATCTTTCCCAGGTTTTGGAATTGAGATGATAACACCATGTCTCATTGTTGGTGGAAGCACACATGTTTCAAATATTTCGGTAAAGACTTGTAGCAGCAGAACTTTTAAATCTACCCAAAAATGTCTGTAAAAGTCACCTGTAAGCCCGTCGGATCCAGGGGCTTTGTTAATAGAGAGACGACCAATTACTGCATCAAGTTCTGTAATTGTTATTTGACTATCACATGTTTGTTGGAGGCCATTCTCTATTTTTGGAATATGTTTTGCTATATCCTGAAAAAAATTCTGACAGTCCACACTAGAAAATTTAGAGCTATAGAGTTGGCTATAGAATTTCCAGATTTCTAAAGATATAAATTTTTCATCTGTGACTTCATTATTATCAATCATCAGGGATCTGATGCTATTTTTTTCCTGTCTTCTTTTTTCAAGACCACAGAAATATGCTGAGTTTCTTTCCCCCTCCTCTATCCACTTAGCTCTGGATCTAATAAAGGCCCCTTGGGCCTTACGACTATAAATTTCGTCTAGTTTAGGTTGGAGGTTTAATATCATCTGTCTATCATCTTCAGTTGGATTTAATCTATTGCAGTACATATTTAACTGATTAATAATGTCTACTTCTTGTTTTTCACAATCTTTTTTAATTGTTTTGCTGAATGAGATGGTGAATTGGCGTATTTTATATTTTAGGAATTCCCACTTTTTGGTAGCAGTTGATAGCTCCTCAGAATTGGCATATTTTTTAATTAATAATTTGATTTTTTGGCAGTAGTCATTATTTTTGAGCAGACTGGAATTGAACTTCCAATATGTGTGTGAGTGGACCTTGTTGTCATTGGGTTTGATCTGTAGTAGAATAACACTATGATCTGTTAGAGGTGCAGCAGAAATATCAGAGCTAATATTATAAACTAGCAAATGATTTGCAATTAACCAGTGATCTATTCTGGATTTATAATTGTGGCTTGAGCTAAACCAGGAGTATTTAGTTATTTCTGGATTTAAGTGTCTCCAGGTATCAACCAAATTTTGTTTTTCGCAAAAGCATGTGAATATGGTGTTTGGATGACTTGCAGAGTATCTGCTAGGATATTTATCAAAAAAATCATCATGAACTAGGTTTAGGTCGCCACCAATGATGATGTTATCAGTTGAGTGTGTTAATTTGAGGTTGTCTAAATGTAAACTAATTTGTTCAAGTAGGTTTCGATTTTCTCTACTAATATTATATCCATAAATGTTGACTAAGATGAATTTTAGACCATCTATGTTTATGATAAGAATCAGCCAGTGACCAAATTCATCTGCCATATGGGACACAATATGACCTTTGAAGTTATTTAGGAGGATGGCGACACCTGCTGATCTTGAAGTGCCGTGGCTAAAGTAAACTTCCTCTCCCCATTGTTTAGACCAAAATATAACATCATCAACCTTAGAATGGGTTTCCTGCAAAAAAATAATATTTGACTTCTTCCCTTTACAAAATAAAAAAATACTTTTCCTTTTTGTCATGTCTCTTAAACCCCTTGCATTAACAGAAATTAGAGAAATGTTACTCTTTAAACTGAACATGGAACAACAACGGATATATCAAAATAATACAAAAATAAATAAATAAATAAATAAAAAATATTTTTTTTTTATAAACAATCAACACCAACGGATTGCTGAACTTAAAGCAGCAGTAGAAGTTTCCTATCAGAAATATATAATAGTAGCAAAACCCAGAGAATATACGTTTTCATTCAAACTCACTTGTTCTCGGGATTCAAAAACCCTGGATAGTGTTATCTATGGTGAAACTCGTTGACCATTAATGAAAGCATGAGGGCCCCGGAACACTGTCTTTAGACCTGCCTTCCTTGCTTGTTCCACTTTCGGCCACACAGCCCTCCGTGCCTCTCTGTCTTCCTTGGTGAGGTCTTCTGCGAAGCGGATGTTGAGATCCTTGCAGACGGGGTGAAGTTTGGTGATCCGCCAAAGTTCGTCCCTGAAGTGGCGTCCTGTGAACTGCATGATGATCTGACGAGGGCGGTTGGTGTTACTCGGCCCCAGTCGGTGCACCGAATCCAGGATGAAATCCATCTTCTCCTTCCAGTGTGGCACAATCTTTCCGATGATATCAGAGACGATTTGTCGTGTGTTTTCGTCTTTTCCCTCCTGTAAACCATTTACCCGCAGGTTCCACCTTCTTTTATAACGCTCCAACTCTACAGCTCTTTTCTCCACTTCTGCAGCTCTTTTCCCCAGATCTGTGTTATCCTCTTTCAATTGTTTCACCTCGATGTGCAGCTTTTGGCACTGTTCTTTACAAACTTTGATCTCGGAAGAGTTAAACTCTACCGCTTTCGCGATGTTGGCTATGGTCAGCGTGTTCTGCTTTAGCTCCGCTTTGAAGTCCTGCATCATGTTTTGAAGAGTACCGATAGCAGCCAGGATCGCAGCGTTAGAGGCGTCCTCAGCATGGGCTCCAGCAGTCACAACGTCGTCGGGTTTTGACTTTTTCTGTGGTGCTGGTGGTTTAGAAGGAGATGCTAAGGAGTTTTTAGTACCTCTGGTGTTAGTTTCCATTCTTTCCGGGCCGCCATAGTCGTGTTCTTGGAGAGCCTTCAATTTAGCATTAGCTTTTGTGCTAGCCATGTTATGGTTTGCAATATCGTATTCCAGGAGGTGCTCCGGGTCACTCACACGTTTCTGAATTATTAAAATAAGTTCTCTATAATGTTACATCTTATATTTCAGGGTTTTGTAGAGTTAAACGTTCATTCTGTTGACTTTCAAGGCTTTGCTACTCTGAGCTATTCACAAAGCGTCTGCTCTCTCCGCCATCTTCCACGCCCTCCTCCGGAATGATCTTCTGCACTCTGCACCGCCCGCCCGCCATTTTTAAATTCCGAAGATCAGTGAAGAGCCATGGAAATAGACCAAGTGACCGAGAGATTGCTTGAAGTGCGGAAATACAGCCATCTGTATGACATTGCTCGTAGAAACCTAAACTCAAAACAGCCGCTAGGAATGTAAACACAGTGGAACTGGAACATTAAAACCCACCCGCGCCAACTAGCGTTTCGGCGGTGTAACTGCAGAGCAACACAGACATTCGCAGAAGTATAAATGCTCACGACGGCGTCGCCTACGTGCGTAGCCTACGACGTACACTACGGCGTACACTCGACGCAGAAGTATAAATTGGCCTTTACACGTGGTAGCTTTAGCCCACGGCTAACTAGTTCAGCTCGCGCTGTGAGTGCGGCCTACTCGACTCAGCTCATATCAAATCATTTCTGAAATTGACATATCTTTCATAAGATAACATATGATAAAAAAAAAAAAAAGTCACTCATCAAAACGAGATTGCATTATATATTCAATTAAAGAAGATTATTCAATAAAGATTATCACTCTGGGATCCACTAAATCTTTACTCCGATTTCCACTTCACCTTTCTCACTCTGACGACAACACTCCAGGCTGATGCATCCAAAGTTTCCAAGTGCACACAATCACATTTCCCGATAGATTATGATTATCATTTAGTAGAAGGAGTTTCTGGAGAAATGCTCCGTTCTGCTGTCTCATCTGATCTGTTCTCATCTGATTCCCTTCCCTCTGCTCATGCGGACAGCAGCGCGGGCGCGACCTGTGGGCGGGCCTTATGAATATGCCGCTACTGTTGGCTCTCAGGGGTGTCAGTCACTGCAGCACAATCAGTGATTGGATGAATCGCGTGCTATTGCCCAGTGGTGTGATCGAGTGCATCAAGTAAAGAAAAAAAAGAAAGAAATTAATTAAATTTGTCCAGAACAGAGCAACACGACTCAATTTAAACTGTTGTAGAAGAGCTAATATACCAAGAATGCACTGGTGAAGGATTGTCTCTGCTTTATTTTATAAGAATTATTTATGTGTCTAGAGTTCTTAATGTCCTGTACTCCCAACTTTTGTATAGTAGTACTAGTCATATTTTTTACACCAGGATGAATAAAAGGGATGTTTTTTATTTCCTGTTTCGAAAACCACTGGTAAACAACGGACTGTAATGTATAGAGGAATGAAAATATGGAATGATTTACCATTGATATATTACACATTTTTACAAGAAAAAGTAGTTTTTAAAAAATATTTAAAGGAACATTTAATGACACTATATATAGTAAATTGTTGATTTTGATATTTGGAATGAATGTTGGGTTAGTATGTTTCATTGACTTGACTTTTTATTGTTGTTGATTACATGTAGTTTTGTATTTTTTACTTGTTGGGACCCCAGGAAGAGTAGACACTGCCTAGGTAGTGGCTAATGGGGATCCACATAAACAAATAAACTTAGATGATTGATGGAAAATACCATTTACAGCCAATACAGGCAATTTACTTAGGAAAGCTTTTTTTGACAGTTATAGCACCACGTCTTGCCTGATCTCCACCACTTTTATTAGGTGTCCTCAAAAGGTGCCCATACATGTCTGCAGGGCAGGGTTAAATACTAGTATATGAAACGTATAATTTAAAATACATTAAATACATTAATGACTCGTTATAACGTAGTACAAACGTCTTTTATAATAAAGTGATTTTGTTTGATTTGTAAGCAGGCACTAAAGCGATTACCCATAAAACGTGCTTTGAACCAATCGGATTGCTTGGGTCCTCAGCCCGGACCCATCACTTCAGAGTGACCGGATACTTCACCACACGTTCTATATAGTATGAATACCGTTAGTATGAAAGTTATGGTGATTCAAAAATTGCTTGTAAGTTAGAATATGACCAGAATCATCAAAGACAGATAGAATGCAATTAAAATTATTGTTAAACCATCTAGGGAAAAAGAGAGATTTATTTCTAACGGTTATATCCGCGTTATTCCAAAGGAGAACTTTGTGGGGGGGAAAGCAATGGACAAAACACAATTTCCACGAGAGAAGGCATTGCTGATGAAAGTTAGATAAGGAGATGGGTAACTTGCTAGGTAAAAAGTTACACTTTAATAGGAAAGACAGGCCACCGAGTTTGTTGAAGATATTATTAGGAATGAAAAACCATAACGACACTGGATTCACAAGGCATCTTTTCAGCCAGTTTACTTTAAAGGTGTTTATAGTATCAGCAAAATCTAAAAAGTCAAGGCCACCTTCACCTCTGGAATTAGAGAGTACTTCTTTTTTCAATTTGTGAGGCCTATTTTTCCAAATAAAATCCAAAAATATTTTGTTAATTTCCCTTATAGCTTTATCATTGATAAACAAAGAAAGAGCAGGGTATACAAAGCGAGAGAGCCCTTCCACCTTAGATAAAAGGACTCTACCGTATAATGAAAGATCTCTCTGAAGCCAGATGTTAAAGATGTTTTTAGTTTTTGTCATTTTATCAGAAAAGTTTAAAAGAAAAGTAAAAGTCGGTAAAAGTTTAAATCAGAAAAGTTTAAAAAATCCAACTGGATTTTTAGTGATATAGATATTTTACACAGTTTTTAACTGGGATCCCCTCCAATGATGTCTCATCTATATCATGAATTGAGATAATTTCACATTTCGAAATGTTAAGTTTTAGACCCGAAGCACAAGAAAATTGTTCCACCAATTCCAGAGCATTAGGTAACTGTTTTTTATCCTCCAAGAATAGTGTGGTGTCGTCAGCTAACTGTGCAATTTTAAACTCTCGATCAAATATAGAGATTCCTGTCAAACTTTCATTTTGGTTAATCCTTAGACAAAGTAGTTCAGTGGCTAAAAGAAATAAAAACAGCCCTGTCTGACTCCACGATGGATGTCAAACCTTTTGGATGTATCAAAGTTAACGATCACTGAGCTGTTAATATCTCTATAAAACATGGTTACAGTATCAATAAATGATTTACCGAATCCAAATAACTCTAGAGTGCGAAAAAGAAATGTGTGTTCTAAGGAATCAAAAGCTTTTTGAAAATCAAGAAAAAGTATGAGACCATCTGAGTGAATTAAATTAGAGTAATCTAGCACATCTAATACTAACCTTTTATTATTAGATATGTGACGGCCTTTCATGAAGCCCGACTGAGATTCTGAAATAATGTTATTTAGACCAGTACGTAATCTTTTAGCATAAACAGAGGCTAACATTTTATAATCTAATGTTAAAAGAGTAAAAGGCCGCCAATTGTCAATTAATAAAGGGTCCTTGCTTGACTTGGGTATAAGGGATATAACTCCCTGTTTCATTGTAGAGGTCATCTCTCCCTGACTGATGCATTCCTTATACATATGAAATAAAGGCAATTTAATAAACTCCCAAAAGTGAAGATAGAATTCTACTGAAAGCCCGTCAATACCAGGGGATTTACCAATTTTCATTGAGTGCAGACTGCACACCTTCTCGTCCTGAAGCTGCAGCTCAGCCTGGACACACACACACACACACACACACACATCTTAATGAAATGAGGCATTTATAGAGCGCTCTCCCCTCAACCACCACCAGTGTGCAGCATCCACTGTCAGAACAATGGCGCCAGTGCGCTCACCACACACCAGCTATAGGTGGAGAGGAGAGAGAGTGATAAAGCCAATTGAAAGCATGAGGATTCTTATTCGTAGGCCATGATTGATAAAGGCCAATGGAGGGAATTTGGGCAGGACACCGGAGTTACACCCCTACTCTTTACGAGAAGCATTACTTGCACAACCTTTACCATGGCACACTTACACGTATGCTTGCTTTATTATCTCATTACATTTTTTGGTTACACTTTATTTTACGGTGTCATTGTTACAGTGTAATTATATATTTAAGTACTGAGTAATATTAATTAAGTGCAAGTACTTACTATAGGGTTAGGATTAGGGTTTGATTGAGGGTTAGTTGCATGTAATTATGCATAATTAACTGTTAATACTATTGTAAGTACATGTAACATATGTAACAAGGACACTGTAAAATAAAGTGTTACCCATTTTTTTTTTATCATTTATTAAATGCTTTGTCTTTACCATGGCTGCATCCTTTGAGAAGTGAGCGTCACCGTTCGTGACCTGCAGTTCTTTGAGCACTTGTGTCTGCCGGTGGATCTCTGCCTCCATCCTGTCCAGCCGTGGCTGAAATGTAAAACTGTCTCCCTGAAGAAACAAATAAGAGGATAATCATAAATGTTTATTTACCATGATGCTGTTCAAAAGATTGGGGTCGCTAAGAGTTTTAATCTTAAAGGGATTATTCACCCAAAACTGAAAATTCTGTCATTATTTACTCACCCTCATGTGGTTCCAAACCCATAAGACTTTCGTTCATCTTCGGAACACAAATGAAGATATTTTTCTGTCCCTCTATTGACAGCCTATGCAACTACCACTTTCAAGCCCCAGAAAGGGAATAAGTAATCACCGAAAAAGCACCGTGGCGCATGTGTGTTGTTGTTGCATGAACGCATGCTGGAGATTAATATTTTGTAAATAAGGTGGTAAATTATGTTTGTTTTTTTCGCAATATTTAATATTATTATATATTAGAATATTAAGAATATTTATTTTAAATATTTTTAAAAGATTACTTTAATGATGTCTATACTACCTTTCTGGGGCTTGAAAGTGGTAGTTGCGTAGCTGTCAATGGAGGGACAGAAAGCTCTCAGATTTCATAAAAAAGATCTTAATCTTGTGTTCCGAAGATGAAGAGTAATTAATGACAGAATTTTCAATTTTAGCTGAACTAACCCTTTAATGAAAGAAGTCTCTTATGCACACCTGTACAATTTAAAATAACTGTTTTCTATTTTAATCTATTTTATAATGTAATTTTTTCCTGTGATCAAAGCTGAATTTTCAGCAGCCATTCTTCATTCCCAGTGTCACATGATCCTTCAGAAATCATTCTAATATGCTGATTTGGTGCTCAAGAAACATTTATGATTATTATAAGAATATATTTTGAATGGTATGGATGAGTGTCATTGGATACATTGGATTGCTTAAATTTTCAACATTAAATATATGGGGTATCATGCTTTATAATACACATCTGTGTGGGTTTATGTGTGTGTGCTGTGTCAGTCTGTACATGAACCAGTTCATCTGTTCTTTCTCAGATACCTGTAGTTTGTCCTTCTCTTTGAGGTATCCTCGCATTACGTTCTTTGCTTCATGACGTTTCAGCTGCGCTTCCTCCAATCTGTTTTCCAGAATGCGCAATTTCTATAAAACAAGCACACAAGTTCATTCATTTTCTTGCTTGAACTAACATATTTAATTGTGCTCATCGATACAGGGTGGCTAAACACTCTGCTTCCCACTAATCAAGACAGAGGGGAAGACGAAAGACTTGAGAGAAGGAAGAAGAGCATTTACAATGGAAGAATGACCACTTAGGGAAACTTATGGCAGAGTTCCCTTCTTTACTCTAATTCTCATTATGATGTGCAAAAAAATCGTATTCTCGTGAATTGTTTAGATTATATAATAATAATGGTGATAATAAAACCCCTCCTTGAACTGCCACCTTATCGTGGTGGAGGGGTTTGAGTACCCGAACGACCCTAGGAGCTATGTTGTCTGGGGCTATATGCCCCTGGTAGGGTCTCCCAAGGCAAACAGGTCCTAGGTGACGGGTCAGACTAAGAGCGGTTCAAAAAAACCTCTTATGATGCCAACAAAATTGAGGACCGTGACGTCGCCCGGTATGGCGCAGCCGGGGCCCCACCCTGGAGCCAGGCCCGGGGTTGGGGCTCGTATGCGAGCGCCTGGTGGTCGGGCCTCCCCCCATGGGGTCCGGCCGGGCTCAGCCCGAAGGAGCGACGTGGGGCCACCCTCCCGTGGACCCACCACCTGCAGGAGGGACCGTAAGGGGCCGGTGCAAAGTGGATCGGGCGGCAGTCGAAGGCGGGGGCCTAGACAACCCGATCCCTGGACGCGGAATCTAGCTCTAGGGACATGGAACGTCACCTCTCTGGCGGGGAAGGAGCCTGAGATTGTGCGTGAGGTTCAGAGATTCCGACTAGAGATAGTTGGGATCACCTCTACGCACAGCTTGGGCTCTGGAACCACACTCCTCGAGAGAGGATGGACTCTTCACCACTCTGGAGTTGCCCATGGTGAGAGGCGGCGGGCTGGTGTGGGTTTGCTTATAGCCCCCCAGCTCAGCCGCCATGTGTTGGAGTTCACCCCGGTGAACGAGAGGGTCGCTTCCCTGCGCCTTCGGGTCGGGGATAGGTCTCTCACTGTTGTTTGTGCCTACGGGCCAAACGGCAGTGCAGAGTACCCGGCCTTCTTGGAGTCTCTGGGAGGGGTGCTGGAAAGTGCTCCGACTGGGGACTCCGTCGTTCTACTGGGGGACTTCAACGCCCACGTGGGCAGCGACAGTGACACCTGGAGGGGCGTGATTGGGAGGAACGGCCCCCCTGATCTGAACCCGAGTGGTGTTCTGTTATTGGACTTCTGTGCTAGTTACAGCTTGTCCATAACAAACACCATGTTCAAGCATAAGGGTGTCCATCAGTGCACATGGCACCAGGACACCCTAGGCCGGAAGTCAATGATCGACTTTGTGGTTGTTTCATCTGACCTCCGGCCGTATGTCTTGGACACTCGGGTGAAGAGAGGGGCGGAGCTGTCAACTGATCACCACCTGGTGGTGAGTTGGATCCGATGGCGGGGGAAGAAGCTGGACAGACTCGGCAGACCCAAACGTACTGTGAGGGTCTGTTGGGAACGTTTGGCCGAATCCCCTGTCAGAGAGATCTTCAACTCCCACCTCCGACAGAGCTTCGACCAGATCCCGAGGGAGTCTGGAGATATTGAGTCCGAGTGGACCATGTTCTCCACCTCCATTGCCAACGCGGCCACTCGGAGCTGTGGCCGTAAGGTCTCCGGTGCCTGTCGAGGCGGCAATCCCCGAACCCGGTGGTGGACACCGGAAGTAAGGGATGCCGTCAAGCTGAAGAAGGAGTCCTATCGGTCCTGGCTGGCTTGTGGGACTCCTGAGGCAGCTGATGGGTACCGACGGGCCAAGCGGACTGCAGCCCGGGTGGTTGGGGAGGCAAAAACTCGGGCCTGGGAGGAGTTCGGTGAGGCCATGGAGAAGGACTATCGGTCGGCCTCGAAGAGATTCTGGCAAACCGTCCGGCGCCTCAGGAGGGGGAAGCAGTGCCCTACCAATGCTGTTTACAGTGGAGGTGGGCAGCTGTTGACCTCGACTGGGGATATCACCGGACGGTGGAAGGAATACTTCGAGGATCTCCTCAATCCCGCCGTCACGTCTTCCATTGAGGAAGCAGAGGCTGAGGACTTGGAGGCGGACTCGTCCATCACCCAAGCTGAAGTCACCGAGGTAGTCAAGAAACTCCTCGGTGGCAAGGCACCGGGGGTGGATGAGATCCGCCCTGAGTACCTCAAGTCTCTGGATGTTGTGGGGCTGTCTTGGCTGACACGCCTCTGCAGCATCGCGTGGCGGTCGGGGACAGTGCCTTTGGACTGGCAGACCGGGGTGGTGGTCCCTCTTTTTAAGAAGGGGGACCGGAGGGTGTGCTCCAACTATAGGGGGATCACACTTCTCAGCCTCCCCGGGAAAGTCTATTCCAGGGTACTGGAGAGGAGAATCCGGCCGATAGTAGAACCTCGGATTCAGGAGGAACAGTGTGGTTTTCGTCCTGGTCGTGGAACACTGGACCAGCTCTATACCCTCTACAGGGTGCTGGAGGGTTCATGGGAGTTTGCCCAACCAATCCACATGTGCTTTGTGGATTTGGAGAAGGCATTCGACTGTGTCCCTCGCGGCATCTTGTGGAGGGTGCTCTGGGAGTATGGGGTTCGGGGCCCTTTGCTAAGGGCTACCCGGTCCCTGTACGACCGGAGCAGGAGCTTGGTTCGCATTGCCGGCAATAAGTCAGACTTGTTCCCGGTGCATGTTGGACTCCGGCAGGGCTGCCCTTTGTCGCCGGTTCTGTTCATAACTTTTATGGACAGAATTTCTAGGCGCAGCCAGGGGCCGGAGGGGGTCAGGTTTGGGGACCACACAATTTCATCTCTGCTCTTTGCGGATGATGTTGTCGTGTTGGCCCCATCAGACCAGGACCTTCAGCATGCACTGGGACGGTTTGCAGCCGAGTGTGAAGCGGCTGGGATGAGAATCAGCACCTCCAAATCCGAGGCCATGGTTCTCAGTCGGAAAAGGGTGGTTTGCCCGCTTCAGGTTGGTGGAGAGTTCCTGCCTCAAGTGGAGGAGTTCAAGTATCTTGGGGTCTTGTTCACGAGTGAGGGAAGGATGGAACGGGAGATTGACAGACGGATCGGTGCAGCTTCTGCAGTAATGCGGTCGCTGTACCGGTCTGTCGTGGTGAAGAAAGAGCTGAGCCGTAAGGCGAAGCTCTCGATTTACCGGTCAATCTACGTTCCTACTCTCACCTATGGTCATGAGCTGTGGGTTATGACCGAAAGGACAAGATCCCGGATACAGGCGGCCGAAATGAGCTTTCTCCGCAGGGTGGCTGGGCGATCCCTTAGAGATAGGGTGAGAAGCTCAGTCACTCGGGAGGAGCTCAGAGTAGAGCCGCTGCTCCTCCACATCGAGAGGGGCCAGCTGAGGTGGCTCGGGCATCTTTTCCGGATGCCTCCTGGACGCCTTCCCGGGAAGGTGTTCCGGGCATGTCCCACCGGGAAGAGACCCCGGGGAAGACCTAGGACACGCTGGAGGGACTATGTCTCCCGGCTGGCCTGGGAACGCCTCGGGGTCCCCCCGGAAGAGCTGGAGGAAGTGTCTAGGGAGAGGGAAGTCTGGGCATCCCTGCTTAGACTGCTGCCCCCGCGACCCGGCCCCGGATAAGCGGAAGAAGATGGATGGATGGATGGATAAAACTGTGGGCATGGTTTACAGTAATTACAGTAAGGAGAAATTGGGACAAAAATGATTTGACTGGAAAAAAAGGCTCAATATTCTTACTGCTTTTTTTCCTTTCGATTTTGGGAGGAAACCTGGACAATTCTTAAATTGTAAGATTCACCAGTGTTCATTCAAAATAAAAAAAAGAGACAATTTCTACCTTTTCCTCGTCTAGTTCCTGGTTGTCAGGCAGAGGCTTCATGCTCTCGTACTGGCGCTTCAACTCCTCCAAACGCTGCCTCTGTGTGTCAGTGGTTTGTTTCAAAGCATTCAGCTTCTTCGCTTTATCACAAACCTCCTTCTCCAGCACCGTCAGAGCCGACTGCACAACAAAAATGACTGTCAACCACAACTGATATGCAGGTGATTCTGTAACCACTGGATAGTACAAGTGAAAGAAGTGGAAAAAGGTTTTTAAATAACTGATATAAAGGTTCATTTAACCTCACCTTAACGGGCATGTTCCTAAATGATTCATTCTCCATCCCACGGTCTTGAAAAACATCCTTGGTTACTTGTTCCTCTCCCTGGAACAACCAAGACCAAGATATGCATCAAATACAGCTATAACGTGACTTAAATGATATGGATATGTTTTAACATTACATATGTGTGTGTGTGTTCATAATGTCTGACCTCAGCCAGTTTCTTGCGCATGTTTTCATTCGCATGTTTCAGCTGCCAGATGGTTTCTCTGTTCTTCTCGATGACAGACTGAGAGCTTTCGAAATTCGCGCTTCTTTCTCTCTCTAGTGGACAGAGAGAAACATTCATGCGAAGTTGGGTTTAATTAATGCAATATTAACTTTCTGTAGACAATTTTACTGAGCTCTTTATTCAATTTAAAGGTAATATAAATGTATTAAACAGCTATAGAAGCAACTTTGCTATATAATAACTCCAGGCTGACATTACAACACAACATTGCCATCCTTGAGAATACATTATTAATAAGAGCAATAATAAGAAAACAATTGAAATACTCATTATTCCACTACTGCCGCAATATTACTGACTATTTAAGCAGGTTTTAAGTTAACGTTAACTGTTTCAGCTTAATTGGCGAAATCTGTAATAAAAAACTTAAGTTACCCAGAAGTTGAATTTTTCGCTGGAGCTCGGAAACATTTCGCTGAATAGCTTGCTTATTGACGCCAGGCATTTTTATGAATATTTATTATATTATAAACTAAACCGCCGTCTGCCCTGCCCGGAGTGAACTGTGCATTACTCCAGATAGGAGAGAACTGAGAAATAGAAGGTGTATCACCAATATGTTTGTGAGCTTTGAACCATATATCCAGTGGCGTAGGCAGAAATTGTATTTTGGGCGGGCCAGTGAAAAAGTGAGTGGGCCTATAGTTTTTCCTAGAAAAAAAAAATGACTTAAATAATTAAACCTTAGAGATTAGAAAAAAAGAATAGACAAACTGCAAAAACAGTTACACCTTTATTTTGCAATATTCGGCAAAGGCAATAACAAAACACTGTCTAATCATCATGTTCAACCAACAGAGCTCAGTAATTAGGCTGGAAAAACCACCAGCAATAAGGGTGCAGAAGCGATGGCGGAGCAACATATTGATTTAGAACGCGAACGCCAACTTTTGTTGAATTTAGGAGAAATCTACAGACGCAAATAGACAAAATGTAGTAAAATAAAGACCAAAATGTGTATTTTGGACTTTTTTTCACCACAAGTCTGAAAGAAGGCATTGAAGACAAATGGCCAAAAATCTCAAAATTGACCAGTGAAAAAAAAACCCTATGTTTTTGCCTGCCGTGTCTCGCCTTAAATCACTTCAGACCTGAATTATGTTTTAAGTTTCTGAAAAATATAAAAGTACATTTTCCCAGCTCATGAGGCTTCTATAAATGAGAACAAATAAAAAAAAAATTAAAAATGTTTGGCTTTAATTGTAATTTTTTTTGTCCATTTCAATGGACGTCAGGTCAAAACAGGTGTACTTCACAAAAATGTACCAACATAAAATTAAATAATAAACATAAAAATTGTTAGTATATACTTAAAGCTTTTTCTCAAGGTCAAAAACTTTCCAACAGTATACCATTTCAACTTTAATTTTGAGGTTTTTGTTTTATAGATTGCACATTGTTTGTAACAAACTAAATATCTTAGAATCAATCAATATGGTCATGTTAGAGTCATTTTCTTTGCGCATCTTTCTTTTTTTAGATCAAAAACTTGAACATTACAACATTTCAACTTTAATTGTAAGGTTTTTGCTTTATAGATCGCACATTTGTTTATTTATAACAAAATAAACCTAGGAATCAATCAACGCATTCACTTTAGAGTAATTTACTGTGTGCATCTTTGAAACAATTTCTCTGTTAACGATTTCTTGTATTTCTACAGTACATTATGGCAGCACGGTTGCCATGCATGATGCATGTATTTCGATTTCCAGTAACTACTGTAATTCACTTTACAGTACACAAGATCAGTACTGTAAACTACCAAATAGTACTTTACTGGATTTGTACTGTATTTCGTCATTTGATCTGCTTTTGCTGTAATTAATTATACGGTGTTGTACTGTAATATCTATATTGATACATTACTGATAAATATTATTGTAATTTTCAAAATAATTACTAATAATGATAATATTATATCATAATATAATATGTAGTTATTAGGAAATATAGGCTATAATGGGAAAAAATATGGAAATCAATGGCTATACTGTCAACTGTCTAGTTACCGACATTCTTCAAAATATCTTCTTTTGTGTTCAGCCGAATAAAGAAACTCATACAGATTTGGAACAACATAAGGATGAGTAAGTGATGACAAATATAATTTTTGGGTGTACTATACCTATAAAGGGATAGTTCACCCAAAAATTTAAATTGGCCCATGATTTACTCACCCTCAAGCCATCCTAGGTGTATGACATTGTTCTTCTTTCAGACGAATACAATCGGAGTTATATTAAAAAATGTCCTGGCTTCCAAGCTTTATAATGGCAGTGAATGGTTGTTTCTGTTGAAAGTCCATAAAAGTGCATCCATCCATGATAAAAGTGCTCCATGCGGCTCTTGGAGGTAAATAAAGGCCTTCTGAAGCGAAGCGATGCGTTTGTGTAAGAAAAATGATTCATTTTCAAGTTACGCTTTAGATTTATGTCAAATCTGTATGTTTTGTACAGTTTCGCCGGAAGCTAGTCATTTTACTTTATAAAGTTTTAAATACGGATATTTTTCTTACATCTCCATCTTCCTCATCATCACTCCACATAAAGTCAACATCTGAGATACTTCCATCAGCTATATGTTCAAGCACTTCAAGAACTATATATTCTGCATATGAAAAAGTAAAAAAAATGTATTGGTACTGTGATATAGATTTTTTATATAAGAAATTTCAATCAGCATTACTGGACTTCAATTACTGGAATGTGATTTCAGTAACAGGCTTTTGAACCCACTGTCCATTCTAATGGACAGACACATTTGAAAAAATCCTGATTTAAAATTTGAAATTCTACAATCGATTTTTAACTTTAATTAATAAGTTCAATCTTTCTATTTTACATACAAACTATGAAATACTGACAAACATATCAAAAAATTTAAATAAAACCATAGAAAATGTTGCTTGCTTCTGTGTTTGGAGTGAAGTGCTGACATGCTTCTCTTCAAAGTAGTGTTTTTTTTTTATAATTACTACATGCAGAGCTTTACTGCCATTTGATTGGATGACAAGCGTCCAATCTAATGGACTGCAGGCTTTAAACTAGGTGAAATGCTCCAGAAGTAAAAAAAAAAGGGGGGTTGACATGTGATGTCCATTGTAATGGACGCAGGGTCTGAATGGGTTAAATCACTTCACGGGCAAAAATTAAGGAAATTAGTTAAACAACAGGCCTACCTTTGTTGTTTTCATTCTACAAAACAAGACGTAAGTGCCTGGGTTTAGTGCTGAAAACAGAAATGGTCTCATCATAGTCCAAAGAGTCACAGAGTTCTTTTTTCAAATAACTTTTTGGCTAAAAAGCAGCTAAGTTACCAAAATTAGCCCAGAGCCCGCCGCCCAGAGAGTCTATAGCAACCATAGCAACCAATTACGTTCCGGAGAGAGAGTTTATACAACTTGCTTCAACAGTTCCATTTTATTCGGAAAACAAATTAAACACACACACCAGTCAACAATAAATCAGGTTTATATTAATATATTTTCTTAAATACATTTGAATAATAAAAAGAAACTAAAAATGTATTTTGATCAAACTTGCCTGGGCGGGCCAGTGAGTAATGTGGGCGGGCCAGTGCCGCCCTGGCCCATTACTGGCTACGCGCCTGATGGAAACACCAATCACTGTTAAATGACTCCACATTTAATACACACAGACTTTGTGGCTCAGATAAGGTCCAGTTCTGGTTTATTTCTTTGCTCTTGGCTGACATGTGGCATTGCTATGGCCTGCTTGTGGCCCAGATCTGGCAAACAGGAGTGGGCCACCCAAGGGCCGTCATTCCACGCTGCATGTGGGCCAGATCTGCATTCCACAAGTGCCATATGTGGGCCGGATCTGGGCCGAAACAATGTTGCTATCTGGGGAGGGATGTGACAACAACCTCATTGTCGAAATTTGGACATGTGTCAAACCACTGTGATTCGGTATCTTTCTTAAGTTTAAATCCAGCACTACTCGAGGCTGATGCTGAATTCTCAAATTGATCAGTTGAGCCAGATGCGTCGGAAGACATGGTGTCAAGCCAAACTTGTTTAACTTTCTTCTTGCCTCTTTTTCCCATGCATAAAGATGTCAAATCAGAACGTTTTCACGTATTTTTTCACGTTATCACCAGTCCGATTAATAGGTTATAGTGCATAAAATCTACCTTTAGAAATGACCTGGACTTTTAACATCAACAACATGCATAAAGGAATCTCATTTCTCCAAATATTACTAACTACACTTGCTCCTTACCAACCCACTCTTCAAAAACAAGTTTATCTACTTTGGGATATTGTCACAAATTACACAAAGTGATGAGGGTATATGTTAAAACCTATTTAAAAAGTTTCACTTTCTATCAGAGTTCATCAGCTTTACTAGCAATTTTAATAGTAAGGGTTTATAGAATGCAACAAGAACATAAAAAGCAGCAACATATAAAGGAGAACGAAGCCTAAATAGCCTAATAAGTAACTTGAAGGCCTCCATGCTTTAATGTCTTGATTGACATTGTCAAAGTTTTAAAAGAAAATGCACTTACACACTCCCCTTCAACCAGTCCTATTTGTGGAGCGTAGGGTTATAGTCTCAATACAAGCAACCTCAATTCTCTCAGACAACCTAATCACATTATTATAATAATGCTTGCTCTTTTGTTGTTTGGTGGAGATTGTGGATAGGATCGCAAGTTGCTGAGGTCTCACCAAGTATATTTAGCTCATTAGTTGATTTCATTATGTTTGACTACTAAACTTGATTCATCTGCATTTAATAATCTAGGTTTGTCATTATTAATACACAAAACAACATTAGTTGAATCACTGAACTTTATTTGATTTGGTCACCTCAAGAATCCGTTCCTTAACAAAGGACAGCATTGTAAAAATGAATGAAGGAAAATAAAAGTGAATCCTGACATCTCCTCCTCAGACCATGGTCAAGTCAAGTCAAATCACCTTTATTTATATAGCGCTTTTTACAATACAGATTGTATCAAAGCAGCTTCACATTGATAACATGAAAATAATACAACAAAGTTTGTTTCTAGAAGAAAATTGCATCATCGTCCACCAGAAAACGATATTTATTATACTTAAGGCAGATCAATAATATTGTTGAATATTAAATGTCCCCAACTAAGCAAGCCAAAAGCAAAGGCAACAGTGGCAAGGAACCAAAACTCCATCAGTGACAGAATGGAGAAAAAAACCTTGGGAGAACCCAGGCTCAGTCGGGGGCCAGTTCTCCTCTAGCCAACGAGCGAACAGTGTATGATTATGATCCAGGCAGCGTTACAGGTCAGAGGTCAGATTGGTCGTGTCGATGAGGCCTTCACAGGGCTGATGAGGCTGGCACTTCAGGGATGCGTCATGGTTGGGTCCAGGTGCAGATCCACCATCTGATCTGGATACGGCCGGGGTCCACCTCACTTCAGTAAACGGAGAGACTGGTTGACACTTCAGTACTGCGTTGTCGTCTCTTCACACACCGCCTTGATGAAACACAGACACCTGAACAATTAAAACAAAGATTAGAAGATAAAAAAAATTACTTGCAGGAAGAGATGTTGCTGTTCAAAATCGCCAAACAAGCTGGAACTTGTGTAGACAAAATGTGTGTGATAATAAATTGCCTTTAGATCTGCTAAAAATCAAGTTAGATTGTTTTCATTAACATGCTTGTTAAAAACAAGATACATCCAGCTTCTTTCTATGCTTTCTATGTCTAACCAAACATAATGTAAGTGTTGATTGCACATTAGCAAGTGTGTCTAGTGATGGACACGGCACCACATTTAAATAATACCTTGAGTAACTGAGTCAGGGAGATGAGGTGAACCCGAAGTTACACAGGCAGCGTTCCCCTGGTCATCTATAGAAATATTGCACAGTATAAATGTATGGGCTTAAAGAGCCTGTCTGCCTACCAATCAAACACCATGGGCATGAGGGGATACATGTAAAACTGCAGACAGCCAATTCTATATTATAATAATATAATAATCATGGCAAAGTTGTTGAACCGGATGAAGTCAGGAGAGCGTGACTGTGCAACAATACCTTGAGTGATAATTTTACTAGGAAATGATGTAGATTTTACACAGGCCAAGTCTTCCCTGTTGTTTTAAAATTAACAATGAAGAGAGATGACAAAAAGTTAAGCTTCTAACAAAGTTTCTAACCATCGTACTAAACAGAGAGACTAATATTAGCGTAGACGCCATTCTTCTTATGATGTAACGAGTACATCAGGATTTATGGGAAGTGTTCCCGGTTCCGGCTGACCTAATCTATGCAGCCTAACATTGAATTATAAAAGTCTATAATGTGTTATGTGTATGCTAGGTCAAAGAGATGTGTTTTTAGTCTAGCTCTAAACTGACAGAGTGTGTCTGCTTCCCGGACAATGTTAGGAAGACTGTTCCAAAGTTTTGGTGTTAAAAGGTATTATCAACTGGCCGGAATTTTGAGATTGCAATAGACGTGAAGGACTATAATGCGTTAAGAGCTCGCTCAAGTACTGCGGAGCTAAACCATTTAGTGCTTTGTAAGTAATCAGCAATATTTTAAAATGTATACAATGTTTAATAGGGAGCCAGTGCAGTGTTGACAGAACCGGGCTAATATGGTCATACTTTCTGGTTCTGGTAAGAACTCTAGCTGCTGCGTTTTGGACCAGCTGTAATTTGAATATTAAGCGTGCAGGGCAACCACCCATAATAGCATTACAACAATCTAGCCTTGATGTCATGAACGCATGGACTAATTGTTCCGCATGCGGTTTTACAGATACTAGACACGTGACTTTCAAATGAAAGATTGGTATCAAAGAGCACACCCAGGTTCCTAACCGACGACGAAGACTTAACAGAGCAGCCATCAAGTGTTAGACAGTATTCTAGATTATTACGTGAGGACATTTTTTGTCTAATAAATAGAATCTGTTTTTTCAGATTTAAGTAGTAGGAAATTACTAGTCATCCAATTTTTTATATCACCTATGCATTCCGTTAATTTTGTGAATTAGTAAGTTTCATCAGGGCGTGAAGAAATATAGAGCTGAGTATCATCAGCATAACAGTGAAAACTAATTCCATGCTTCCTAATGATATCTCCCAAGGGTAGCATGTACAGAGTGAAAAGCAACGGTCCTAGTACTGAGCCTTGTGGTACGCCATAGTGAACTTGTGATCGATGAGACATCTCTTCATTTACTGCTACAAACGGATAACGGTCGGATAAGTATGATTTAAACCGTGCTCATGCAATTCCATTAATGCCAACATAATTTTCGAGTCTATTTAAAAGAATGTTGTGGTCAATAGTATCAAATGCAGCACTAAGATCGAGTAACACTAATAGAGAGATACAACCACGATTGGATGATAAGAGCAAATCATTTGTAACTCTTATGAGAGCAGTCTCAGTACTATGGTACGGTCTAAATCCTGACTGAAAATCCTCGCAGATATCATTTCTTTCTAAAAAGGAACATAGTTGTGAGGATACCGCCTTTTCTAGTATCTTTGAAAGAAAAGGTAGATTCGAGATCGGCCTGTAATTGACTAATTCTGTACGATCAAGTTGGAGTTGCGTTTTTTTAACAAGCGGTTTAATCATAGCCAGCTTAAAAGTTTTTGGTACGTATCCTGATGACAAAGATGAATGATGATATTAAGAAGAGGATTTTTCTCAAAGAGCAAGGACGCGCTTGCCCACGACTGGCCGAGCCGCCCGCTATATGCATTTCCTCCGGTCACGATGCTACCACAAGTCATCGAACAGATCAGGGAAAGCAAGTGTGCAGTGCTGGGTCTTCCAGACCCAGTTATGGTTCTCCGAGTTGACACAACTGCTGGAAACAGCCCCATGGCTAATTCCGCTGAGAAGAGATCTCCTCACGCAGGCGAACGGGAAAATCTGGCATCCCCGTCCCGACTTGTGGGCCCTTCATGTATGGCCCCTCAACGGGTACCTGGGTGTCTCCCGCATAGGGTGCTAAAAACCATCACTGAAGCAGGAGCGCCCTCAACTAGGCACTTCTATGCTCAGAAATGGGTGGTGTTCTCTGGCTGGTGCGCAGCACGGAGCTTGGACCCCGACTCATGCAAAGTACCAAGTGAACTGGTTTTTTTTGCAAGAGCTCTTGAACGCGGGTCGCACCCCCTCCACGCTCAAAGTAAATGTGGCGGCCATAACATCATCTCATGCTCTTGTGGTCGGACAATCACTAGGAAGGAACATTGTGCGCTTCCTTAAAGGGGCAAGGAGGCTAAACTCTCCGCGACCCCCCTCTGTGCCTATCTGGGACCTCTCCACGGTCCTGGAAGCATTGAAGGGTGCACCGTTTGAGCCGCTTCGGTGTGCGGACCTGAAGCACCTCTCGTTCAAAACCGCTCTTTTTCTGGCGCTCGCTTCAGTCAAGAGAGTGGGCGATTTACATGTGCTATCAGTGAGCGCGTCCTGCCTTGAGTTTGGGCCTAACGACTCCAGAGCCGTCCTCAAGCCAAGGTATGGTTATATTCCTAAAATGCTCTCGACTCCGTTCAGAGCACAGGTTATTTCACTCGCAGCTCTTCGCTCACCAGAGGATGAAAGAGACACGAATTTACTCTGTCCCGTCAGGGCTCTCAGAGTTTATCGGGAGCATTCTGACAGTCGGAACAGTTTTTCGTATGCTTTGGCGGCCGCACCAAGGGGTCAGAGCTCATTCCACGAGAGGCATGGCCTCGTCTTGGGCTTGGTCAAGTGGAATACCCATTGAAGATATGTGCGGTGGCAGGCTGGGCCTCGCCGTCCACATTTATGAGGTTTTATAACCTGGAATTGGTTCGTGAGTCTGAGCTGCCTCGCCATAGATTCGTGCAGTTGCCGCAGCACAGCCAATGACCGTACTCGCTGTTTATCTGTGTATGCTGTGCAGCTGCACTGCATTTTAAAGATTTGGCTTCAATATTCTCGAGAAATGGAGTTTTCTCATAGCGTAAGCTAGCCAGGTAAGCTAGGTTACGTTAGTAACCGGGACGAGGGAACTGCAAAGAGGCATGAAATAAACAACATATTAGTAATATTAGTCAGTGTTATTTTAGAACTTCCAAAAAAGTTAAATATGACATATATTCCTAAAGTAAACAAAACAGTCAATGTTTCAATAGTTACAAATCTTCAACAACCCAAAATACAATAACAGCAACTTGACTAATCATTGTTCCTCACCTCCTCTTCCTCTATCTCCTTCAGGATGGTTGCCAGATCTTTGCCCTGTAGTTCCTCCTTCAGCAGCATCAGTTTCTGCTCAGCCTCAGACATCAGCTGCAGTGTTTGTTCTTCTGAGTCTGGAGTCAGCTGTGGTGTCGGACCCTTCATCTGCCAGAGACCAAGAGGAATGCTCAGACATTTCATGCATGCATCATTTGAATGTAAAAACATTTCCTTAATCACTAACTACAGAGAAAACATCCCTGGACACTTAATGAATTTTTCTTATGCAGTTTCTAAAAAAAACATTCTAAAACACCTATACTATGTATCAGTCTCCGATGCGCGTTCACGAGAGCACCACGACACGTGTGTGTGTGTGGTGATGACGCAGCAGCTGGCGTTCTGACATATAACCTACAAGCAGAGGAAGATGCACGCGAGGCCGCGCATGCGTCGTGGTGCTCTCGTGAATGTGCGTTGGAGACTGATACAGAAGGGAAGAAATTACTGAATAAAGTTGACATTTTGTTTTTTTTGGTGCACAGAAAGTATTCTTCATAAAATTAAAGGGATGGTTCAGAGTAAATTCAACCCAGGGTCCTTTGCACCATGACCTCAAGCCAAACACCCCTGGAATGCTTGAGGTCATGGTGCAAAGGACCCTGGGTTGAATTTACTCTGAACCATCCCTTTAATTTTATGAAGAATACTTTCTGTGCACCAAAAAAACCAAAATGTCAACTTTTTGAAGAAGAAGCCTTTTTTTTCCTTGGTCAAACATTATTAAAGTTAAAGCTTATTTAGCGATATCAGCCGAATGGCTTAGTGCAGGTGCTAATGGATCAAGGTTGATCTTCTTTGGTCAATGGTTGCTTGGTCAATGATTGACTCCGGCTGCTGCTTTAGCTTGACACGGGTGATGACATCCTCATCATTGCTCCTGTTGTCCTCATCTGTTGACAGAAAAGACATGCAGGTGTGTTAGGTGTGTGTCAGCTCTGTCTGCTAAACGTAATAGTTCTGTTATTGTTCCATATGGATCAACAGCATTCATAGTTCCCATGTACCAGTAGGCCAGTCTCTCAGTCACACACACAATCACACGTAAACGTGATCTGGCCTTTGAGACATTAACAAATCCACCACCACTCTGTACAACAGAAGGGTGAGCTTTAACTTCCACACAGTGTACAGATTAAGGAATGGAACTAAATCAGAACAGCACAGGTGAACATCTTGATAAGAGGGAGCTTTTGAACTGTGTACATCAAAAAACACATGGCCGTTCCTGGTCAAGAGCTTTCCAAGTTCACAAATCAGTGATCACTGGTGCAAAATGAAAATCAGAGTGCCCAAGATAAAGAAGTATAATGGGAAAAAAAGTTTTAAACACATACAGTATGCCAAGTTCTTAGATATACTGTATGTAATATTTGTATCCGTGTTGATTTCATATGGCTTTTATGTTCAACAAGAAGTTTAAATTTAACAAATGTCATGTGGTGTAACCATCAAGTAAAAACTAATAGCATATTTTATTTATACCTCGATGAATGATAAAATATATTTTTCAAGCTAAAAATTATTTGTAAATATATCAAGTAGGATTTTTTATTGAGGAGTTTTTTTTTTTTACTATATAAATACCCTGATATGTGTGACTTCACGCCCCAAAAAGCTTAATTCAGATATAGGACACATGTATGGAAGCCCATTTCCGCCATTAAGCAATAATTATGAGATAAGAAGTCAGTTATGGCATAACAAATTTAAATGATCAAGAAAAGTCATAAGTATTACAAAGCGTTGAAATTATGAGATAAAAAGTCAATTATGGCATACAAATTTAAATTGTCAGGAAAAGTCACAATTACAAAAAGTTTTAATTAAAATATAAAAAGTAAATTATAACATAAAAAGAGTAAATGAAAACAAAAAGTTATAGAAAAAAAATCATAATTGTGATAAAACATTTAGACTTTTTATCTCATAATTATGACTTGGTATTTCACCAAAGCATGATTTTTTTCTTATGTGGCAGAAATGAGATTCCATGGTGATATGAGCTAGTGTCTCACCATCAAAAGAGTCCTGTTTCTGGTCCTCACGGAACTGAATGCGCGTGTTATACTGGGGTAGATCTTCTGCTATCTTGGCAAGGAACTGCAAAGGGTCATGAAATAAACAACATATTAGTAATATTAGTAAGCGTTATTTTACAACTTCCAAAAAAGTAAAATATGACATATATTCCTAAAGTAAACAAAACAGTCAATGTTTCACTAGTTACAAATCTTCTACAAGCCAAAATACAATAACAGCAACTTGACTAATCATTACTGTCCATTTTGTTTTTTTTGGTGCACAGAAAGTATTCTTCATAAAATTAAAGGGATGGTTCAGAGTAAATTCAACCCAGGGTCCTTTGCACCATGACCTCAAGCCAAACACCCATGGAATGCTTGAGGTCATGGTGCAAAGGACCCTGGGTTGAATTTACCCTGAAACCAGGGGGTTTATGTATTTGACAAGATTCATTAGTACCAGTGGTATGTGTTGAAGTTTTTCACTGAGGTGCTTCACTCCTGCTTTGGCAGCGTTCAGTGCATGTTTGAGTCCGTACAGACGATCTTTAGCTGCATCACGGCGCTGCTGCGTCTGCTCAAGCTGCTGCTGAAGCTCACAAACCTGCAGAGAGCTGACCGAGGACAATAATGTTATGTTACTATTCAGTCACAATAACAGAGAATGTGAAGTGATATCATATTCACACTGTCTACAATGTCTGCTCTTACCTTGAGAGTTCAGTTTCTACTGAGTATTTCATATCCTGAAGCTGAGTTTGAAGCATATTCCTCTCTTCCTTCAGTGGAAGCAGCAAACTCTCATTTTCTGCCTTCATCTTCAACAAACGTTCCTGTGTTTTTCTCCGAGAGATAAACAGGCCCACTAGTTCCTATAACAAGAGAAATCAGGAATACACATTGCTTAACACAAGAACAGAATAAACATTGCTTAACAAGGAGTAATCTATAATATACTTCAATGTATATGTAATGAGTGATTATAATCAAGGTATTAATCAATATTTTTCCTTCTAAATATCAAATGAGTTAAATGACTTCTCTGGGGATTTTACTTTGTTATAGAAGTTACCAGTGTGATTACTGAAATGTTCTTTTCATGTATTCTTTAATGTCTGTGTTTGATATCTGAATGCAGTAACAGTGCTTGCTCATTTAGCCCGGCTTCCAGAAATGAAATATGGATTTGTTTTGTGTTTGAGAAAGGTCTTCAACGTGTTAAAACATAGGGTCATTGAAGCCAATAGTTTAAGGGACCATTTCTTTGTTAAAGCCTTACTTTCCAGTTAGACTAAAGTGTAGCTCTCCTTGAGAGAAAGAATGCATTATCTTGATGTTTTGAGAGGACTCTCCTGTTTATAGTTAGAGCCTGGCCAAATCCAACCTTAGAGAAGCTGTGTGTCGGTGTGTGTGTGTGTGTGTGTTAGTCTTCTTGGTTACAGGTTAAGGAACCACTGGCATTATTGGAGATTGACTGAGTTATTGTTCTGGACATGCTGGCGCCCAGCAATGCAGATCTGTGACCTGGAAGGTCACGACGTGTCTAACTTCAGGGTCTGAGTGTCAGCGGCATAATCGATAGAGATATGCTTCCGTCTATATGTATATGTGTGGAAAATTACTATGTTTATCTATTTCTTAGCCAATCAGAAACTGCAACCTGAATAAAGGACGTAGCTTAGACCTTGGTGAAGGGTATAACTGCTGTGTGTGTGTGTGTGGTGTAGGATATAACTGCTGTGATCTTTGTAACTGTAAGTGGGGCGGCCTACGAACTACTGTGTGAGTCTTGAAGCTGAACTTCTGCTGATGAAACTGCAAACTATCTTCAGTAAAACTTTCCTTTAATTTATTATAATTCTGACTCCGGGGTCTTCTTTCAAACATCTGGTCCTTGTGTCCTAAACTGTTACTCCCCTAACACACTGAAAACAGTTGAATGTTGTGTTGTGTGTCCTCACCCGTGGGTCTGTGACTCCAGTGGCCTCTCTGATTTGCTGGAAAGCTTCCTCAAAAGGAGAGATGGCTTCCACTTCTTCTACTGCGTTGGCCTCGCTGCTCAGCTCGTCGGGGAGCTATTTTTCAACATTGATAATAATAAGAAAGGTTACTTGAGCACCAAATCCATATTAGAATGATTTCTGAAGAATCATGTGACATTGAAGACTGTATATGATGCTGAAAATATAGCTTTGCATCACAGGCATAAATTATATACTTAAATAGAAAACAGTTATTTTAAATTGTAATAACATATTTCGCAACATTACTTTATTTCTCATCAAATAAATGCAGCTTTGGTGAGCATAAGAGACTTAATATCGTAATTATTCCAAGCTTTTGACCGGAAGTGTATATACTTATAAATAGTTGAATTGTCTATTTTATTTTATTGTTGTGAGCTTTGCAGCATGCTAACACAAAGCTCTATTAACATCAATTGGGAGTCCAGTCTCCTGTGCACTTCACATGAGAAGTGCTATTAGTATGACACACATATCTTTATGCTTATTAGAGTATTACATTGTTATCTGATGTGTGATGGATGATGCTCGCTCTTCTCTTCCTCTCCTTTGCCTGAGCAATCCTCTCCTCCTGCTGCTTCTTGTAGAGGGAGAGGATTTTCTCTCGCTTTCTGCGCTCTCTGCACACTAGGGCTGCATCTAACGATTATTTTTGTTGTCGATTAATCTATCGATTATTTCTTCGATTAGTCGACTAATCTAACGATTATTTTTCCGATTAATCTAATGATTATTTTTGGGATTAGCTGATTTATCCATTGGCAAACTTTCCAATAAATAATAAGTACAACAATATATCAGCTGTATTTTGAAGAGGGTAGTGCATCTGTATACACCAATGTGTCCCTGAGCAAGACACTTAACCCCTAGTTGCTCCAGAGGCGTGCGACCTCTGACATATATAGCAATTGTAAGTCGCTTTGGATAAAAAGCGTCAGCTAAATGAATAAATGTAAATGTAAATGTATATTATTTTAACATGAAATCTATGAATGATGACAAAAAAAAAATTCTTTCAGAAAGGGTAATTGTCATTTTATTATGAAATATGCGAACAGGAAGCATTTTAAACTTTATTTTTAACTAATGGTACTATTTAAAAAAATTTAAGATACACAGGCCCATTTAGGAAATGTGTTTACTATAATCTGTTATTAATTACCGTAGTGGGAGTATGATTTACTCAATTAACTTGTCCGAAAATGCACTTGTGTTTATCTGCAAAAAGGTTCACATACACTAGATTGCAGCCTATAGGCTACTGTTAATGTTAATATAACGTTAGTCGTTTGTTTTTAAAGTCTACATTAGAGACCTGCGCAGGACGGATTTCTCCCTTAATAATTCCTAAAAAGCTGACATCTCAGTTCATCGCGATCTCACAGATTAACTCTGTTATTATCAATGAAACTGGCTGCACAATGAATCTTTCATAATATCTACACTTTGTTTGCTATAATCAGATGATTTGCCAGTATGCAGAATTCAGCACTGAACAAAAAGTCCATTTTGAGCGGTGAGGGGATTCTAGCATAAATGCATCTGATTGGCGTTCAAGAAATCAACACATATGTCTGTGATTGGCTACATTGTTCAACGCTGCAAACATGTTATAAATAGATAGAGACTCTGGCCTGTAAATCGTTTCTATTTTGTTTTAGTTGTTCTTGTTGCTTTTGTCAAACAGATGAATGACAATTTATTCGTTTTTAGATGTTCAATTTATAGATAATTCTATTTCGCGGGAGTTCCGCGAATCGTTTTATTCTCCCGCAACCAGCACACACACGAGTGCATTACCGCCCGCGCCCGGCCATCAGATCTATGTTCCCGGCTCCCGCGCCGCACTCTGTTGCGTTGTGACCCGCGGGAGTGCAGGTCTCTAGTCTACATGTGCATACACAACTTTTAAAAACTGGCAAATGAAAGCTTCGTTAACAGATTTAAGTTTAAGTTATAAATTAAAGTCCATTTTATTGTCACCGAATGGGGCATAGTTTGCATAGTGAAAGCACCTTTCTGTTCGGCCGTAGTGGTAAAGTATTCCCATACTTTGGATGATCGTGGTCCGTCATTTTCACCATGAGAGGGAGCAGAAGCCGCCATTACTCGATATTTAAACGTAAATAATTACGCGTCGACGCATTTCATGCGTGTCGACGTATTTTCATAGTCGACGTAATCGATGACGTCGACGCGTCGTTGCGGCCCTAGTCCAGACATTAGAAAAATATCAGTCTACACATGCGTTTAATATTTAATATGAGGGAAATAGGCTACACATGCCGTGGACGTGACACAAAAAATCTTTAACTTTTAGGTGGCAAAATATTTTTTTTGTAATTCTGTGAATTACACTGCGCAAACCAAAAGTAATACTAGGCTACCCACCGGATACTCTCCACAGAACATAACATTCATTTTACCGTATTTTCCGCACTATAAGGCGCACTTAAAAGCCTTTAATTTTTTCAAAAAACGACAGTGCGCCTTATAATCCGGAGCGCCTTATATATGGATCTGGCACCTTATATTAATGTCTGTAAAACAACCGCTGACTTAAACCTTTTGTTTACTTTCGCCTGGCACCGGAGCGCGAGCCTCCGCTGACTGCGCGCGCACCTCCCCAAACAGACGAGGCATCTTGACGCAACTGTTTTGTTTTAGACTGAACACCAGACCATACAACTGATTTAGTCGCGCAAACTGGGTGCCGGTGTGATGAGATGTACTAATATCCGTCTGCTCGGGCAGATTCGGCTCAAAGTCGTGCATCTTCGGATGCGGAGGCGCGCGCGCTGTCACAATGACGTCATTTTGCCGCGCGAGCGCCTCCGCATCCGAAGATGCACGACTTTGAGCCGAATCTGCCCGAGCAGACGGATATTAGTTTTTTATTACCTTCGTGCTCATGCGGACGCGTCAAATATAAACAAGGTTTTACAGCTCAGCCACTTGTTGTTTCATATTTTTTTGCAAGTGGTAGATCTTGGTTTACATTTGGACTTTGGATGTGATCTTAGGCTTGAAAAGGTTGGTGACCACTACATAACGCAAACCCAGTCAAACGTTTGACTGCAGTATCTTCTATTCTATGCGCCTTATAATCCGGTGCGCCCTATATATGAAAACAGTTCTAAAATAGGCCATTCATTGAAGGTGCGCCTTATAATCCGGTGCGCCTTATAGTGCGGAAAATACGGTATTCAGGGCCGCGGGAAGTGGGGGTGCTGTTTTCACAGAATTGTAAATGCAACGCATATGTTTGTTCATTAAAATGTCTACATTTTTAGCATTTAGTCATTTATTTGTAATAAACACTTTAAGTGGGCTATTTAAAAACTGTTATTTATATGTTAAATTATGTTTTTAAAACATAAGCACAGAGTGTTACGTAATAGTCTATTGTATGCGTGTCGAAAGAATTTGTCCGCAGCTGCTCAAAAAAAGAAAAGAAAAAAAAAACCCAGTCAAAAACCCCACTGTCAGTGTTTTGTAAGGAACAGGCAAATATGTAAAATATTTCATTAGACATTTCAAGCTATCTATATGTCTCAGGTCTGTGAGGCAATAGGCTACCTTATAGGCCCACGCTGAGTTTCGGTTCATTTATGAGACGAGCTCCAGGTTCGCCAGCGCCTCCATGTCCTGATTATCTATTTTCTAATAGCCTAGTATATTTACTTCTTATTTATTAAATCCAGACAATTGGTTGATGAAACATCGATTAAAATTAAGATACAATTAATACAAAACGAAATTAAATTTAAAGACAGGCTTTGTGCTTTCAGTTTGAGGTCTCTGTGAAAGTTTTAAAACATTATTTTAGTGCCGCTTTAGAGCGCTCACGTCCGTAACGGAGAACTGTCTGTAAATATTTATTTATTTTGTGTGTGTGTGAAATAAATTTCTAAAAAAATGCGACTTAGTCCAGTGCGACTTAGGCTATATATGTTTTTTCTTCCTCGTGGCGCATTTTTTGACTGATATGCGACTCCGGAGCGACTTATAAAATAGGCTACGGTAAGTTATTTATTCTTTTTGTGCAAATGTCCCATAAAGTGCCATCCTTTAAGGATTCATTTATGTCCCGTTGACCGGTCCATTGCATTACGAATAAAAGCAGAATCAATAAAGTCAAAAATTTAATGTGCAGAGTTTTATAGTCTTGATATTGTTTCTTATTCAAAAGTGGCGACGCCCCTTTTTTTTTCAGAATTGCGAGATATGAAGTCAGAATTGTGAGAAATAAAGTCGCAATTCTGAGTAATAAAGTCGCAATTGGGAGATATAAAGTAAGAATTGCATGATATTCGTCGAAATTTCGTGTTATAAAATCAGAATTGTGAGATATAAACTATTCTGAGGTAAAAAAAATATATAGAAAGCTTGAAATGTCTTCTTTTAAACAGAACAATTCAAAAAGTAAACAGACTGCTGCATGTGTAATTTTTAGAAAACACTTGTTCATTAATAAACAATTAAAATGTCTCCTTGCTATATTTTACATATTCATAATCATTACTTTTGCCGGTTCTTTGTGACAGCTTTTAGGCCTTTATTGGCAGCGCCACCCTTACATGTTACATGAACGCGTCACCACCGCATCAGCACCGAAAACAGGAGATTTTTCAATCCCTGTTTTGGCAGGGGAAAACTGATCAGAAAATGTAACGAAACATTGTAGAAATGTAGTGGAGTAGAAAGTATAATAATTGCTGCAAAATGTAACGAAGTAAAAGTCAAAAGTAGCCAATGCACTATTGATTCTACTTATGTAAAGTAAAGATATGTGAAAAATGTACTTAAATAAAGTAACAAAGTATTTGTACTTCGTTACATTCCACCACTGCTGATTAACAGTAATGTAAATGCTAAATGTCCTAATACCTGTTAATACTACAACAATGCAAAGTATTTGCTCTTAACCTTGCAGTTTTTCACATATCATGTAACACTCAATTTCTCCATTTCTTTGCACAAAACTCTCCAGAAATTGCCATTTAATGTTGGGTTTTTTCCTTCTTTTTTTTCAGGGGAGCATACCTCCGGACTCCCCTAGGGAGAGCCCCCCCACATAATAAATCCCAATTTAACCCCTGGTTGTATATTCCTCAAAAGTTCTTGTGATATCACTAGTTGACAACAGTACTATTTTCGGAAATCATAGGCTATGATATTGTGCAGGTGCACGTGATGCAACGCTGTCAGAGCCGACAGACTCGTGTGTCAGACTAATTTCAGTGCAAAATAATTAGGTCAAAAACGATTTAAAGGGATAGTTCACTTTGAAATTAATTTTTGGTATGTTTTAGCTTACCTCAAGGGCATCCAAGATGTAGGTGTCTTTTTTTCCGCAGTAGTTTCAATTTTGATATTTTTAGGTCAAACCGTTCTTGTCTGTCAGTCATATAATGCAGGTCTATGGTCACCACCTCAAAGAGCATGCACAGAGTCCAAATTAAAACAATTCCCTGTCGTCCAAATTAAACAATTCCCCATCGTAAGTACACATTGATGGCCTAAGACACGAAACGAGCGGTTTGTGTGAAAAAACGAACAGTATTTATATAGTTTTTACCTCTTATACACAGCCATGTCCAAGTGATCTGACGTGTACGCAGACTGGTGCATAGATATATACACACTACAGGGTGGGCCTTTTATATGGATACACCGCAACAACATGGGAATGGCTGGTGACACCAAAGTCCCGTTTGTGGCACACCAGTACATGTGAGGGGGCAAACTCCTCAAGACGGGTGGTGACCATGACATATACTAATGTGCCACAAACAGGACCTCAATATCACCAACCACTCCCATGCCACCACGGTGTATCCATATAAATGGCCCACCCTGTAGATGTCGCCTTGTCTACGGCAGTTTATTGGAACGAATGTCTTTAAGGCGACATCTAGTGTATATCTATGCACCAGTCTGCGTACACGTCAGATCAGATCACTTCGACATGGCTGTGTATAAGAGGTAAAAACTATATAAATACTGTTCGTTTTCTCACACAAACCGCTCGTTTCGTGTCTTAGGCCATCAATGTGTACTTACGATGGGGAATTGTTTAATTTGGACGACGGGGAATTGTTTTAATTTGGACTCTGTGCATGCTCTTTGAGATGGTGACCATAGACCTGCATTATATGACTGACAGACAAGAACGGTTTGACCTAAAAATATCAAAATTGAAACTACTGCGGAAAAGACACCTACATCTTGGATGCCCTTGAGGTAAGCTAAAACATACCAAAATTTAATTTCAAAGTGAACTATCCCTTTAAAGCTGCCGTCGGCAAGTCTGGCAGATTGGGTCGATTAGGCAAAATTTTGAATGTTTACAACTCTCATGCCCCTCCCCACTACCAGCGAGCACCCTCCCATCGAGGTCGTGCTCGTCAGTGCGTCACTGTGCGTGTGTACCTGATTTTCTGTGAACGCGTCCGTCTCTTCAGCATCTATCAACACCATGGACTCGGAGGTAGGCTGCCCTGGCTAATCTATCCATAGATAGCAATAACCGAGGAATTGGAAGCATTTTAGTAGATTTTCTCTCCGCCATCACGCTTCATGCAATCTCCTAGCGAACTTCAGGCGTGGCGTGTGCACGTGATATTAACGTGCGCGAGTGAGGGGGGATCTGTGGCGTGTGCACGACCTGTGATTGACAGTCAGATCTCACACCCCCCTGCGCTGATTGGACCTGATGAAGCGGGAGCGGTGGATTTTTGCAAAACAAATAACACGCTCCAGGTGGAGTTAGAAGCTCGGGTTTTTTTCTAAAACCACCTTATTTATGTTGTTCTGTCGGATTATAGTGTCAATTTCACTGAATATGATCAAAAAAATTTTGCAGACGGCAGCTTTAATATACTGCAAATAGCCTACTTGTTTTTTATGTTTATTTATAATTCATTTAGGCGGACAACAAGGCTACCAAGTACTGCGTACAGTGCGCAGCTAATTCATTTAACTTTTTTTTTCTAACGTCATTTTTAGTCGAAAATTTCAGGATTTCAGTCGACCAAGATTTTCTTTGGTTGATTACAGCCCTACAAAAAACAAAGTCTCTCCATTTCAGAAGTCAAAAAAAAAAAAAAAAAAAATCCAAAAATCAAAGTCTTTTGAGTCTGGAAAACTAAAGAAAATTGTAATTATCCTACCAGATGATGGTTTCAAATTATGGTTCAAAAGGGAAGGTCCATGGGCACTGGTCAGCTAGCCATTTGTGCACATTTAATTGCATCCACTAGGTAGACGATTCACCTCCACAGGATTATTTATGGCACAAAACAGGATACACTTGCCGATCACGTTCACATAGGAAAAAAACAGAGAACAAGAAAACGCAGCCTTGGAAAACACAAGGCAAACGTACAATAATTAATTTCTGATTCAACATTTCAGTAACAAATCATATAACTTACATGCGCAGCTCAAATGACACATTAATCCAAAATTTCGACAGTTATTTAACACATCGACACTCATTAATCGCTCATTGTCTCAACTCATGATACAATGATCATTGTTAAGGCCAATTTATACTTCTGCGTCGGGTGCGCGTAGAAGGTACGGCGTAGCATACGCATTGACGTGTACCATACGTCGTACCCTTCGCCGTACCCTGACGCGCACCTCCTCAAAAATGTAAAGTTAAGCCTTGTTTATACTCGACGCAGCCGCAAGATCGCGAGGCGCGCGCGGCAAAAATGACGTCATTGCGGAGTGGGCGGTCTCGCGCGTTGGGTTCGCAAGACCCAATTTCGCCTGGCGGTGTGCACGGCACTTTTTGTAACATCGCGCGCGGCGCCGCATCCGAAGATGAACGATTTCGAGGCAACTTTGTCCGAGCTGGTACGTCTGTACCAGCATGTTTATGATCCTTCCATGCGGGACCATAGAGACAGTCAGATGGCACAGAATTCCTGGAGGGAAATTGCGAAGACGTTGGGGAAGGAAGACGTATTTTGTCGAAAAGTTTGGAAAAATCTTCGAGACAAATTTGTCAAAGCCAAGTTTTAGCTGACATGCTTGCAAAAGTGGACCCAAGGAAGAAGCTTGATGTAAAGTTCAAGCTGAATCAGGTCCTTTTTGATGCACTGAGGGACAACGATGCATAGACTTTATTTGCCATTACACACATTACAAAGTACTTAGAATTTTAAATAATACACAATCGATACATTTTTTTTAATTCATTTACAAAAGAGATTTGTATTTATAGTTTGCTGTGAAATAAAAACAAAAACTAAAGATTTTATTTTGTGTTTGCATTTATAAATGTCTTCATAAATAAAAGTGAGGCAGTACACTGATGGTAACAGACAGTGATTAACCTCATTCTTTTGTCTCTATACACATAGAAACATTTACATTGATGGCGACCAATAAAAGCCTCTCATTTTGTGAATAGAAACACATTTCTATTAAGCACCCAGTTTGCACTTGTCTAAAGTAACTGCTTACATTTACAGTAGCAGAAGTTTGCCCTGCTGATAAAATTAAAGTTTAAACACTCTTCAATAAGGCTTCAGCTTGTAGTTTTGTATTACAAACTCAGTTACTGTAAATGCTATATTAACAAAAAATAAAAACTTATATTTTTATTAACATTGCCAAAGAGTAAAAAGGTAACGCATGTTTTTATGTTAGTTAATGCCACATGACTACATTAGTCAACATTTTAAGTGGATCTTAAAAGTTTATCAAAGTTGTCTTAAGACAGCAACAGGTATCATTCAAAAATAATTGTAGAATTTTGATGAAAGGTTTTGATCCACGCAAACTACTTCTTCACTGCTGTTTCCCGGTGGTTTAGAGGTAAATTACTCCGAGTCGCCCCCTGTCGTTTCAAAGAATAACACAACGGCGCGCGCGTCAAGTATAAATGCCTCGTCCGTCTGGAGAGGTGCGCGCGCGGTCTGCGGTGACTCGCGCTCTTGCGGCTGCGTCGAGTATAAACAAGGCTTTACGCGTCGCGGCGGACCGCAAGATCTGTGATTGGTCGGCTGGATTCCTCCTACGCATTTCCGGAATGATCTTTTTTTTTTTTTTTTTTTTTTTTTTTTTTTTTTTTTTATTGAAAATTTCAAGAATTACAAACAAACATGGCTGCATAAAATCAGTTTCTTCAGAATAAGATACAACAAAAATATAGCCAGAGGGAGCAGCACTCAATACAAACAGTAAATATATATGTAGTCTTAGTAACAAGAATGAGGATGAGACATTCAAATAAAAAAAAATAAAAAATAAAAAAATAAATAAAAAAATAAAAAAACATTAAAAAAAACATATAAGGGGAGAATTCAGTCATTGTTCAGCTATTAACCTCAGTTGGGAAGTGTTTTAGGGTATCATATATTTTTTGTGCTTTAGGACTTTTCAGAGTTTTTAAGGATTTCATATACAGCTTAAATTCATTTAAAAAAACAACAAATTTGGGAGATGATTTTACAATTCTACATTTGTGAATAAAGAATTTAGCTAGACATACAATTGTATTAGTACAGAGCTCATCACCCTTGCTTTGTAATATCAAACCAAATGTTATGTCATCACAGGAGATAGAGGTTGGGAATGAAGATATCTGTTGCTTAACCCATTTATGTATATCACACCAAAATATCTGTATCACATTACATGAGAAAAACACATGGTTCGTAGTTTCGACATCAATTTCACAAAATGTACATGTATTATCATCTATACCAAAGCGAAGTCTCAGTAATTCTTTAGAGGGGTAAATGTTGTTCATTACTTTGAAATGTGTTTCTTTCACTTTAGGAGGTATAGGGAGTGTTAGATACACTGTTCTTAGTTTAATGATTGACACTTTATCAAATTTTTGTAGTATGTTATTTTTATTTTGCATATTAGGATAAAGAAAATCAATAAAACAATTTCTAATAAAGTGATTGGTGCATTGCTTATCCAAAACAAAGATCCCTTGAATTGATAGTGGGGCCAATTGTGGTTGTATCGGGTAATATGCCAAAATGTTTCTTGTTAGAAGGACAAATCCTTTGGGTAGTGCTTTATGTAATTTAGTAAAGTCTGAATTTAAGGGTTTGAAATTATGTTTGATGCAAAATTGTTCATAATTTAAAAAATGTCCGTTGGTATCCATTAAGTCGGCCATAGACCATACATTTCTCCCATACCAATCCTCAAAGAACAGAGATCTGTTGCGGTGCAAAATATATCTGTTGTTCCAGAGTACAGATGTGTGGGGTGAGAAGTTATGTACGTATAACATTTTCCAATACAAAAGTATTTGTTTGTGAAACTCTGACAATGATATAGGTAGTTTGTTAACACTAAAGTCCGCTCTAAGAAGAAATTCTAATCCCCCAATTTTCTTGAATAAGGTCATTGGAATACAATACCAAAAGGAGTTGCTGTGTTTGATCCAAGATTTTAACCAATTTATTTTTAAGGTTCCATTAAGGCAGTCAAAATCAATAACTTTTAGTCCTCCTTCCTTAGTGTCTTTAACCATATCGCTTTTCTTCAAATAATGTGGTCTGTTTCTCCAAATGAAGTTTAGATTAATTTGGTTGATAGATTTAATCAATTTGTTTGGAATGGCATTGGAATAGGCTGGATAAGTACATCCTGATAAACATTCCATCTTAGTTAGGTAAATTCGACCTAGTATTGATAGGTCCCTCTGTAGCCATATATTTAGTCTTGATTTGCATTCTTTAATTTTATTTTCTACATTCAGAAGTTGGCTTTGTTTTTGGTCCTTGGAGAGGTAAATCCCCAGGTATTTGATTTCTGATTTAATAGGGATATTGCAGATGTTTTTCAGTGAAGTGTCGTGTACAGCCAGCAATTCACACTTTTTTAAGTTTAATGTTAGACCTGATGCTTTTGAGAATTTTTCAATTTTGGCAATAGTTGTTGAAATTTGGTATCTATCTTTTAAGAATATTGTTGTGTCATCCGCTAGTTGGCTGATTATTATGTCTGTGCCGAGTACATTAAGTTTTTTAATATCATTACAGTTTTTAATATAGATTGCTAGCATTTCTGTGGCTAAAATGAACAGGTATGGTGAGATGGGGCAACCTTGAGGAATACCCACATTAATCTTGAAGCTTGGGGTGGTACCACTAGGTAATAGGACACAGCTACTGATATCTCGATATAATCCACCAACCCACTCTCTAAATTTGATTCCAAAGCCAAAGTGTTCGAGCGCCGAAAGAATAAATGGATGCTCTACGGAGTCGAATGCTTTATAGAAGTCTAGAAAAAGAAGGAAACCCTCATCCTCTATTTGGCTTCTATACTCAATGATGTCCATTACCAATCTTATGTTGTTATGAATCGACCTTCCTTTTAAGAATCCTGACTGTGTATCTGCAATAAGATCTGAAATCCCTGTTTGAAGACGAGAAGCAAAGATGTAAGTTAGGAGTTTGTAGTCGGAATTTCTGAGTGTAATGGGTCTTCTGTTATCTATAAATCTGGGATCTTTCCCAGGTTTTGGAATTGAGATGATAACACCATGTCTCATTGTTGGTGGAAGCACACATGTTTCAAATATTTCGGTAAAGACTTGTAGCAGCAGAACTTTTAAATCTACCCAAAAATGTCTGTAAAAGTCACCTGTAAGCCCGTCGGATCCAGGGGCTTTGTTAATAGAGAGACGACCAATTACTGCATCAAGTTCTGTAATTGTTATTTGACTATCACATGTTTGTTGGAGGCCATTCTCTATTTTTGGAATATGTTTTGCTATATCCTGAAAAAAATTCTGACAGTCCACACTAGAAAATTTAGAGCTATAGAGTTGGCTATAGAATTTCCAGATTTCTAAAGATATAAATTTTTCATCTGTGACTTCATTATTATCAATCATCAGGGATCTGATGCTATTTTTTTCCTGTCTTCTTTTTTCAAGACCACAGAAATATGCTGAGTTTCTTTCCCCCTCCTCTATCCACTTAGCTCTGGATCTAATAAAGGCCCCTTGGGCCTTACGACTATAAATTTCGTCTAGTTTAGGTTGGAGGTTTAATATCATCTGTCTATCATCTTCAGTTGGATTTAATCTATTGCAGTACATATTTAACTGATTAATAATGTCTACTTGTTTTTCACAATCTTTTTTAATTGTTTTGCTGAATGAGATGGTGAATTGGCGTATTTTATATTTTAGGAATTCCCACTTTTTGGTAGCAGTTGATAGCTCCTCAGAATTGGCATATTTTTTAATTAATAATTTGATTTTTTGGCAGTAGTCATTATTTTTGAGCAGACTGGAATTGAACTTCCAATATGTGTGTGAGTGGACCTTGTTGTCATTGGGTTTGATCTGTAGTAGAATAACACTATGATCTGTTAGAGGTGCAGCAGAAATATCAGAGCTAATATTATAAACTAGCAAATGATTTGCAATTAACCAGTGATCTATTCTGGATTTATAATTGTGGCTTGAGCTAAACCAGGAGTATTTAGTTATTTCTGGATTTAAGTGTCTCCAGGTATCAACCAAATTTTGTTTTTCGCAAAAGCATGTGAATATGGTGTTTGGATGACTTGCAGAGTATCTGCTAGGATATTTATCAAAAAAATCATCATGAACTAGGTTTAGGTCGCCACCAATGATGATGTTATCAGTTGAGTGTGTTAATTTGAGGTTGTCTAAATGTAAACTAATTTGTTCAAGTAGGTTTCGATTTTCTCTACTAATATTATATCCATAAATGTTGACTAAGATGAATTTTAGACCATCTATGTTTATGATAAGAATCAGCCAGTGACCAAATTCATCTGCCATATGGGACACAATATGACCTTTGAAGTTATTTAGGAGGATGGCGACACCTGCTGATCTTGAAGTGCCGTGGCTAAAGTAAACTTCCTCTCCCCATTGTTTAGACCAAAATATAACATCATCAACCTTAGAATGGGTTTCCTGCAAAAAAATTATATTTGACTTCTTCCCTTTACAAAATAAAAAAATACTTTTCCTTTTTGTCATGTCTCTTAAACCCCTTGCATTAACAGAAATTAGAGAAATGTTACTCTTTAAACTGAACATGGAACAACAACGGATATATCAAAATAATACAAAAATAAATAAATAAATAAATAAATAAAAAATATTTTTTTTTTATAAACAATCAACACCAACGGATTGCTGAACTTAAAGCAGCAGTAGAAGTTTCCTATCAGAAATATATAATAGTAGCAAAACCCAGAGAATATACGTTTTCATTCAAACTCACTTGTTCTCGGGATTCAAAAACCCTGGATAGTGTTATCTATGGTGAAACTCGTTGACCATTAATGAAAGCATGAGGGCCCCGGAACACTGTCTTTAGACCTGCCTTCCTTGCTTGTTCCACTTTCGGCCACACAGCCCTCCGTGCCTCTCTGTCTTCCTTGGTGAGGTCTTCTGCGAAGCGGATGTTGAGATCCTTGCAGACGGGGTGAAGTTTGGTGATCCGCCAAAGTTCGTCCCTGAAGTGGCGTCCTGTGAACTGCATGATGATCTGACGAGGGCGGTTGGTGTTACTCGGCCCCAGTCGGTGCACCGAATCCAGGATGAAATCCATCTTCTCCTTCCAGTGTGGCACAATCTTTCCGATGATATCAGAGACGATTTGTCGTGTGTTTTCGTCTTTTCCCTCCTGTAAACCATTTACCCGCAGGTTCCACCTTCTTTTATAACGCTCCAACTCTACAGCTCTTTTCTCCACTTCTGCAGCTCTTTTCCCCAGATCTGTGTTATCCTCTTTCAATTGTTTCACCTCGATGTGCAGCTTTTGGCACTGTTCTTTACAAACTTTGATCTCGGAAGAGTTAAACTCTACCGCTTTCGCGATGTTGGCTATGGTCAGCGTGTTCTGCTTTAGCTCCGCTTTGAAGTCCTGCATCATGTTTTGAAGAGTACCGATAGCAGCCAGGATCGCAGCGTTAGAGGCGTCCTCAGCATGGGCTCCAGCAGTCACAACGTCGTCGGGTTTTGACTTTTTCTGTGGTGCTGGTGGTTTAGAAGGAGATGCTAAGGAGTTTTTAGTACCTCTGGTGTTAGTTTCCATTCTTTCCGGGCCGCCATAGTCGTGTTCTTGGAGAGCCTTCAATTTAGCATTAGCTTTTGTGCTAGCCATGTTATGGTTTGCAATATCGTATTCCAGGAGGTGCTCCGGGTCACTCACACGTTTCTGAATTATTAAAATAAGTTCTCTATAATGTTACATCTTATATTTCAGGGTTTTGTAGAGTTAAACGTTCATTCTGTTGACTTTCAAGGCTTTGCTACTCTGAGCTATTCACAAAGCGTCTGCTCTCTCCGCCATCTTCCACGCCCTCCTCCGGAATGATCTTCTGCACTCTGCACCGCCCGCCCGCCATTTTTAAATTCCGAAGATCAGTGAAGAGCCATGGAAATAGACCAAGTGACCGAGAGATTGCTTGAAGTGCGGAAATACAGCCATCTGTATGACATTGCTCGTAGAAACCTAAACTCAAAACAGCCGCTAGGAATGTAAACACAGTGGAACTGGAACATTAAAACCCACCCGCGCCAACTAGCGTTTCGGCGGTGTAACTGCAGAGCAACACAGACATTCGCAGAAGTATAAATGCTCACGACGGCGTCGCCTACGTGCGTAGCCTACGACGTACACTACGGCGTACACTCGACGCAGAAGTATAAATTGGCCTTTACACGTGGTAGCTTTAGCCCACGGCTAACTAGTTCAGCTCGCGCTGTGAGTGCGGCCTACTCGACTCAGCTCATATCAAATCATTTCTGAAATTGACATATCTTTCATAAGATAACATATGATAAAAAAAAAAAAAAGTCACTCATCAAAACGAGATTGCATTATATATTCAATTAAAGAAGATTATTCAATAAAGATTATCACTCTGGGATCCACTAAATCTTTACTCCGATTTCCACTTCACCTTTCTCACTCTGACGACAACACTCCAGGCTGATGCATCCAAGGTTTCCAAGTGCACACAATCACATTTCCCGATAGATTATGATTATCATTTAGTAGAAGGAGTTTCTGGAGAAATGCTCCGTTCTGCTGTCTCATCTGATCTGTTCTCATCTGATTCCCTTCCCTCTGCTCATGCGGACAGCAGCGCGGGCGCGACCTGTGGGCGGGCCTTATGAATATGCCGCTACTGTTGGCTCTCAGGGGTGTCAGTCACTGCAGCACAATCAGTGATTGGATGAATCGCGTGCTATTGCCCAGTGGTGTGATCGAGTGCATCAAGTAAAGAAAAAAAAGAAAGAAATTAATTAAATTTGTCCAGAACAGAGCAACACGACTCAATTTAAACTGTTGTAGAAGAGCTAATATACCAAGAATGCACTGGTGAAGGATTGTCTCTGCTTTATTTTATAAGAATTATTTATGTGTCTAGAGTTCTTAATGTCCTGTACTCCCAACTTTTGTATAGTAGTACTAGTCATATTTTTTACACCAGGATGAATAAAAGGGATGTTTTTTATTTCCTGTTTCGAAAACCACTGGTAAACAACGGACTGTAATGTATAGAGGAATGAAAATATGGAATGATTTACCATTGATATATTACACATTTTTACAAGAAAAAGTAGTTTTTAAAAAATATTTAAAGGAACATTTAATGACACTATATATAGTAAATTGTTGATTTTGATATTTGGAATGAATGTTGGGTTAGTATGTTTCATTGACTTGACTTTTTATTGTTGTTGATTACATGTAGTTTTGTATTTTTTACTTGTTGGGACCCCAGGAAGAGTAGACACTGCCTAGGTAGTGGCTAATGGGGATCCACATAAACAAATAAACTTAGATGATTGATGGAAAATACCATTTACAGCCAATACAGGCAATTTACTTAGGAAAGCTTTTTTTGACAGTTATAGCACCACGTCTTGCCTGATCTCCACCACTTTTATTAGGTGTCCTCAAAAGGTGCCCATACATGTCTGCAGGGCAGGGTTAAATACTAGTATATGAAACGTATAATTTAAAATACATTAAATACATTAATGACTCGTTATAACGTAGTACAAACGTCTTTTATAATAAAGTGATTTTGTTTGATTTGTAAGCAGGCACTAAAGCGATTACCCATAAAACGTGCTTTGAACCAATCGGATTGCTTGGGTCCTCAGCCCGGACCCATCACTTCAGAGTGACCGGATACTTCACCACACGTTCTATATAGTATGAATACCGTTAGTATGAAAGTTATGGTGATTCAAAAATTGCTTGTAAGTTAGAATATGACCAGAATCATCAAAGACAGATAGAATGCAATTAAAATTATTGTTAAACCATCTAGGGAAAAAGAGAGATTTATTTCTAACGGTTATATCCGCGTTATTCCAAAGGAGAACTTTGTGGGGGGGAAAGCAATGGACAAAACACAATTTCCACGAGAGAAGGCATTGCTGATGAAAGTTAGATAAGGAGATGGGTAACTTGCTAGGTAAAAAGTTACACTTTAATAGGAAAGACAGGCCACCGAGTTTGTTGAAGATATTATTAGGAATGAAAAACCATAACGACACTGGATTCACAAGGCATCTTTTCAGCCAGTTTACTTTAAAGGTGTTTATAGTATCAGCAAAATCTAAAAAGTCAAGGCCACCTTCACCTCTGGAATTAGAGAGTACTTCTTTTTTCAATTTGTGAGGCCTATTTTTCCAAATAAAATCCAAAAATATTTTGTTAATTTCCCTTATAGCTTTATCATTGATAAACAAAGAAAGAGCAGGGTATACAAAGCGAGAGAGCCCTTCCACCTTAGATAAAAGGACTCTACCGTATAATGAAAGATCTCTCTGAAGCCAGATGTTAAAGATGTTTTTAGTTTTTGTCATTTTATCAGAAAAGTTTAAAAGAAAAGTAAAAGTCGGTAAAAGTTTAAATCAGAAAAGTTTAAAAAATCCAACTGGATTTTTAGTGATATAGATATTTTACACAGTTTTTAACTGGGATCCCCTCCAATGATGTCTCATCTATATCATGAATTGAGATAATTTCACATTTCGAAATGTTAAGTTTTAGACCCGAAGCACAAGAAAATTGTTCCACCAATTCCAGAGCATTAGGTAACTGTTTTTTATCCTCCAAGAATAGTGTGGTGTCGTCAGCTAACTGTGCAATTTTAAACTCTCGATCAAATATAGAGATTCCTGTCAAACTTTCATTTTGGTTAATCCTTAGACAAAGTAGTTCAGTGGCTAAAAGAAATAAAAACAGCCCTGTCTGACTCCACGATGGATGTCAAACCTTTTGGATGTATCAAAGTTAACGATCACTGAGCTGTTAATATCTCTATAAAACATGGTTACAGTATCAATAAATGATTTACCGAATCCAAATAACTCTAGAGTGCGAAAAAGAAATGTGTGTTCTAAGGAATCAAAAGCTTTTTGAAAATCAAGAAAAAGTATGAGACCATCTGAGTGAATTAAATTAGAGTAATCTAGCACATCTAATACTAACCTTTTATTATTAGATATGTGACGGCCTTTCATGAAGCCCGACTGAGATTCTGAAATAATGTTATTTAGACCAGTACGTAATCTTTTAGCATAAACAGAGGCTAACATTTTATAATCTAATGTTAAAAGAGTAAAAGGCCGCCAATTGTCAATTAATAAAGGGTCCTTGCTTGACTTGGGTATAAGGGATATAACTCCCTGTTTCATTGTAGAGGTCATCTCTCCCTGACTGATGCATTCCTTATACATATGAAATAAAGGCAATTTAATAAACTCCCAAAAGTGAAGATAGAATTCTACTGAAAGCCCGTCAATACCAGGGGATTTACCAATTTTCATTGAGTGCAGACTGCACACCTTCTCGTCCTGAAGCTGCAGCTCAGCCTGGACACACACACACACACACACACACACATCTTAATGAAATGAGGCATTTATAGAGCGCTCTCCCCTCAACCACCACCAGTGTGCAGCATCCACTGTCAGAACAATGGCGCCAGTGCGCTCACCACACACCAGCTATAGGTGGAGAGGAGAGAGAGTGATAAAGCCATTTGAAAGCATGAGGATTCTTATTCGTAGGCCATGATTGATAAAGGCCAATGGAGGGAATTTGGGCAGGACACCGGAGTTACACCCCTACTCTTTACGAGAAGCATTACTTGCACAACCTTTACCATGGCACACTTACACGTATGCTTGCTTTATTATCTCATTACATTTTTTGGTTACACTTTATTTTACGGTGTCATTGTTACAGTGTAATTATATATTTAAGTACTGAGTAATATTAATTAAGTGCAAGTACTTACTATAGGGTTAGGATTAGGGTTTGATTGAGGGTTAGTTGCATGTAATTATGCATAATTAACTGTTAATACTATTGTAAGTACATGTAACATATGTAACAAGGACACTGTAAAATAAAGTGTTACCCGGTTTTTTTTTATCATTTATTAAATGCTTTGTCTTTACCATGGCTGCATCCTTTGAGAAGTGAGCGTCACCGTTCGTGACCTGCAGTTCTTTGAGCACTTGTGTCTGCCGGTGGATCTCTGCCTCCATCCTGTCCAGCCGTGGCTGAAATGTAAAACTGTCTCCCTGAAGAAACAAATAAGAGGATAATCATAAATGTTTATTTACCATGATGCTGTTCAAAAGATTGGGGTCGCTAAGAGTTTTAATCTTAAAGGGATTATTCACCCAAAACTGAAAATTCTGTCATTATTTACTCACCCTCATGTGGTTCCAAACCCATAAGACTTTCGTTCATCTTCGGAACACAAATGAAGATATTTTTCTGTCCCTCTATTGACAGCCTATGCAACTACCACTTTCAAGCCCCAGAAAGGGAATAAGTAATCACCGAAAAAGCACCGTGGCGCATGTGTGTTGTTGTTGCATGAACGCATGCTGGAGATTAATATTTTGTAAATAAGGTGGTAAATTATGTTTGTTTTTTTCGCAATATTTAATATTATTATATATTAGAATATTAAGAATATTTATTTTAAATATTTTTAAAAGATTACTTTAATGATGTCTATACTACCTTTCTGGGGCTTGAAAGTGGTAGTTGCGTAGCTGTCAATGGAGGGACAGAAAGCTCTCAGATTTCATAAAAAAGATCTTAATCTTGTGTTCCGAAGATGAAGAGTAATTAATGACAGAATTTTCAATTTTAGCTGAACTAACCCTTTAATGAAAGAAGTCTCTTATGCACACCTGTACAATTTAAAATAACTGTTTTCTATTTTAATCTATTTTATAATGTAATTTTTTCCTGTGATCAAAGCTGAATTTTCAGCAGCCATTCTTCATTCCCAGTGTCACATGATCCTTCAGAAATCATTCTAATATGCTGATTTGGTGCTCAAGAAACATTTATGATTATTATAAGAATATATTTTGAATGGTATGGATGAGTGTCATTGGATACATTGGATTGCTTAAATTTTCAACATTAAATATATGGGGTATCATGCTTTATAATACACATCTGTGTGGGTTTATGTGTGTGTGCTGTGTCAGTCTGTACATGAACCAGTTCATCTGTTCTTTCTCAGATACCTGTAGTTTGTCCTTCTCTTTGAGGTATCCTCGCATTACGTTCTTTGCTTCATGACGTTTCAGCTGCGCTTCCTCCAATCTGTTTTCCAGAATGCGCAATTTCTATAAAACAAGCACACAAGTTCATTCATTTTCTTGCTTGAACTAACATATTTAATTGTGCTCATCGATACAGGGTGGCTAAACACTCTGCTTCCCACTAATCAAGACAGAGGGGAAGACGAAAGACTTGAGAGAAGGAAGAAGAGCATTTACAATGGAAGAATGACCACTTAGGGAAACTTATGGCAGAGTTCCCTTCTTTACTCTAATTCTCATTATGATGTGCAAAAAAATCGTATTCTCGTGAATTGTTTAGATTATATAATAATAATGGTGATAATAAAACTGTGGGCATGGTTTACAGTAATTACAGTAAGGAGAAATTGGGACAAAAATGATTTGACTGGAAAAAAAGGCTCAATATTCTTACTGCTTTTTTTCCTTTCGATTTTGGGAGGAAACCTGGACAATTCTTAAATTGTAAGATTCACCAGTGTTCATTCAAAATAAAAAAAAGAGACAATTTCTACCTTTTCCTCGTCTAGTTCCTGGTTGTCAGGCAGAGGCTTCATGCTCTCGTACTGGCGCTTCAACTCCTCCAAACGCTGCCTCTGTGTGTCAGTGGTTTGTTTCAAAGCATTCAGCTTCTTCGCTTTATCACAAACCTCCTTCTCCAGCACCGTCAGAGCCGACTGCACAACAAAAATGACTGTCAACCACAACTGATATGCAGGTGATTCTGTAACCACTGGATAGTACAAGTGAAAGAAGTGGAAAAAGGTTTTTAAATAACTGATATAAAGGTTCATTTAACCTCACCTTAACGGGCATGTTCCTAAATGATTCATTCTCCATCCCACGGTCTTGAAAAACATCCTTGGTTACTTGTTCCTCTCCCTGGAACAACCAAGACCAAGATATGCATCAAATACAGCTATAACGTGACTTAAATGATATGGATATGTTTTAACATTACATATGTGTGTGTGTTCATAATGTCTGACCTCAGCCAGTTTCATGCGCATGTTTTCATTCGCATGTTTCAGCTGCCAGATGGTTTCTCTGTTCTTCTCGATGACAGACTGAGAGCTTTCGAAATTCGCGCTTCTTTCTCTCTCTAGTGGACAGAGAGAAACATTCATGCGAAGTTGGGTTTAATTAATGCAATATTAACTTTCTGTAGACAATTTTACTGAGCTCTTTATTCAATTTAAAGGTAATATAAATGTATTAAACAGCTATAGAAGCAACTTTGCTATATAATAACTCCAGGCTGACATTACAACACAACATTGCCATCCTTGAGAATACATTATTAATAAGAGCAATAATAAGAAAACAATTGAAATACTCATTATTCCACTACTGCCGCAATATTACTGACTATTTAAGCAGGTTTTAAGTTAACGTTAACTGTTTCAGCTTAATTGGCGAAATCTGTAATAAAAAACTTAAGTTACCCAGAAGTTGAATTTTTCGCTGGAGCTCGGAAACATTTCGCTGAATAGCTTGCTTATTGACGCCAGGCATTTTTATGAATATTTATTATATTATAAACTAAACCGCCGTCTGCCCTGCCCGGAGTGAACTGTGCATTACTCCAGATAGGAGAGAACTGAGAAATAGAAGGTGTATCACCAATATGTTTGTGAGCTTTGAACCATAGGCTATATACACCAATCACTGTTAAATGACTCCACATTTAATACACACAGACTTTGTGGCTCAGATAAGGTCCAGTTCTGGTTTATTTCTTTGCTCTTGGCTGACATGTGGCATTGCTATGGCCTGCTTGTGGCCCAGATCTGGCAAACAGGAGTGGGCCACCCAAGGGCCGTCATTCCACGCTGCATGTGGGCCAGATCTGCATTCCACAAGTGCCATATGTGGGCCGGATCTGGGCCGAAACAATGTTGCTATCTGGGGAGGGATGTGACAACAACCTCATTGTCGAAATTTGGACATGTGTCAAACCACTGTGATTCGGTATCTTTCTTAAGTTTAAATCCAGCACTACTCGAGGCTGATGCTGAATTCTCAAATTGATCAGTTGAGCCAGATGCGTCGGAAGACATGGTGTCAAGCCAAACTTGTTTAACTTTCTTCTTGCCTCTTTTTCCCATGCATAAAGATGTCAAATCAGAACGTTTTCACGTATTTTTTCACGTTATCACCAGTCCGATTAATAGGTTATAGTGCATAAAATCTACCTTTAGAAATGACCTGGACTTTTAACATCAACAACATGCATAAAGGAATCTCATTTCTCCAAATATTACTAACTACACTTGCTCCTTACCAACCCACTCTTCAAAAACAAGTTTATCTACTTTGGGATATTGTCACAAATTACACAAAGTGATGAGGGTATATGTTAAAACCTATTTAAAAAGTTTCACTTTCTATCAGAGTTCATCAGCTTTACTAGCAATTTTAATAGTAAGGGTTTATAGAATGCAACAAGAACATAAAAAGCAGCAACATATAAAGGAGAACGAAGCCTAAATAGCCTAATAAGTAACTTGAAGGCCTCCATGCTTTAATGTCTTGATTGACATTGTCAAAGTTTTAAAAGAAAATGCACTTACACACTCCCCTTCAACCAGTCCTATTTGTGGAGCGTAGGGTTATAGTCTCAATACAAGCAACCTCAATTCTCTCAGACAACCTAATCACATTATTATAATAATGCTTGCTCTTTTGTTGTTTGGTGGAGATTGTGGATAGGATCGCAAGTTGCTGAGGTCTCACCAAGTATATTTAGCTCATTAGTTGATTTCATTATGTTTGACTACTAAACTTGATTCATCTGCATTTAATAATCTAGGTTTGTCATTATTAATACACAAAACAACATTAGTTGAATCACTGAACTTTATTTGATTTGGTCACCTCAAGAATCCGTTCCTTAACAAAGGACAGCATTGTAAAAATGAATGAAGGAAAATAAAAGTGAATCCTGACATCTCCTCCTCAGACCATGGTCAAGTCAAGTCAAATCACCTTTATTTATATAGCGCTTTTTACAATACAGATTGTATCAAAGCAGCTTCACATTGATAACATGAAAATAATACAACAAAGTTTGTTTCTAGAAGAAAATTGCATCATCGTCCACCAGAAAACGATATTTATTATACTTATTAAGGCAGATCAATAATATTGTTGAATATTAAATGTCCCCAACTAAGCAAGCCAAAAGCAAAGGCAACAGTGGCAAGGAACCAAAACTCCATCAGTGACAGAATGGAGAAAAAAACCTTGGGAGAACCCAGGCTCAGTCGGGGGCCAGTTCTCCTCTAGCCAACGAGCGAACAGTGTATGATTATGATCCAGGCAGCGTTACAGGTCAGAGGTCAGATTGGTCGTGTCGATGAGGCCTTCACAGGGCTGATGAGGCTGGCACTTCAGGGATGCGTCATGGTTGGGTCCAGGTGCAGATCCACCATCTGATCTGGATACGGCCGGGGTCCACCTCACTTCAGTAAACGGAGAGACTGGTTGACACTTCAGTACTGCGTTGTCGTCTCTTCACACACCGCCTTGATGAAACACAGACACCTGAACAATTAAAACAAAGATTAGAAGATAAAAAAAATTACTTGCAGGAAGAGATGTTGCTGTTCAAAATCGCCAAACAAGCTGGAACTTGTGTAGACAAAATGTGTGTGATAATAAATTGCCTTTAGATCTGCTAAAAATCAAGTTAGATTGTTTTCATTAACATGCTTGTTAAAAACAAGATACATCCAGCTTCTTTCTATGCTTTCTATGTCTAACCAAACATAATGTAAGTGTTGATTGCACATTAGCAAGTGTGTCTAGTGATGGACACGGCACCACATTTAAATAATACCTTGAGTAACTGAGTCAGGGAGATGAGGTGAACCCGAAGTTACACAGGCAGCGTTCCCCTGGTCATCTATAGAAATATTGCACAGTATAAATGTATGGGCTTAAAGAGCCTGTCTGCCTACCAATCAAACACCATGGGCATGAGGGGATACATGTAAAACTGCAGACAGCCAATTCTATATTATAATAATATAATAATCATGGCAAAGTTGTTGAACCGGATGAAGTCAGGAGAGCGTGACTGTGCAACAATACCTTGAGTGATAATTTTACTAGGAAATGATGTAGATTTTACACAGGCCAAGTCTTCCCTGTTGTTTTAAAATTAACAATGAAGAGAGATGACAAAAAGTTAAGCTTCTAACAAAGTTTCTAACCATCGTACTAAACAGAGAGACTAATATTAGCGTAGACGCCATTCTTCTTATGATGTAACGAGTACATCAGGATTTATGGGAAGTGTTCCCGGTTCCGGCTGACCTAATCTATGCAGCCTAACATTGAATTATAAAAGTCTATAATGTGTTATGTGTATGCTAGGTCAAAGAGATGTGTTTTTAGTCTAGCTCTAAACTGACAGAGTGTGTCTGCTTCCCGGACAATGTTAGGAAGACTGTTCCAAAGTTTTGGTGTTAAAAGGTATTATCAACTGGCCGGAATTTTGAGATTGCAATAGACGTGAAGGACTATAATGCGTTAAGAGCTCGCTCAAGTACTGCGGAGCTAAACCATTTAGTGCTTTGTAAGTAATCAGCAATATTTTAAAATGTATACAATGTTTAATAGGGAGCCAGTGCAGTGTTGACAGAACCGGGCTAATATGGTCATACTTTCTGGTTCTGGTAAGAACTCTAGCTGCTGCGTTTTGGACCAGCTGTAATTTGAATATTAAGCGTGCAGGGCAACCACCCATAATAGCATTACAACAATCTAGCCTTGATGTCATGAACGCATGGACTAATTGTTCCGCATGCGGTTTTACAGATACTAGACACGTGACTTTCAAATGAAAGATTGGTATCAAAGAGCACACCCAGGTTCCTAACCGACGACGAAGACTTAACAGAGCAGCCATCAAGTGTTAGACAGTATTCTAGATTATTACGTGAGGACATTTTTTGTCTAATAAATAGAATCTGTTTTTTCAGATTTAAGTAGTAGGAAATTACTAGTCATCCAATTTTTTATATCACCTATGCATTCCGTTAATTTTGTGAATTAGTAAGTTTCATCAGGGCGTGAAGAAATATAGAGCTGAGTATCATCAGCATAACAGTGAAAACTAATTCCATGCTTCCTAATGATATCTCCCAAGGGTAGCATGTACAGAGTGAAAAGCAACGGTCCTAGTACTGAGCCTTGTGGTACGCCATAGTGAACTTGTGATCGATGAGACATCTCTTCATTTACTGCTACAAACGGATAACGGTCGGATAAGTATGATTTAAACCGTGCTCATGCAATTCCATTAATGCCAACATAATTTTCGAGTCTATTTAAAAGAATGTTGTGGTCAATAGTATCAAATGCAGCACTAAGATCGAGTAACACTAATAGAGAGATACAACCACGATTGGATGATAAGAGCAAATCATTTGTAACTCTTATGAGAGCAGTCTCAGTACTATGGTACGGTCTAAATCCTGACTGAAAATCCTCGCAGATATCATTTCTTTCTAAAAAGGAACATAGTTGTGAGGATACCGCCTTTTCTAGTATCTTTGAAAGAAAAGGTAGATTCGAGATCGGCCTGTAATTGACTAATTCTGTACGATCAAGTTGGAGTTGCGTTTTTTTAACAAGCGGTTTAATCATAGCCAGCTTAAAAGTTTTTGGTACGTATCCTGATGACAAAGATGAATGATGATATTAAGAAGAGGATTTTTCTCAAAGAGCAAGGACGCGCTTGCCCACGACTGGCCGAGCCGCCCGCTATATGCATTTCCTCCGGTCACGATGCTACCACAAGTCATCGAACAGATCAGGGAAAGCAAGTGTGCAGTGCTGGGTCTTCCAGACCCAGTTATGGTTCTCCGAGTTGACACAACTGCTGGAAACAGCCCCATGGCTAATTCCGCTGAGAAGAGATCTCCTCACGCAGGCGAACGGGAAAATCTGGCATCCCCGTCCCGACTTGTGGGCCCTTCATGTATGGCCCCTCAACGGGTACCTGGGTGTCTCCCGCATAGGGTGCTAAAAACCATCACTGAAGCAGGAGCGCCCTCAACTAGGCACTTCTATGCTCAGAAATGGGTGGTGTTCTCTGGCTGGTGCGCAGCACGGAGCTTGGACCCCGACTCATGCAAAGTACCAAGTGAACTGGTTTTTTTTGCAAGAGCTCTTGAACGCGGGTCGCACCCCCTCCACGCTCAAAGTAAATGTGGCGGCCATAACATCATCTCATGCTCTTGTGGCCGGACAATCACTAGGAAGGAACATTGTGCGCTTCCTTAAAGGGGCAAGGAGGCTAAACTCTCCGCGACCCCCCTCTGTGCCTATCTGGGACCTCTCCACGGTCCTGGAAGCATTGAAGGGTGCACCGTTTGAGCCGCTTCGGTGTGCGGACCTGAAGCACCTCTCGTTCAAAACCGCTCTTTTTCTGGCGCTCGCTTCAGTCAAGAGAGTGGGCGATTTACATGTGCTATCAGTGAGCGCGTCCTGCCTTGAGTTTGGGCCTAACGACTCCAGAGCCGTCCTCAAGCCAAGGTATGGTTATATTCCTAAAATGCTCTCGACTCCGTTCAGAGCACAGGTTATTTCACTCGCAGCTCTTCGCTCACCAGAGGATGAAAGAGACACGAATTTACTCTGTCCCGTCAGGGCTCTCAGAGTTTATCGGGAGCATTCTGACAGTCGGAACAGTTTTTCGTATGCTTTGGCGGCCGCACCAAGGGGTCAGAGCTCATTCCACGAGAGGCATGGCCTCGTCTTGGGCTTGGTCAAGTGGAATACCCATTGAAGATATGTGCGGTGGCAGGCTGGGCCTCGCCGTCCACATTTATGAGGTTTTATAACCTGGAATTGGTTCGTGAGTCTGAGCTGCCTCGCCATAGATTCGTGCAGTTGCCGCAGCACAGCCAATGACCGTACTCGCTGTTTATCTGTGTATGCTGTGCAGCTGCACTGCATTTTAAAGATTTGGCTTCAATATTCTCGAGAAATGGAGTTTTCTCATAGCGTAAGCTAGCCAGGTAAGCTAGGTTACGTTAGTAACCGGGACGAGGGAACTGCAAAGGGGCATGAAATAAACAACATATTAGTAATATTAGTCAGTGTTATTTTAGAACTTCCAAAAAAGTTAAATATGACATATATTCCTAAAGTAAACAAAACAGTCAATGTTTCAATAGTTACAAATCTTCAACAACCCAAAATACAATAACAGCAACTTGACTAATCATTGTTCCTCACCTCCTCTTCCTCTATCTCCTTCAGGATGGTTGCCAGATCTTTGCCCTGTAGTTCCTCCTTCAGCAGCATCAGTTTCTGCTCAGCCTCAGACATCAGCTGCAGTGTTTGTTCTTCTGAGTCTGGAGTCAGCTGTGGTGTCGGACCCTTCATCTGCCAGAGACCAAGAGGAATGCTCAGACATTTCATGCATGCATCATTTGAATGTAAAAACATTTCCTTAATCACTAACTACAGAGAAAACATCCCTGGACACTTAATGAATTTTTCTTATGCAGTTTCTAAAAAAAACATTAAAAAAAAAAACATTCTAAAACACCTATACTATGTATCAGTCTCCGATGCGCGTTCACGAGAGCACCACGACACGTGTGTGTGTGTGGTGATGACGCAGCAGCTGGCGTTCTGACATATAACCTACAAGCAGAGGAAGATGCACGCGAGGTCGCGCATGCGTCGTGGTGCTCTCGTGAATGTGCGTTGGAGACTGATACAGAAGGGAAGAAATTACTGAATAAAGTTGACATTTTGTTTTTTTTGGTGCACAGAAAGTATTCTTCATAAAATTAAAGGGATGGTTCAGAGTAAATTCAACCCAGGGTCCTTTGCACCATGACCTCAAGCCAAACACCCCTGGAATGCTTGAGGTCATGGTGCAAAGGACCCTGGGTTGAATTTACTCTGAACCATCCCTTTAATTTTATGAAGAATACTTTCTGTGCACCAAAAAAAACAAAATGTCAACTTTTTGAAGAAGAAGCCTTTTTTTTCCTTGGTCAAACATTATTAAAGTTAAAGCTTATTTAGCGATATCAGCCGAATGGCTTAGTGCAGGTGCTAATGGATCAAGGTTGATCTTCTTTGGTCAATGGTTGCTTGGTCAATGATTGACTCCGGCTGCTGCTTTAGCTTGACACGGGTGATGACATCCTCATCATTGCTCCTGTTGTCCTCATCTGTTGACAGAAAAGACATGCAGGTGTGTTAGGTGTGTGTCACCTCTGTCTGCTAAACGTAATAGTTCTGTTATTGTTCCATATGGATCAACAGCATTCATAGTTCCCATGTACCAGTAGGCCAGTCTCTCAGTCACACACACAATCACACGTAAACGTGATCTGGCCTTTGAGACATTAACAAATCCACCACCACTCTGTACAACAGAAGGGTGAGCTTTAACTTCCACACAGTGTACAGATTAAGGAATGGAACTAAATCAGAACAGCACAGGTGAACATCTTGATAAGAGGGAGCTTTTGAACTGTGTACATCAAAAAACACATGGCCGTTCCTGGTCAAGAGCTTTCCAAGTTCACAAATCAGTAATCACTGGTGCAAAATGAAAATCAGAGTGCCCAAGATAAAGAAGTATAATGGGAAAAAAAGTTTTAAACACATACAGTATGCCAAGTTCTTAGATATACTGTATGTAATATTTGTATCCGTGTTGATTTCATATGGCTTTTATGTTCAACAAGAAGTTTAAATTTAACAAATGTCATGTGGTGTAACCATCAAGTAAAAACTAATAGCATATTTTATTTATACCTCGATGAATGATAAAATATATTTTTCAAGCTAAAAATTATTTGTAAATATATCAAGTAGGATTTTTTATTGAGGAGTTTTTTTTTTTTACTATATAAATACCCTGATATGTGTGACTTCACGCCCCAAAAAGCTTAATTCAGATATAGGACACATGTATGGAAGCCCATTTCCGCCATTAAGCAATAATTATGAGATAAGAAGTCAGTTATGGCATAACAAATTTAAATGATCAAGAAAAGTCATAAGTATTACAAAGCGTTGAAATTATGAGATAAAAAGTCAATTATGGCATACAAATTTAAATTGTCAGGAAAAGTCACAATTACAAAAAGTTTTAATTAAAATATAAAAAGTAAATTATAACATAAAAAGAGTAAATGAAAACAAAAAGTTATAGAAAAAAAATCATAATTGTGATAAAACATTTAGACTTTTTATCTCATAATTATGACTTGGTATTTCACCAAAGCATGATTTTTTTCTTATGTGGCAGAAATGAGATTCCATGGTGATATGAGCTAGTGTCTCACCATCAAAAGAGTCCTGTTTCTGGTCCTCACGGAACTGAATGCGCGTGTTAAACTTGGGTAGATCTTCTGCTATCTTGGCAAGGAACTGCAAAGGGTCATGAAATAAACAACATATTAGTAATATTAGTAAGCGTTATTTTACAACTTCCAAAAAAGTAAAATATGACATATATTCCTAAAGTAAACAAAACAGTCAATGTTTCACTAGTTACAAATCTTCTACAAGCCAAAATACAATAACAGCAACTTGACTAATCATTACTGTCCATTTTGTTTTTTTTGGTGCACAGAAAGTATTCTTCATAAAATTAAAGGGATGGTTCAGAGTAAATTCAACCCAGGGTCCTTTGCACCATGACCTCAAGCCAAACACCCATGGAATGCTTGAGGTCATGGTGCAAAGGACCCTGGGTTGAATTTACTCTGAACCATCCCTTTAATTTTATGAAGAATACTTTCTGTGCACCAAAAAAACCAAAATGTCAACTTTTTGAAGAAGAAGCCTTTTTTTTCCTTGGTCAAACATTATTAAAGTTAAAGCTTATTTAGCGATATCAGCCGAATGGCTTAGTGCAGGTGCTAATGGATCAAGGTTGATCTTCTTTGGTCAATGGTTGCTTGGTCAATGATTGACTCCGGCTGCTGCTTCAGCTTGAGACGGGTGATGACATCCTCATCATTGCTCCTGTTGTCCTCATCTGTTGACAGAAAAGACATGCAGGTGTGTTAGGTGTGTGTCAGCTCTGTCTGCTAAACGTAATAGTTCTGTTATTGTTCCATATGGATCAACAGCATTCATAGTTCCCATGTACCAGTAGGCCAGTCTCTCAGTCACACACACAATCACACGTAAACGTGATCTGGCCTTTGAGACATTAACAAATCCACCACCACTCTGTACAACAGAAGGGTGAGCTTTAACTTCCACACAGTGTACAGATTAAGGAATGGAACTAAATCAGAACAGCACAGGTGAACATCTTGATAAGAGGGAGCTTTTGAACTGTGTACATCAAAAAACACATGGCCGTTCCTGGTCAAGAGCTTTCCAAGTTCACAAATCAGTGATCACTGGTGCAAAATGAAAATCAGAGTGCCCAAGATAAAGAAGTATAATGGGAAAAAAAGTTTTAAACACATACAGTATGCCAAGTTCTTAGATATACTGTATGTAATCTTTGTATCCGTGTTGATTTCATATGGCTTTTATGTTCAACAAGAAGTTTAAATTTAACAAATGTCATGTGGTGTAACCATCAAGTAAAAACTAATAGCATATTTTATTTATACCTCGATGAATGATAAAATATATTTTTCAAGCTAAAAATTATTTGTAAATATATCAAGTAGGATTTTTTATTGAGGAGTTTTTTTTTTACTATATGATATGTGTGACTTCACGCCCCAAAAAGCTTAATTCAGATATAAGACACATGTATGGAAGCCCATTTCCGCCATTAAGCAATAATTATGAGATAAGAAGTCAGTTATGGCATAACAAATTTAAATGATCAAGAAAAGTCATAAGTATTACAAAGCGTTGAAATTATGAGATAAAAAGTCAATTATGGCATAAAAATTTTAATTGTCAGGAAAAGTCACAATTACAAAAAGTTTTAATTAAAATATAAAAAGTTAATTATAACATAAAAAGAGTAAATGAAAACAAAAAGTTATAGAAAAAAAATCATAATTGTGATAAAACATTTAGACTTTTTATCTCATAATTATGACTTGGTATTTCACCAAAGCATGATTTTTTTTCTTATGTGGCAGAAATGAGATTCCATGGTGATATGAGCTAGTGTCTCACCATCAAAAGAGTCCTGTTTCTGGTCCTCACGGAACAGAATGCGCGTGTTAAACTTGGGTAGATCTTCTGCTATCTTGGCAAGGAACTGCAAAGGGTCATGAAATAAACAACATATTAGTAATATTAGTAAGCGTTATTTTACAACTTCCAAAAAAGTAAAATATGACATATATTCCTAAAGTAAACAAAACAGTCAATGTTTCACTAGTTACAAATCTTCTACAAGCCAAAATACAATAACAGCAACTTGACTAATCATTACTGTCCATTTTGTTTTTTTTGGTGCACAGAAAGTATTCTTCATAAAATTAAAGGGATGGTTCAGAGTAAATTCAACCCAGGGTCCTTTGCACCATGACCTCAAGCCAAACACCCATGGAATGCTTGAGGTCATGGTGCAAAGGACCCTGGGTTGAATTTACCCTGAAACCAGGGGGTTTATGTATTTGACAAGATTCATTAGTACCAGTGGTATGTGTTGAAGTTTTTCACTGAGGTGCTTCACTCCTGCTTTGGCAGCGTTCAGTGCATGTTTGAGTCCGTACAGACGATCTTTAGCTGCATCACGGCGCTGCTGCGTCTGCTCAAGCTGCTGCTGAAGCTCACAAACCTGCAGAGAGCTGACCGAGGACAATAATGTTATGTTACTATTCAGTCACAATAACAGAGAATGTGAAGTGATATCATATTCACACTGTCTACAATGTCTGCTCTTACCTTGAGAGTTCAGTTTCTACTGAGTATTTCATATCCTGAAGCTGAGTTTGAAGCATATTCCTCTCTTCCTTCAGTGGAAGCAGCAAACTCTCATTTTCTGCCTTCATCTTCAACAAACGTTCCTGTGTTTTTCTCCGAGAGATAAACAGGCCCACTAGTTCCTATTACAAGAGAAATCAGGAATACACATTGCTTAACACAAGAACAGAATAAACATTGCTTAACAAGGAGTAATCTATAATATACTTCAATGTATATGTAATGAGTGATTATAATCAAGGTATTAATCAATATTTTTCCTTCTAAATATCAAATGAGTTAAATGACTTCTCTGGGGATTTTACTTTGTTATAGAAGTTACCAGTGTGATTACTGAAATGTTCTTTTCATGTATTCTTTAATGTCTGTGTTTGATATCTGAATGCAGTAACAGTGCTTGCTCATTTAGCCCGGCTTCCAGAAATGAAATATGGATTTGTTTTGTGTTTGAGAAAGGTCTTCAACGTGTTAAAACATAGGGTCATTGAAGCCAATAGTTTAAGGGACCATTTCTTTGTTAAAGCCTTACTTTCCAGTTAGACTAAAGTGTAGCTCTCCTTGAGAGAAAGAATGCATTATCTTGATGTTTTGAGAGGACTCTCCTGTTTATAGTTAGAGCCTGGCCAAATCCAACCTTAGAGAAGCTGTGTGTCGGTGTGTGTGTGTGTGTGTTAGTCTTCTTGGTTACAGGTTAAGGAACCACTGGCATTATTGGAGATTGACTGAGTTATTGTTCTGGACATGCTGGCGCCCAGCAATGCAGATCTGTGACCTGGAAGGTCACGACGTGTCTAACTTCAGGGTCTGAGTGTCAGCGGCATAATCGATAGAGATATGCTTCCGTCTATATGTATATGTGTGGAAAATTACTATGTTTATCTATTTCTTAGCCAATCAGAAACTGCAACCTGAATAAAGGACGTAGCTTAGACCTTGGTGAAGGGTATAACTGCTGTGTGTGTGTGTGTGGTGTAGGATATAACTGCTGTGATCTTTGTAACTGTAAGTGGGGCGGCCTACGAACTACTGTGTGAGTCTTGAAGCTGAACTTCTGCTGATGAAACTGCAAACTATCTTCAGTAAAACTTTTCTTTAATTTATTATAATTCTGACTCCGGGGTCTTCTTTCAAACATCTGGTCCTTGTGTCCTAAACTGTTACTCCCCTAACACACTGAAAACAGTTGAATGTTGTGTTGTGTGTCCTCACCCGTGGGTCTGTGACTCCAGTGGCCTCTCTGATTTGCTGGAAAGCTTCCTCAAAAGGAGAGATGGCTTCCACTTCTTCTACTGCGTTGGCCTCGCTGCTCAGCTCGTCGGGGAGCTATTTTTCAACATTGATAATAATAAGAAAGGTTACTTGAGCACCAAATCCATATTAGAATGATTTCTGAAGAATCATGTGACATTGAAGACTGTATATGATGCTGAAAATATAGCTTTGCATCACAGGCATAAATTATATACTTAAATAGAAAACAGTTATTTTAAATTGTAATAACATATTTCGCAACATTACTTTATTTCTCATCAAATAAATGCAGCTTTGGTGAGCATAAGAGACTTAATATCGTAATTATTCCAAGCTTTTGACCGGAAGTGTATATACTTATAAATAGTTGAATTGTCTATTTTATTTTATTGTTGTGAGCTTTGCAGCATGCTAACACAAAGCTCTATTAACATCAATTGCGAGTCCAGTCTCCTGTGCACTTCACATGAGAAGTGCTATTAGTATGACACACATATCTTTATGCTTATTAGAGTATTACATTGTTATCTGATGTGTGATGGATGATGCTCGCTCTTCTCTTCCTCTCCTTTGCCTGAGCAATCCTCTCCTCCTGCTGCTTCTTGTAGAGGGAGAGGATTTTCTCTCGCTTTCTGCGCTCTCTGCACACTAGGGCTGCATCTAACGATTATTTTTGTTGTCGATTAATCTATCGATTATTTCTTAGATTAGTCGACTAATCTAACGATTATTTTTCCGATTAATCTAATGATTATTTTTGGGATTAGCTGATTTATCCATTGGCAAACTTTCCAATAAATAATAAGTACAACAATATATCAGCTGTATTTTGAAGAGGGTAGTGCATCTGTATATTATTTTAACATGAAATCTATGAATGATGACAAAAAAAAAATTCTTTCAGAAAGGGTAATTGTCATTTTATTATGAAATATGCGAACAGGAAGCATTTTAAACTTTATTTTTAACTAATGGTACTATTGAAAAAAATGTAAGATACACAGGCCCATTTAGGAAATGTGTTTACTATAATCTGTTATTAATTACCGTAGTGGGAGTATGATTTACTCAATTAACTTGTCCGAAAATGCACTTGTGTTTATCTGCAAAAAGGTTCACATACACTAGATTGCAGCCTATAGGCTACTGTTAATGTTAATATAACGTTAGTCGTTTGTTTTTAAAGTCTACATTAGAGACCTGCGCAGGACGGATTTCTCCCTTAATAATTCCTAAAAAGCTGACATCTCAGTTCATCGCGATCTCACAGATTAACTCTGTTATTATCAATGAAACTGGCTGCACAATGAATCTTTCATAATATCTACACTTTGTTTGCTATAATCAGATGATTTGCCAGTATGCAGAATTCAGCACTGAACAAAAAGTCCATTTTGAGCGGTGAGGGGATTCTAGCATAAATGCATCTGATTGGCGTTCAAGAAATCAACACATATGTCTGTGATTGGCTACATTGTTCAACGCTGCAAACATGTTATAAATAGATAGAGACTCTGGCCTGTAAATCGTTTCTATTTTGTTTTAGTTGTTCTTGTTGCTTTTGTCAAACAGATGAATGACAATTTATTCGTTTTTAGATGTTCAATGTATAGATAATTCTATTTTGCGGGAGTTCCGCGAATCGTTTTATTCTCCCGCAACCAGCACACACACGAGTGCATTACCGCCCGCGCCCGGCCATCAGATCTATGTTCCCGGCTCCCGCGCCGCACTCTGTTGCGTTGTGACCCGCGGGAGTGCAGGTCTCTAGTCTACATGTGCATACACAACTTTTAAAAACTGGCAAATGAAAGCTTCGTTAACAGATTTAAGTTTAAGTTATAAATTAAAGTCCATTTTATTGTCACCGAATGGGGCATAGTTTGCATAGTGAAAGCACCTTTCTGTTCGGCCGTAGTGGTAAAGTATTCCCATACTTTGGATGATCGTGGTCTGTCATTTTCACCATGAGAGGGAGCAGAAGCCGCCATTACTCGATATTTAAACGTAAATAATTACGCGTCGACGCATTTCATGCGTGTCGACGTATTTTCATAGTCGACGTAATCGATGACTTCGACGCGTCGTTGCGGCCCTACTGCACACCTTCTCGTCCTGAAGCTGCAGCTCAGCCTGGACACACACACACACACACACACACACATCTTAATGAAATGAGGCATTTATAGAGCGCTCTCCCCTCAACCACCACCAGTGTGCAGCATCCACTGTCAGAACAATGGCGCCAGTGCGCTCACCACACACCAGCTATAGGTGGAGAGGAGAGAGAGTGATAAAGCCATTTGAAAGCATGAGGATTCTTATTCGTAGGCCATGATTGATAAAGGCCAATGGAGGGAATTTGGGCAGGACACCGGAGTTACACCCCTACTCTTTACGAGAAGCATTACTTGCACAACCTTTACCATGGCACACTTACACGTATGCTTGCTTTATTATCTCATTACATTTTTTGGTTACACTTTATTTTACGGTGTCATTGTTACAGTGTAATTATATATTTAAGTACTGAGTAATATTAATTAAGTGCAAGTACTTACTATAGGGTTAGGATTAGGGTTTGATTGAGGGTTAGTTGCATGTAATTATGCATAATTAACTGTTAATACTATTGTAAGTACATGTAACATATGTAACAAGGACACTGTAAAATAAAGTGTTACCCGTTTTTTTTTTATCATTTATTAAATGCTTTGTCTTTACCATGGCTGCATCCTTTGAGAAGTGAGCGTCACCGTTCGTGACCTGCAGTTCTTTGAGCACTTGTGTCTGCCGGTGGATCTCTGCCTCCATCCTGTCCAGCCGTGGCTGAAATGTAAAACTGTCTCCCTGAAGAAACAAATAAGAGGATAATCATAAATGTTTATTTACCATGATGCTGTTCAAAAGATTGGGGTCGCTAAGAGTTTTAATCTTAAAGGGATTATTCACCCAAAACTGAAAATTCTGTCATTATTTACTCACCCTCATGTGGTTCCAAACCCATAAGACTTTCGTTCATCTTCGGAACACAAATGAAGATATTTTTCTGTCCCTCTATTGACAGCCTATGCAACTACCACTTTCAAGCCCCAGAAAGGGAATAAGTAATCACCGAAAAAGCACCGTGGCGCATGTGTGTTGTTGTTGCATGAACGCATGCTGGAGATTAATATTTTGTAAATAAGGTGGTAAATTATGTTTGTTTTTTTCGCAATATTTAATATTATTATATATTAGAATATTAAGAATATTTATTTTAAATATTTTTAAAAGATTACTTTAATGATGTCTATACTACCTTTCTGGGGCTTGAAAGTGGTAGTTGCGTAGCTGTCAATGGAGGGACAGAAAGCTCTCAGATTTCATAAAAAAGATCTTAATCTTGTGTTCCGAAGATGAAGAGTAATTAATGACAGAATTTTCAATTTTAGCTGAACTAACCCTTTAATGAAAGAAGTCTCTTATGCACACCTGTACAATTTAAAATAACTGTTTTCTATTTTAATCTATTTTATAATGTAATTTTTTCCTGTGATCAAAGCTGAATTTTCAGCAGCCATTCTTCATTCCCAGTGTCACATGATCCTTCAGAAATCATTCTAATATGCTGATTTGGTGCTCAAGAAACATTTATGATTATTATAAGAATATATTTTGAATGGTATGGATGAGTGTCATTGGATACATTGGATTGCTTAAATTTTCAACATTAAATATATGGGGTATCATGCTTTATAATACACATCTGTGTGGGTTTATGTGTGTGTGCTGTGTCAGTCTGTACATGAACCAGTTCATCTGTTCTTTCTCAGATACCTGTAGTTTGTCCTTCTCTTTGAGGTATCCTCGCATTACGTTCTTTGCTTCATGACGTTTCAGCTGCGCTTCCTCCAATCTGTTTTCCAGAATGCGCAATTTCTATAAAACAAGCACACAAGTTCATTCATTTTCTTGCTTGAACTAACATATTTAATTGTGCTCATCGATACAGGGTGGCTAAACACTCTGCTTCCCACTAATCAAGACAGAGGGGAAGACGAAAGACTTGAGAGAAGGAAGAAGAGCATTTACAATGGAAGAATGACCACTTAGGGAAACTTATGGCAGAGTTCCCTTCTTTACTCTAATTCTCATTATGATGTGCAAAAAAATCGTATTCTCGTGAATTGTTTAGATTATATAATAATAATGGTGATAATAAAACTGTGGGCATGGTTTACAGTAATTACAGTAAGGAGAAATTGGGACAAAAATGATTTGACTGGAAAAAAAGGCTCAATATTCTTACTGCTTTTTTTCCTTTCGATTTTGGGAGGAAACCTGGACAATTCTTAAATTGTAAGATTCACCAGTGTTCATTCAAAATAAAAAAAAGAGACAATTTCTACCTTTTCCTCGTCTAGTTCCTGGTTGTCAGGCAGAGGCTTCATGCTCTCGTACTGGCGCTTCAACTCCTCCAAACGCTGCCTCTGTGTGTCAGTGGTTTGTTTCAAAGCATTCAGCTTCTTCGCTTTATCACAAACCTCCTTCTCCAGCACCGTCAGAGCCGACTGCACAACAAAAATGACTGTCAACCACAACTGATATGCAGGTGATTCTGTAACCACTGGATAGTACAAGTGAAAGAAGTGGAAAAAGGTTTTTAAATAACTGATATAAAGGTTCATTTAACCTCACCTTAACGGGCATGTTCCTAAATGATTCATTCTCCATCCCACGGTCTTGAAAAACATCCTTGGTTACTTGTTCCTCTCCCTGGAACAACCAAGACCAAGATATGCATCAAATACAGCTATAACGTGACTTAAATGATATGGATATGTTTTAACATTACATATGTGTGTGTGTTCATAATGTCTGACCTCAGCCAGTTTCTTGCGCATGTTTTCATTCGCATGCTGCAACGTGATCTCATGAGAATACGTGTGTATTTTTACGTAAAGTGTAATTCTACCATACGTACATTTACTTACGTTTTATACACACAGAAACGTATAATACTGACGTATTCACAGCACTAAAACGTAAAATATTTACGTATTAACAGCACAAAAACGTAAATTATTGATTATTGATTATTGAGAGTAAATTCAACCCAGGGTCCTTTGCACCATGACCTCAAGCATTCCAGGGGTGTTTGGCTTGAGGTCATGGTGCAAAGGACCCTGGGTTGAATTTACTCTGAACCATCCCTTTAATTTTATGAAGAATACTTTCTGTGCACCAAAAAAAACAAAATGTCAACTTTATTCAGTAATTTCTTCCCTTCTGTATCAGTCTCCAACGCACATTCACGAGAGCACCACGACGCATGCGCGGCCTCGCGTGCATCTTCCTCTGCTTGTAGGTTATATGTCAGAACGCCAGCTGCTGCGTCATCACCACACACACACACGTGTCGTGGTGCTCTCGTGAACGCGCATCGGAGACTGATACATAGTATAGGTGTTTTAGAATGTTTTTTTTTTTAATGTTTTTTTTAGAAACTGCATAAGAAAAATTCATTAAGTGTCCAGGGATGTTTTCTCTGTAGTTAGTGATTAAGGAAATGTTTTTACATTCAAATGATGCATGCATGAAATGTCTGAGCATTCCTCTTGGTCTCTGGCAGATGAAGGGTCCGACACCACAGCTGACTCCAGACTCAGAAGAACAAACACTGCAGCTGATGTCTGAGGCTGAGCAGAAACTGATGCTGCTGAAGGAGGAACTACAGGGCAAAGATCTGGCAACCATCCTGAAGGAGATAGAGGAAGAGGAGGTGAGGAACAATGATTAGTCAAGTTGCTGTTATTGTATTTTGGGTTGTTGAATATTTGTAACTATTGAAACATTGACTGTTTTGTTTACTTTAGGAATATATGTCATATTTAACTTTTTTGGAAGTTCTAAAATAACGCTGACTAATATTACTAATATGTTGTTTATTTCATGCCCCTTTGCAGTTCCCTCGTCCCGGTTACTAACGTAACCTAGCTTACCTGGCCAGCTTACGCTATGAGAAAACTCCATTTCTCGAGAATATTGAAGCCAAATCTTTAAAACGCAGTGCAGCTGCACAGCATACACAGATAAACAGCGAGTACGGTCATTGGCTGTGCTGCGGCAACTGCACGAATCTATGGCGAGGCAGCTCAGACTCACGAACCAATTCCAGGTTATAAAACCTCATAAATGTGGACGGCGAGGCCCAGCCTGCCACCGCACATATCTTCAATGGGTATTCCACTTGACCAAGCCCAAGACGAGGCCATGCCTCTCGTGGAATGAGCTCTGACCCCTTGGTGCGGCCGCCAAAGCATACGAAAAACTGTTCCGACTGTCAGAATGCTCCCGATAAACTCTGAGAGCCCTGACGGGACAGAGTAAATTCGTGTCTCTTTCATCCTCTGGTGAGCGAAGAGCTGCGAGTGAAATAACCTGTGCTCTGAACGGAGTCGAGAGCATTTTAGGAATATAACCATACCTTGGCTTGAGGACGGCTCTGGAGTCGTTAGGCCCAAACTCAAGGCAGGACGCGCTCACTGATAGCACATGTAAATCGCCCACTCTCTTGACTGAAGCGAGCGCCAGAAAAAGAGCGGTTTTGAACGAGAGGTGCTTCAGGTCCGCACACCGAAGCGGCTCAAACGGTGCACCCTTCAATGCTTCCAGGACCGTGGAGAGGTCCCAGATAGGCACAGAGGGGGGTCGCGGAGAGTTTAGCCTCCTTGCCCCTTTAAGGAAGCGCACAATGTTCCTTCCTAGTGATTGTCCGGCCACAAGAGCATGAGATGATGTTATGGCCGCCACATTTACTTTGAGCGTGGAGGGGGTGCGACCCGCGTTCAAGAGCTCTTGCAAAAAAAACCAGTACACTTGGTACTTTGCATGAGTCGGGGTCCAAGCTCCGTGCTGCGCACCAGCCAGAGAACACCACCCATTTCTGAGCATAGAAGTGCCTAGTTGAGGGCGCTCCTGCTTCAGTGATGGTTTTTAGCACCCTATGCAGGAGACACCCAGGTACCCGTTGAGGGGCCATACATGAAGGGCCCACAAGTCGGGACGGGGATGCCAGATTTTCCCGTTCGCCTGCGTGAGGAGATCTCTTCTCAGCGGAATTAGCCATGGGGCTGTTTCCAGCAGTTGTGTCAACTCGGAGAACCATAACTGGGTCTGGAAGACCCAGCACTGCACACTTGCTTTCCCTGATCTGTTCGATGACTTGTGGTAGCATCGTGACCGGAGGAAATGCATATAACGGGCGGCTCGGCCAGTCGTGGGCAAGCGCGTCCTTGCTCTTTGAGAAAAATCCTCTTCTTAATATCATTCATTCATCTTTGTCATCAGGATACGTACCAAAAACTTTTAAGCTGGCTATGATTAAACCGCTTGTTAAAAAAACGCAACTCAACTTGATCGTACAGAATTAGTCAATTACAGGCCGATCTCGAATCTACCTTTTCTTTCAAAGATACTAGAAAAGGCGGTATCCTCACAACTATGTTCCTTTTTAGAAAGAAATGATATCTGCGAGGATTTTCAGTCAGGATTTAGACCGTACCATAGTACTGAGACTGCTCTCATAAGAGTTACAAATGATTTGCTCTTATCATCCAATCGTGGTTGTATCTCTCTATTAGTGTTACTCGATCTTAGTGCTGCATTTGATACTATTGACCACAACATTCTTTTAAATAGACTCGAAAATTATGTTGGCATTAATGGAATTGCATGAGCACGGTTTAAATCATACTTATCCGACCGTTATCCGTTTGTAGCAGTAAATGAAGAGATGTCTCATCGATCACAAGTTCACTATGGCGTACCACAAGGCTCAGTACTAGGACCGTTGCTTTTCACTCTGTACATGCTACCCTTGGGAGATATCATTAGGAAGCATGGAATTAGTTTTCACTGTTATGCTGATGATACTCAGCTCTATATTTCTTCACGCCCTGATGAAACTTACTAATTCACAAAATTAACGGAATGCATAGGTGATATAAAAAATTGGATGACTAGTAATTTCCTACTACTTAATTCTGAAAAAACAGATTCTATTTATTAGACAAAAAATGTCCTCACGTAATAATCTAGAATACTGTCTAACACTTGATGGCTGCTCTGTTAAGTCTTCGTCGTCGGTTAGGAACCTGGGTGTGCTCTTTGATACCAATCTTTCATTTGAAAGTCACGTGTCTAGTATCTGTAAAACCGCATGCGGAACAATTAGTCCATGCGTTCATGACATCAAGGCTAGATTGTTGTAATGCTATTATGGGTGGTTGCCCTGCACGCTTAATATTCAAATTACAGCTGGTCCAAAACGCAGCAGCTAGAGTTCTTACCAGAACCAGAAAGTATGACCATATTAGCCCGGTTCTGTCAACACTGCACTGGCTCCCTATTAAACATTGTATACATTTTAAAATATTGCTGATTACTTACAAAGCACTAAATGGTTTAGCTCCGCAGTACTTGAGCGAGCTCTTAACGCATTATAGTCCTTCACGTCTATTGCAATCTCAAAATTCCGGCCAGTTGATAATACCTTTTAACACCAAAACTTTGGAACAGTCTTCCTAACATTGTCCGGGAAGCAGACACACTCTGTCAGTTTAGAGCTAGACTAAAAACACATCTCTTTGACCTAGCATACACATAACACATTATAGACTTTTATAATTCAATGTTAGGCTGCATAGATTAGGTCAGCCGGAACCGGGAACACTTCCCATAAATCCTGATGTACTCGTTACATCATAAGAAGAATGGCGTCTACGCTAATATTAGTCTCTCTGTTTAGTACGATGGTTAGAAACTTTGTTAGAAGCTTAACTTTTTGTCATCTCTCTTCATTGTTAATTTTAAAACAACAGGGAAGACTTGGCCTGTGTAAAGTCTACATCATTTCCTAGTAAAATTATCACTCAAGGTATTGTTGCACAGTCACGCTCTCCTGACTTCATCCGGTTCAACAACTTTGCCATGATTATTATATTATTATAATATAGAATTGGCTGTCTGCAGTTTTACATGTATCCCCTCATGCCCATGGTGTTTGATTGGTAGGCAGACAGGCTCTTTAAGCCCATACATTTATACTGTGCAATATTTCTATAGATGACCAGGGGAACGCTGCCTGTGTAACTTCGGGTTCACCTCATCTCCCTGACTCAGTTACTCAAGGTATTATTTAAATGTGGTGCCGTGTCCATCACTAGACACACTTGCTAATGTGCAATCAACACTTACATTATGTTTGGTTAGACATAGAAAGCATAGAAAGAAGCTGGATGTATCTTGTTTTTAACAAGCATGTTAATGAAAACAATCTAACTTGATTTTTAGCAGATCTAAAGGCAATTTATTATCACACACATTTTGTCTACACAAGTTCCAGCTTGTTTGGCGATTTTGAACAGCAACATCTCTTCCTGCAAGTAATTTTTTTTATCTTCTAATCTTTGTTTTAATTGTTCAGGTGTCTGTGTTTCATCAAGGCGGTGTGTGAAGAGACGACAACGCAGTACTGAAGTGTCAACCAGTCTCTCCGTTTACTGAAGTGAGGTGGACCCCGGCCGTATCCAGATCAGATGGTGGATCTGCACCTGGACCCAACCATGACGCATCCCTGAAGTGCCAGCCTCATCAGCCCTGTGAAGGCCTCATCGACACGACCAATCTGACCTCTGACCTGTAACGCTGCCTGGATCATAATCATACACTGTTCGCTCGTTGGCTAGAGGAGAACTGGCCCCCGACTGAGCCTGGGTTCTCCCAAGGTTTTTTTCTCCATTCTGTCACTGATGGAGTTTTGGTTCCTTGCCACTGTTGCCTTTGCTTTTGGCTTGCTTAGTTGGGGACATTTAATATTCAACAATATTATTGATCTGCCTTAATAAGTATAATAAATAATAAATATCGTTTTCTGGTGGACGATGATGCAATTTTCTTCTAGAAACAAACTTTGTTGTATTATTTTCATGTTATCAATGTGAAGCTGCTTTGATACAATCTGTATTGTAAAAAGCGCTATATAAATAAAGGTGATTTGACTTGACTTGACCATGGTCTGAGGAGGAGATGTCAGGATTCACTTTTATTTTCCTTCATTCATTTTTACAATGCTGTCCTTTGTTAAGGAACGGATTCTTGAGGTGACCAAATCAAATAAAGTTCAGTGATTCAACTAATGTTGTGTTGTGTATTAATAATGACAAACCTAGATTATTAAATGCAGATGAATCAAGTTTAGTAGTCAAACATAATGAAATCAACTAATGAGCTAAATATACTTGGTGAGACCTCAGCAACTTGCGATCCTATCCACAATCTCCACCAAACAACAAAAGAGCAAGCATTATTATAATAATGTGATTAGGTTGTCTGAGAGAATTGAGGTTGCTTGTATTGAGACTATAACCCTACGCTCCACAAATAGGACTGGTTGAAGGGGAGTGTGTAAGTGCATTTTCTTTTAAAACTTTGACAATGTCAATCAAGACATTAAAGCATGGAGGCCTTCAAGTTACTTATTAGGCTATTTAGGCTTCGTTCTCCTTTATATGTTGCTGCTTTTTATGTTCTTGTTGCATTCTATAAACCCTTACTATTAAAATTGCTAGTAAAGCTGATGAACTCTGATAGAAAGTGAAACTTTTTAAATAGGTTTTAACATATACCCTCATCACTTTGTGTAATTTGTGACAATATCCCAAAGTAGATAAACTTGTTTTTGAAGAGTGGGTTGGTAAGGAGCAAGTGTAGTTAGTAATATTTGGAGAAATGAGATTCCTTTATGCATGTTGTTGATGTTAAAAGTCCAGGTCATTTCTAAAGGTAGATTTTATGCACTATAACCTATTAATCGGACTGGTGATAACGTGAAAAAATACGTGAAAACGTTCTGATTTGACATCTTTATGCATGGGAAAAAGAGGCAAGAAGAAAGTTAAACAAGTTTGGCTTGACACCATGTCTTCCGACGCATCTGGCTCAACTGATCAATTTGAGAATTCAGCATCAGCCTCGAGTAGTGCTGGATTTAAACTTAAGAAAGATACCGAATCACAGTGGTTTGACACATGTCCAAATTTCGACAATGAGGTTGTTGTCACATCCCTCCCCAGATAGCAACATTGTTTCGGCCCAGATCCGGCCCACATATGGCACTTGTGGAATGCAGATCTGGCCCACATGCAGCGTGGAATGACGGCCCTTGGGTGGCCCACTCCTGTTTGCCAGATCTGGGCCACAAGCAGGCCATAGCAATGCCACATGTCAGCCAAGAGCAAAGAAATAAACCAGAACTGGACCTTATCTGAGCCACAAAGTCTGTGTGTATTAAATGTGGAGTCATTTAACAGTGATTGGTGTTTCCATCAGGCGCGTAGCCAGTAATGGGCCAGGGCGGCACTGGCCCGCCCACATTACTCACTGGCCCGCCCAGGCAAGTTTGATCAAAATACATTTTTAGTTTCTTTTTATTATTCAAATGTATTTAAGAAAATATATTAATATAAACCTGATTTATTGTTGACTGGTGTGTGTGTTTAATTTGTTTTCCGAATAAAATGGAACTGTTGAAGCAAGTTGTATAAACTCTCTCTCCGGAACGTAATTGGTTGCTATGGTTGCTATAGACTCTCTGGGCGGCGGGCTCTGGGCTAATTTTGGTAACTTAGCTGCTTTTTAGCCAAAAAGTTATTTGAAAAAAGAACTCTGTGACTCTTTGGACTATGATGAGACCATTTCTGTTTTCAGCACTAAACCCAGGCACTTACGTCTTGTTTTGTAGAATGAAAACAACAAAGGTAGGCCTGTTGTTTAACTAATTTCCTTAATTTTTGCCCGTGAAGTGATTTAACCCATTCAGACCCTGCGTCCATTACAATGGACATCACATGTCAACCCCCCTTTTTTTTTTTACTTCTGGAGCATTTCACCTAGTTTAAAGCCTGCAGTCCATTAGATTGGACGCTTGTCATCCAATCAAATGGCAGTAAAGCTCTGCATTTAGTAATTATTAAAAAAAAACACTACTTTGAAGAGAAGCATGTCAGCACTTCACTCCAAACACAGAAGCAAGCAACATTTTCTATGGTTTTATTTAAATTTTTTGATATGTTTGTCAGTATTTCATAGTTTGTATGTAAAATAGAAAGATTGAACTTATTAATTAAAGTTAAAAATCGATTGTAGAATTTCAAATTTTAAATCAGGATTTTTTCAAATGTGTCTGTCCATTAGAATGGACAGTGGGTTCAAAAGCCTGTTACTGAAATCACATTCCAGTAATTGAAGTCCAGTAATGCTGATTGAAATTTCTTATATAAAAAATCTATATCACAGTACCAATACATTTTTTTTACTTTTTCATATGCAGAATATATAGTTCTTGAAGTGCTTGAACATATAGCTGATGGAAGTATCTCAGATGTTGACTTTATGTGGAGTGATGATGAGGAAGATGGAGATGTAAGAAAAATATCCGTATTTAAAACTTTATAAAGTAAAATGACTAGCTTCCGGCGAAACTGTACAAAACATACAGATTTGACATAAATCTAAAGCGTAACTTGAAAATGAATCATTTTTCTTACACAAACGCATCGCTTCGCTTCAGAAGGCCTTTATTTACCTCCAAGAGCCGCATGGAGCACTTTTATCATGGATGGATGCACTTTTATGGACTTTCAACAGAAACAACCATTCACTGCCATTATAAAGCTTGGAAGCCAGGACATTTTTTAATATAACTCCGATTGTATTCGTCTGAAAGAAGAACAATGTCATACACCTAGGATGGCTTGAGGGTGAGTAAATCATGGGCCAATTTAAATTTTTGGGTGAACTATCCCTTTATAGGTATAGTACACCCAAAAATTATATTTGTCATCACTTACTCATCCTTATGTTGTTCCAAATCTGTATGAGTTTCTTTATTCGGCTGAACACAAAAGAAGATATTTTGAAGAATGTCGGTAACTAGACAGTTGACAGTATAGCCATTGATTTCCATATTTTTTCCCATTATAGCCTATATTTCCTAATAACTACATATTATATTATGATATAATATTATCATTATTAGTAATTATTTTGAAAATTATAATAATATTTATCAGTAATGTATCAATATAGATATTACAGTACAACACCGTATAATTAATTACAGCAAAAGCAGATCAAATGACGAAATACTGTTTTTTGCAAGTACACCGTTTGTAACACAATAACACAATAACCATAACGCGTTGTTCATTATAAACGTGGGATTATGAATTATATTGAGAACATCGTACATAGAAAACATGCCGTAATGTACCCTGAGTGTAAACCTTAGCCGCATTCATCGTGAAGCGTGCTAGCGATTTGCAAAGATTAATATAAAGCTTAATATAAAGGTTAATAAAACGTTACACTCACTTCAGTTCTTCTGGAGGTGCAGCAGGAACACGAATAGTTGGTACCGATCCTTTTTTCAGGAGCAGCTTCTTAGCAAAACCAGCTTTATACTGACCCTCGTTTATAAAGCAGTCTCTGGTGTGTGAAATGATTTGCGCAAACATGAAAGCATTGACATTGATCGTGGGGAATATTCCCTTCGAAAATAAAACTCAGCCACTGTGTCTTCAGTGGTTCGGATTTAGGAACATCAAAATGATGCTGTGTTCGTTATTACACCCAAGAACAGAACACCACAATAACTCAGAGACCATTCTGCTCATAGACAGTGCTCCAGCGTATCAACAATGACCGCGCGGAGCCGCAGACTATGATTGACAGCTTGCTCACGAGCTAGAGCGGGTCTGTGTTGAAACGCTGCTGTCAATCAACAATCGTGGGAGGGGCGTCGATTTTGTGACGTCACAAAATCGAATGGCTTGATTTGAGACGGGAAAACATATAAGGAGATTTAAAAAAAAACACTGGATGGATTTTTATCATTTTATGATGGTTGTGTACAGGCACAAAAGAGCTCTAAGCGGGTGGATTAATAGAGAATGAAAGATGTTTTTGGGGAGCAAAACCGATACAGAGTGGCTGAACGTGTGATGTCTAAATACTTCAGCACTAGAAACTGTTCAAGACTCTTAGTTTTTATATTTTTTACACTTTTTTTCATGATTTATTGAGTCAAAATAAATTATAATAGGCTCTTCACACTGTGCTTACCACTGACTTAACATATTTTTATCTCATGGCCATTTTCAGAGATTTAGTACACTGCTAATTAACCTATTTACTGCCGTCCGTCTGACAGAAGCACCTGTGTGCTCTTACTCACAGAAACACAGAAACCAGCCGTTTAAACCTCATCAGAACAGAATGTTGAAAATCTGGTGCTGATTGAACGATTCACACTGATCCGATGATCAGGGAAGTGCGTTTAATACCTCGTTTAACGCATGAAATTGTTAGAACGTAGTTTATATAGAGTCACATGTCTCTCTCTCTCTCTCTCTCTCTCTCTGTCGTGTTTGGTTTCGCCTCTCACATAATCAGCAGTCTGAAAACCACACACACACACACACTCATGTTTGTTTTGCTTTACTTGTGAGGACATTATTACATTATTATAAAAGCTTGTATATGTAAGAATGCTTAAACATCTGAATAACAATGAGATCCTATATAAACATCAATATGGATTTCGGCAGCAACACTCAACATATATGGCTCTGTTACAACTCATAGACAAAATTTCTGTAGCACTGGATAACAACATGTTTGCAGTTGGTATATTTTTAGACTTGTCAAAGGCTTTTGATACAGTTGATTATGAAATTCTGATTTCCAAACTTTACCGTTATGGGTTTCGGGATGTTGTACTCAAATGGCTTAGGGATTATTTGATTAATAGAGAGCAATATGTATTTATAAATGGCAGTACCTCCAAGAGAATTAAATTATGTTGTGGTGTACCTCAGGGATCTATTCTTGGGCCACTCCTGTTTCTCATTTATATAAATGACCTAGCTTGGATGTGTGAATCTGCATTGCCCATTCTATTTGCAGATGATACTACTGTTGTTATATCACATGCAAACTTTGATTCCTTGATGAATGAAGCTAATGATGTTCTATTGTATATCGCAAAGTGGTTTCAGATGAACAAACTTTCACTAAATATAGAAAAATCTAATTATATAGTTTTCAGGAATAAAAATAAAAGGTATTTAAAAGAAGATGCTAAATTATTTATTAATAACATTGAAATCAACCAAGTTACAGTAATACAATTTTTAGGGGTATTATTAGATGAAAAACTTTCGTGGAAAAACCACATTGATTATGTGTGTGTAAAAATCATGAAGTCACTTGGCATCATTAGAAAAGTTTGTTCATTGGTAAATCAATCCTGTCTTTTAACTCTTTATTATAGTCTATTATATCCTTACATCTCTTACTGTAACATTGTTTGGGCCAGTAATTACCCTTCTTCTCTTCAAAAAATACTTTTGATTCAAAAAAAGTTTGTTAGATCGGCAACAGTATCAAATCGGTGTGAACCATCGGCTCCTCTGTTTAAGCAATTAAATATTTTGTCCATTTTCAGTATAAATATCTATCAAACATGTATCTTTATGTATAAATATATGGCTCAAAATCAAAGCCTCCCAAAAGTGTTTAAAAACAATTTTTTAATGAACTATGATGTGCATTCATATTCAACCCGACAAGCAATGAATGTTCATCTTCCTTATTATCAAACAACTCTTGGTCAATTTTTCTTAAAATATAGAGGACCGTCACTTTGGAATACTATTCCCGGTTTTATTAAAACCAGCTCATCATTGTCAGTATTTAAGTTAAGAATGAAAAAACACTTGTGTGATTGTTAAAAATGTTTATATGTGTGGTGTCTTAAATTGTCTGCCATTATTGTGATGATTGTTGTTATTTATTTGGTATTAACTGTAAAAACTAGAGGGGAGGTCTTATTATAAGCCCTTGGGGGTTTCGTACCTCTCCTGCATAATCCATATGAATTGTTTAAATAGCTATTTGTTTTATTCTTCTGTTCTTGTTTGTGCTAAATAAATAAATAAATAAATAAATAAATAAATAAAAAATAAAACATTCCCTAGGCATAATGGTTTTTATTCTGTACAAACTGTATATTCTATCCCCCTAAACTAACCTGACCCTTAAACCTACCCATCACACAAAACTTTTAAAATTTTTTTAATAAAACACAGTTAAGTTAAGTTTAGTATGTTTTCAAATGTTTTAAAGACAATTTAAATACAAGGACTCAGGAAATGTCCTCATAAATCACGTTCACGTTGTAATACCAGTGTCATTATACAAATTTCTGTCCACATAAACACACACACACACACACCTATTGTCGTGGAGTTATGTTTGTGTGTGTTTTTTTGGTTTGTCTTTCTGTAATCTGTTTAGTCCTGCATTAGTTTTCACCTCACTAGTAAAGTGTGAATGTGTGTTTGTGTGTGAGAGAGAATGTAATTACTTCAGCACACACTTCTGAGTGTATGTAATGCTTATCTTCTCTGCGTGACCCATGAGGATTGAGAGAATACTGCATCAATCTACTGTTATTCCTGCCGTTCCCGGATGACAAATGTTGAATTTTCTGTCGAATTTGAATCACTGAATTTGTGGAAGCGAAATAAAATGGGCCGAACATTGCCTGTCGAATATTATAGGTTGTATTTTTAAACAATGAATATTTTGGAAGTGAAATCTGAAAGGTTAATATGGATTGAATTTTTAATAATGAAAACTTTAGTTTAGTGTGAAATGTTTTGAACTGAAATATTCACAGCTTAAATATACAGCCATGTTGGATTGTATATACTATTAGCCTTTTCACACATTAGCTGACTTTTTTATCCTTACATCATCACCCTCAATACATTTCCTGCAATACAGTGACCTTGCTTTCCCATTTTGGCATCCATGTAATAGCGTGTGAGTTTATGTGTATGTGTGTGAGTGTGTGTGTGTGTGTGTGTGTGTGTGTGAGTGAGTGAGTGAGTGAGTGAGTGTGTGTGTGTTACGACCCTGGCTCAAGGGAGGCAACATAGAGGAGTCACAAACGTCTACTATGACCAAAATAAGGTTTATTGCAAACAAAGTTAAACAGACAAAGAACAATGGTGGCTGCTGCTAACAGTGCTACTGCTCCAGGCTGCAGTGTGTGAAAGAGAGTGGGTGGAGCTAAACAGGAGCTTTTAAAGGCTGGCCAGCAGACCCAGGTAATTCGGGAAATGATGGGAGGAGCTTCCAGGATACCTGCAAAACAGGGCACAGAATAACTTTGGACATAACGTGTGTGTGTAAGAGAGAGAGTGTGTGTGTGAGAGTATGTGTGTGACATCCGCTGATACTGTTTTTAGGAAACCCCACCCATACCCAGTCATTGACCCTTTTGGCAGAGTCCCTTTCTCTAACTCTCTCTCTATTCCTCTGCTTCAGCCTCTCCAGATCGATGATAATTTCTGCGGGCAGGATTTTAACCAGCCTCTAGGGGGCACCAGCACCATCGAGGGCATTCCCCTCTTCATCGACAAAGATGACGGAATCATAGATATCATATAAAGGCTAGATGTCTTAAGGCAGAGTCACTTCCGGCATCACCGGCGGCCATCTAACCACAGGGGAGCAGTGAATTAAGGTGAGTGATCAGCACGCACAAAAATCCTCTTATCTCGCTGAAATCTTGACGGATTTACAAACGGTTTGGTTTCTTACAAACGTTATTAACGTGGCTATAATTCCAAATGCTTGAACATTTATGTTATAATTATTCATATGTATGAAGTGTCATAGCTACCTCTCTGACGTTTATAACAAACCAAACCGTTTGAAAATCGGTAGAAAATTGAGCAAGTTATGGTTATTTAAAAGTACATGCACCATGTTATGAGTGAGCGAGCACACTGTGGTATGATGGCCGCCGTGTGCGGACGTCGACCTCCATTGGCCAGCAGCGCGCACGAGACATCTAGCCTTTATATGATATCTATGGACGGAATGACGTCAGTCGCTGTGTACGATTATCGCGGGAACACAGTGGTCTTCGCTGGAACACGCAACGGCTGATTGAAGAAGGTAAGAGGCGTGCAGCTCTAGATTTGATCTCTTTGTTCACCTAACATTTATTATTCAGTAGACAAAAGGGAACTGGAGCGCTGCTGGTATCCCTTGTATCCTCTGGTGCTCATGGAAGGTAAAATGTTCACACAAAACAATTTTTTATAATTGTTGTGTCTCTATAGGGACAGTATATTGCTGTTCATAAATGATGACTATAGTTTTTTTAATGTAATAGACCCAATTGCCATTTTTGTACACTATTCATGTTGTTTTAGAACCATCTTGACTATGAATTAAGAATTATGATGTGTAACTGGTTTATTGACTTTTGGTGCATATTGTGTGGAGTACACTGGATGTTTGCAGTAGTTTCACTCCTGTTCTTCCACTTGGAGATATCTCATTTGGTCTTTTTTGGTTTAACCTCTGGTTTTAGTTGTGCTTGGGAATGTTTGTAACTGTTCATTAACTACAAATAGCCAAGTGTTTGAAACAGTCTAGATGTGTTCAGCAGAGATTTGGAGAGGATTGTTGCGCTGTGGTTTTCATGCATTGTTTATAGTTGATAGTTTCTATTGTTCTGATTTAGGCATTGATACGCTGTGGAAAGTGGTTTTATTGGCCGATATTTGAATTATCGGCACTGGCCAATTGAGGACTATTTCAATAGAGCACTATTTGTAATGCATTTCCACTAGATTAATCACTTATGCTTGTGTTATTCAAATTTTTTAGGTGACTTAACTTTTGTTGGTGTTTTAGGGTGTCTTCAAACCTAGTTCATTTGAACTCTCCTAACGCTCTCAGAGCGCTTCAGCGTGTATATGTGAACAAACCAAGTGATCAGACTCCCCTAAAGGGGCCAAAAAGCGAACTGTACGGTTGGTTTGTGGGTCCGTTTGTGGTTCGATTTCTTTGTGATATGTGAAAGCGATGAGGTCCCGGTCCACTTTGCGTTTCGTTTCAACATATGTAGGCCTACTGCTTTTGAAGAAATATTGTACTATTGTGCTACAGTGTAGCCTATTCTATGCAGTTCTGGCGCCTCCGTCCCAACATACTGCACAACACGAAATTAATTCACTTCACATGTTAACGCAGCGGTAGAGTTACACTCACGTGACACTGCAGTTATTCGCAGTCATGAACGTGTATAATTTGCATGTGTAAATATATAACATAATGTTGCATAACATTTCACACGAAGCGCACGCACTCTAGAAGCTTGCAGCGCGTGAGTACTGAGCTAAGTTATCTTTTGCGTCTTGTTGGGCTTAAACTGTCAAATACACACACAAAAAATACATAAACACAGTCGGTTCTGTCTAAAGTGAAAGTAGACAAAATAATACACATATGCTGCTGCTGGTCCTTAATTAAAACATCAAAAGAGAAAATCACTCACTGATCTTAGCTGAAAAACTTCAGTAGCTTAAATAAGAATCAATGTATAATTTTTACAGTGAAGTCTGTAGCATTTGATTTTTTACATGGGTTTATTCAATTTCGTATTTTAATGGTGCTGTTATAGGCCTACACCTACTATGGCTGAAAAAATAAAGCACTGTTTATTTCATTTGGATAGTATGTTTTGTATTTGTAATGTGCGACTTTGTTCTTATTTTATTCTTAGATTTTTATTTTCGCCCACTATAGCCAACTTGGACATTTTTCTATTTTTCTGTTATATTTTGTTACCTTGCAAGGCTTGGTTTTTAAATAGGGACATAAGTGTGGCTGTACTGCTCAGTCACTTGCAAAATAGTAAAACAACATGAAAAGAATTGTGATAAAATCATGAATCGTGATTTTCCTGAAAAAATCGTGATATGATATTTTTTTGCCATATCGGCCACCGCTAAAAGAGGATGTAAGAGAAGGACAGCGTTACAATGCCACGTAAAAGTAAAACAAAAACAACAAAAAACGACAGAAGTACATGAGCAACATTGCGATAATTTGACAAGATGATGCTAAAACATATTTTTGAAAGGACTTCAGTTAACAATACGTTTTTGCATGTTGCTAACTAACGTCATTTTCTAACCTTACTTGGCGGAAATATCCTAAAAAAAATTATTTGACCGACCATACTTCATACTGAAACTTTACCTCTAAAAGCACAGACAATTTCCATTTTAAGCTTTCACCAGAAATTAAAAGTTTACAAAGCTCAATATGCTTTTATGCAAACAAAGCAAACATTTAAAATGAAACAAGTTTTTAATCTTTTCAGAAAATTTAAACATATGTAGCCAAGTGGAATAATCATTACAGAATGACATTTGACATAAATTGGTCGTGGTCCCTTTAAGAGTTTGTGTTGCGACGCTCACTTTACGGCATTGCCTCGTGCAGTGTGCATTGCGCTAGTTTGAGTGAAGAGAGAGCAGAGATTGCACGTTAGAGCTCCCGGTTTTGATCAAATGCACACCTAGTTAAGGTTTGATGAGATAGTCTTTCAAGGACGCCTGAGAGTTTGTGCGCGCTGGATCTGGGTTGATCACGCGTGAGACACGTGCAAAGACTGGCCTCTACCGTAATTCATTTCCGAAATTGTGCTAACTGTTATACAAGTACTTTGTTAGCCGAATGCATTTTCTTTGCATTGTATTTAATTTGATTTGACTTAAATTTGTTAACCAATTGTCTTTCATACCAAATTAGTACACCAAGAAATCAAAGACTTTATCATTTAAATTGTATTATTTTTGTTTATAAATATTTGCTCCTTTCGACCGCTGTCCTTCATAGAGGCAGCAGCCAGAATAAAGCCCCAAAAGTAATTTTTGTATCCTGTGTTGTTTCATTTTACCACTGGTTACATAATTTGGTACCAGGAGTGGGGTATCTGGCTGTTGGGAGCTTATATGTAATTTTTTTTCGGTTTGAAATACGGTAGAGGTGAAGATAGGTTTCTGTGGAACGTGGAGTGGAGGCTGTCTTCTGGGGTCCAGGCAGTAGTCCAGTGAACAGAAGTCGGTTGGAGGTGACTTGGTGGTGACGATACTGCTGGAGGAGAGAGGAAGAGTGCTTTATTTCCACCGGAATCCACAGAGTGCTGTGTGCGGAGACACCTATTCAGAGACAGTCTAAGAGAGATACAGAAGTATCCAAAGAATTGAAAACATATCCTTTTGCTTCCAAAAGAGTGACGAACTGATTAAGAGACTGGTTTTGCTCTGTCAACTGTTTTTGTCCTCTACAGCTGAGTTAATTTGTACATTTGAAAAATGTCACAGTCAGATGATGATGCTTCAGTTACACATGAGCATGATGATGCACAGGGTGCAGGAAGTAGTATGCATGACATTCAGGGACAAATTAAAGAACTTAGCCGTAAACATGAAGAGACTAGAGCAGCCATTGCTAATCTGAGCAAAGAGCCATCCAGGTCTTATATTTATGTACCTAGAGAACGTCAGATACAACCATTTAGTGGTGATTTAAGCAAAGATGGGAGAAATGTTGACGAGTTTATTGAAGAAGTAGAGAGGGTGCTACTGGTCCGAAACCAGACCACAGAGGATCAGTTAGACTTCGTCCTGTCACTCCTAAGAGGTGCAGCTTTAGAAGAGGTCAGATTACGAATGGGGAATGAGTCAGACGAAACATGTGACCTTTTTGACTATCTGAGAGCAGCTTTTCGAGAAAAGCGCAGCATATCTCAGCTATTGCAGACCTTCTATAGTCGTAAACAAATGGAAGGTGAAGATATCCGTGCGTACTCACATGCGTTGTCACAGATTCAGAACTCCATCCTGAAACAGTCACCAAATGCAATGGCAAACGTGAGTTCAGCTATTCGGGACCAATTCATTGAAGGCATTAGAGATTCTAGCCTCAGAAGAGAACTTCGGAAGCTTGTAAGGGACAAACCAGAGTCCACACTTATTGATGTGCGTGACGAAGCCCTCATGTGGTTTTTAGAAGATCCAAAGCCTCGTGTCACAAAAGTGGTCAGCAGTCGAAATGTTGTTTCTGAGACCCCTGAAGCTCAGTGTGCTGCTATTAATGTACCTGAAACAAAACCAGTTAATCTGGAAGACGTTTTGAAAATTGTAGCAGAACAAGGAAAGGCTATAGGGGAGCTTACAAGAGCAGTTGAGAAACTCACAGCACAGGGCAGCAAGTCAGAACCTATAAACCAAACTAGACCCAAGGTGCAACCAAGGTTTACAGAAGATGGCCAACCAATATGTTTCCGTTGCAATGGTGTAGGACACATCGCTAGGAGGTGCGTGAGGAAAAACAGACAGGCTGTCGCAGAGAATGCTACTACCTCTGTACCGCCGGGAAATGCCCACCCTCGTTTGCTGTGAGCCAGGCAGTTCGGGGGCAGTCCATTGGCTCAACTAACATGGATACTAGCCGTGACAGACTACTCGAGCGTGCTGTGGGAAAATGTCCTGTTGCTAACCTCAGTATCAATGGAGTGAGCGTTGCTTGTCTACTGGACACAGGGAGCCAAGTCAGCACTATTTCAGAGAGTTTCTTCAGGGAACACCTGTCTGGTGAAGATAAAGATATACTTTCAACAGCAGGCTGGTTGAAGCTGACTGCAGCTAATGGTTTGGACATACCTTATCTTGGTTACCTGGAGTTGGAAGTCAAAACCATGGGTATTGTCCTTCCAGAATGTGGCTTCCTGGTTGTCAGAGACACACAGAACTCCTCTCTAGTACCAGCACTAATTGGCATGAACATTATCAGCAGATGCAGGCAACTGGTCCATGCGGAGTTTGATACCACACTTGGTGGGAAATTGCAATCAGATTGGAGAGAAGCATTTCAACAGCTGCACAGTGCCCATAGCCAAGAGAAAAGAATAGCAGTACGGGTAGCTGGAAAAGACATGATCCACATACCTGCTTCTTCAGTTGCCACGGTGATGGCCAAAGGTACAAAAGATGTGCTTCATGATGGTTCATTTGATTACCTGTTGGAGCCCATGAACACACCATTACGGGGTGGACTCATTGTTGTTCCTTCTCTGGTGTCGTCAGAGACATCGTTGTTTCCTGTGCAAGTGGTGAATCTTTCCTCAGAAGACATCTGGTTACAGGCCCGAACCAGGCTCGGGACTTTAACGCATGTTGAGAGTATGAAGTTAAATGAGACGTATGAGGTGAAATTCCAGCGTGTTTCAGCTGATATGGAGGAGATCACGGTTAATGCCAAAAGCAGTCAGGTATTGGAGAACAGCACAAAAGAGTTCCTCAATAAGCTTCATATTGGTGGCACCAATGAGCAGCAAGCAGCGCTGAGTGATTTGTTAATGCAGTACTCTGATGTGTTTGCGCTTGAAGATGAAGACCTTGGTTTTACCGATAAGGTGAAACATGAAATCCATGTGGCCGATGATGTCCCAGTGACACAGCCTTATAGGCGTATCCCACCCACACAGTACAGAGAAGTTCGAGAACACATCAGTAGGCTTCTCAAGAAGGGAGTGATTCAAGAAAGCACCAGTGCTTATGCTTCCCCTATTGTGCTAGTGAGGAAGACGGATGGCAGCCTCAGGCTATGTGTCGATTACAGACAGCTCAACGCTAAGACCCGCCGAGATGCATTCCCTTTACCTAGGATAGATGAGAGTTTTGATGCTCTTCAAGGAGCAACATTCTTCTCTTCAATTGACCTGGCGAGTGGATACCATCAGGTTGCTGTTAACGAGTGTGACAGGCATAAGACTGCATTTACAACTCCCTTTGGGATCTTTGAGTACTCCCGTATGCCTTTTGGGGTGTGTAATGGGCCATCAACGTTTCAACGCCTGATGCAGACTACAATGGGTGACCTAATCTTTCAAATCATGCTAGTGTATTTAGATGATATACTGGTGTACTCTGCCACTTTTCCAGAGCACTTGCAGAGATTGGAAATAGTCTTTAAGAGGTTGAAGGAAACCGGCCTTAAAGTAAAGCCTGAAAAGTGCCACTTCCTGCAGCAAGAAGTAACCTTTTTAGGTCATCGAATCTCAGCAAAAGGTGTTGCTACCGATCCAGGGAAAATTGAGGCGGTAAAGCAATGGAAAGTCCCCAACACTGTGAAGGAATTACGCTCGTTCTTAGGGTTCTGTAGCTACTACAGAAAGTTCATAGAGGGTTTTTCTAGGATTGCTGGACCCCTTCATGATTTAGTGAATCTGTGTATTTCCCAGTTTGGCAGTGCGAGGAAGGATTTTAGTGCTTTGTGGTCATCTGAGTGCCAGTCAGCATTTGAGCTCCTGAAAGAGAAACTCACCTCTGCTCCTGTGCTGGGTTATGCAGACTTTAGTCTCCCGTTCATCTTAGAGACTGATGCGAGTAATGAAGGTCTGGGAGCAATACTACACCAGCAGCAGGGCGAGTCTAAGAGAGTCATTGCATTCGCTAGTAGGAGACTTCGTAAGGCTGAAAGAAATGACCGAAACTACAGCAGCATGAAACTGGAGCTGTTGGCCCTTAAATGGGCCATCTCGGAAAAGTTTCGTGGTTATCTGCTGGGCTCCAAATTTGTAGTTATCACAGATAACAACCCTCTGTGCCATCTTAAAACAGCCAAGCTCGGTGCAATTGAACAAAGGTGGGTCGCCCAACTAGCTGTTTTTGACTTTGAGGTGAAATATCGCCCTGGCCGACACAATGCAGCTGCTGATGCTCTGTCTAGACACCCCTTCAGCAGGGGAGCTTACCATTCCCGACGAGTATGACAACTGTGTTGCTATTTGTAATGTAGTCAATAAAGGGACAGTCCTGGAGCCTCACTTAGTGATTGCTGGTGAGAGCTGTTGCAGGGTCAGACAAATTCGTGCCTTGGATTGTGGAGAAAATACAGGCAATGACAACCAGGGAAGTACGCATACCATGCCGGGCTATAAAGTAGAAGAGCTGGTAGATTTCCAGAAGAACGATCCTACCATCAGTTCTTTCAAAACCTTCTGGGAATGCAAGAAAAAGCCCTCCCGCTCTGAAAGATCTCGGCTTTCGAAGTCTACCTTATCTCTAATAAAGCAGTGGAAAAGTATCCAGGAACAAGATGGTTTGCTTTATCGCATTGTGAAGGATCAACATCAAGGTGAAATTAAACAGTTGCTCCTACCTGCGTGTTTAAAAGAACCTGTCCTCGAAAGTGTGCATGAAAACATGGGACATCAGGGGATTGAGCGCACCATTAGTCTGTTGAGACCACGATGCTTCTGGGTGGGAATGTACAATGATGTGGAGCAATGGATCAAAAAGTGTCAGAGATGCATCTTAACAAAAATGCCACAGCCCAGGATACATGCTCCAATGAAGCCCTTTCTAGCTTCCAGACCCCTTGAAGTAGTGGCAGTGGATTTTACTGTGCTTGAACCCTCCTCTGATGGTCGGGAAAGTGTGTTAATCGTGACCGACGTCTTCACAAAATTCACACAAGCATTCCCAACTAGAGATCAGAAAGCTGAGACTACCGCTAAACTCTTGTTGAGGGAATGGTTCATGAAGTATGGTGTACCTGAAAGATTGCATTCTGATCAGGGAAGAAATTTTGAGAGCGAAGTGATTGCTGAGCTTTGTAAAATGTATGGTGTGAAGAAAACCCGCACTACACCTTACCGGCCTCAGGGTAATGCTCAGTGCGAGCGTTTTAATCGAACGCTCCATGATTTGCTACGCACGCTTCCCCCTGAAAAGAAAAGGCGCTGGCCAGAACACCTTGCTGAGTTGGTTTATGCATACAATGTCACGCCACATGCGACCACTGGATACTCACCATACTACTTACTTTTCGGAGTCCATCCACATCTTCCAGTCGATACCCTGCTAGGTCACGAACAACCTGTGGACAGAAAACAAGACTGGTTAGGGGTTCATCAGGAAAGATTGAAGGAAGCACACAAAAAGGCAAGAGAATATGCTGAACACAAGGCCGCTGAGAGGTTAGCCCCTCTGAATGACAAGGTGTATTGTCCTGTGATCAATGTTGGTCAACAGGTGTATCTGCGTCACAGACCTTTGGGTAGGAATAAGATACAGGATTCATGGAGTCCTACCGTATACAAGGTCATAGATGTGCAAGGTACCACACACACCGTTGAGCCTCTTGAGGGTGGGCCTATAAAGAGAGTGCATAGAGCTGACTTGCGACCCTGTGTCATTTATACTCCTGAGCCAGAAGTGATGGAGAACCATCCTCCTTCAACACCACAGCCTAAAAAAGTTTCTGAACTGGTTGAAGTGCATTCTGATCCTGATTTTGTTGTGTTAGAGGAAGTTACTTACCCCAGTTTGCAAGAGACAACACAGACTGAAAATTCCACGGAAGATGAAGCATTGGTAGATCAATCCAACTTGGTTTCAGCTAGCACTGAACAGAAAGATTCTGTGGGTGAGCAGATTTCCCCTGACACTAGCCGTGCTCTGGAAGTGGAAGAACCAGTACTGAGAAGGCCTGTACCAACGCCTAGGAGAACAAAAAGGGCCAATGCTGGTCTGCACTCGAACCCCTTTAATGAGCCGAGATCAGGATGTAATGCAGTGTCACTTAGCCCCGAAGTCTTTTCTCAGGTGTTAACCAGTTTAGGCAGTGTGTTCTTTAGAGAAGCTGTCAAAGAAGTAAAGAATATGTATTAGTCATCGAGGACAATGACATTTAGCAGGGGAGAATGTAGCCAAGTGGAATAATCATTACAGAATGACATTTGACATAAATTGGTCGTGGTCTCTTTAAGAGTTTGTGTTGCGACGCTCACTTTACGGCATTGCCTCGTGCAGTGTGCATTGCGCTAGTTTGAGTGAAGAGAGAGCAGAGATTGCACGTTAGAGCTCCCGGTTTTGATCAAATGCACACCTAGTTAAGGTTTGATGAGATAGTCTTTCAAGGACGCCTGAGAGTTTGTGCGCGCTGGATCTGGGTTGATCACGCGTGAGACACGTGCAAAGACTGGCCTCTACCGTAATTCATTTCCAAAATTGTGCTAACTGTTATACAAGTACTTTGTTAGCCGAATGCATTTCATTCTTTGCATTGTATTTAATTTGATTTGACTTAAATTTGTTAACCAAAATGAATTTGTCTTTCATACCAAATTAGTACACCAAGAAATCAAAGACTTTATCATTTAAATTGTATTATTTTTGTTTATAAATATTTGCTCCTTTCGACCGCTGTCCTTCATAGAGGCAGCAGCCAGAATAAAGCCCCAAAAGTAATTTTTGTATCCTGTGTTGTTTCATTTTACCACTGGTTACACATAATTTCAAAGTTATGAGGAACCGTCGTCTTCCATTTTGCCATCAACTGATCAGTTTTCAAAAAACAGTCATAGTGAAGTGTGTGAGCGCCAAGCTTATAAGCGTTAACGAAAACGAACGAAAAAACGGAAACTAGGTGGGAAAAAACATTGTCATTAACTGAAATAAAAATAAAAACGAGGCATTACAAAAAAACGATAACTAACAAAAACGGTAATGTGTGTTTGGCAAAACTAACTAAAATAAAATAAAATTGTAGAGTGAATGTCCTTAGTTTTTGTCTTTGTCAATGTCTTTCATAGAGCAAATAAGGTTATATCTTTCAGAGTTGAAATTTCCGACCATAGACATACAGTTTCCGACTGGCAGTGTTTCCCACACATACACTAATAGTGGCGGTGCGCCACAGAATCAACACCAGCCACCACATATTGCGTTTCGTTATTCTTTTTTTTTAACGCTATTTAAAGGGGTGGTTGAGTATGATTTAACTTTTCTAACTTTAGTTAGTGTGTAATGTTGCTTTTTGAGCATAAACAACATCTGCAAAGTTACAACGCTCAAAGTTCAAAGCAAAGGGAGATATTTACTTTTAAAGAAATAGTTTTCTAAGGACTACAACAAACGGCTGGTAGAGACTACACGACATTCCTCTAGGGTTAGTGACATCACCAACCCTAAAATTTACATAAACCCCGCTCCCAGGAACACGCAGTCCGTGAAGAGGAAGAGTTTCTGTAGTGGAGCACATTTGTGAGTCAGCTCAAACTGTAGCATTCGTCTTTTCACATGCAATAGAAAGTCACTCTGTGTGCATCTCACAACAGTTCCTAGACGAGTGATTTATAGATTATCATGACAGAATATGCTAATTGAAGATAGTTAACTCCACATCAGCAACATAAATTCACCAACTAACCATTCAGAGACGTCATGTTGCATTCTACATGTTGTCACTTCTTCTTGAGCCTCTCCATCTTTGTCTGACTCCATTTAAACATAAAAGGCAGAACAGTTTCTGTCATTTTAGTGTGTGTCTGCGTGAGGTAATCGGAGCTGCTAACACACGAGCTCTTGATGTCTGCGCACCACGACCTTGTGGAGTCGAAAACGGTGGGACAGCGTGACCTGGTCGAAAGGTTCCTTAGGGGGGCAAGGAGACTAAATCCTCCTCGCTCTCCTCTTATACCCTCTTGGGACCTCGCAGTGGTTTTATCTGCCCTGCAGAGAGCTCCCTTTGAGCCATTGCAATCAGTCAAGCTTAAGTTCCTGTCTATGAAGACAGCGCTCCTGTTCGTTTTGGCCTCCATCAGGAGGGTAGGGGACCTGCAGGCATTTTCGGTTGACGAAGCGTGCCTAGAATTCGGGCCGGCTGCGTGATCCTGACACCTCGTCCTGGATACATGCCCAAGGCTCCCACTACTCCTTTCAGGTATCAGGTGGTGAACCTGCAAGTGATTCCTTCGGAGGAGGCAGACCCAGCCTTGGCACTGCTCTGTCCAGTACACACCCTCCTTGCTTGCGTAGACAGAACGCAGTGTTTCAGGACCTCAGACCAGCTATTTGTCTGTTTTGGTGGGAAGCTAAAGGGAAAGGGTCTCTCCAAGCAAAGGTTGTCTCACTGGATAGTGGACGCCATTGTCTTGGCTTACCAGACACAGGGTCGATCATGCCCCCTAGGGGGTGAAGGCACACTGCACCTGGAGTGTGGCTTCCTCCTGGGCTTTAGCGCATGGCACCTTGCTAACAGAAATCTGTAGAGCTGCAGGCTGGGCGACACCCAACACTTTAGCGAGATTCTATAATCTCGGGGTAGAGCCAGTGTCCTCTCATGTACTCGCTTCCACTAGCCAGTTAGTAGGACCTGCTCGGTGTCATCGCTTGCTGCGCCATTCCACTCCACGGACTGGATACGTGCACTATTTCACTCAGATGAGTTCTCCTCTGACCCTGAGTTCCTCCTGCACTGTCGATGCCGTCACCAGAGTGCATGCTTGGTTGGTCAGCCCTCGTGATTGGCTAGGTGCGTCCATGTGCATGGTTCCCTGCTTGGGAAACCCCCGCATGTGTATTTCCACGGTAAGTCTCCACCGAGCACGAGTCTTTCCTTCAGCAAGACCTCTTGCCATCTCGAGGTTGAAACATTCCACCCTGCGGGCAGGATACCTCTGAGTTCTTCCTTATGCGTCCCGTACTCGGGTCATATGTGTATTCTAAGTCCTCCCTGCGGGTAGGCACTGTGTCACAGTACATATTCCACCTGGGATATGCTACCCAGTGTACCTTGGTATTCTTGCATTAAGCCTTACCCTTAGTCCGTGCTAGTCTCAAAACAGGTAGCTCAGACTTGCGCAGGGCACTGGAAGACAGCTGCTGTGGCGAAGGTGGTGAACTCGAAGGTGACAGGCTTCTGAGTGAAACCCCCATTTCGTCAGTCACTGACGTAAAGTCTACGTTCCCTCCTCAGGGAATTATTATTATATATTATTATTACATTATTGTGGTTTATAATCTACAATTCAAGATAAGCCCTGGCCCCTGTGTCTGTTTCCCAGTTCTCGTCATTTGAATGCCTGGTTTTGAGTATTTCTGCTCCTACATCTACCATCATTGCTACAGTCTACAAACCACCTAAGATTAAGTCACATGCAGCTTTTACATAAAAATTTGCTGATTTTCTGTCAATGTTGAGCTTGAAGTTCCACAGAATTCTTCTTGTGGGGGACTTTAACATACATGTGGACCGAAGTGACTCTGTGGCGGCTAAGGAATTTGTATCGCTCCTTGACTGTCTTAACTTCTCACAGTTGGTAACTGGCCCGACTCAAGGCCATACCCTGGATCTTGTGATTACATTTGTATCACTGTTATCAACTGTTGACATATGACTGTCGGATCATTCAGCTGTTTTCTTTAATCTGGAGCTGCATCATTCAAGTGTGCCTACATTCCGGAAGTGGAAGTCTATCGATCAAACAGTTTTTTCCAATTCTGTTATATCCACTTTAAGTGTCCTGCATTCTACATCTTTGGAGGAGAAAGTTTCACAGTTAAACAATGCTCTTGTTACCAATCTTGACTATTTTGCTCCTCTAAGGTCACATAAGGTTACTTCATCCCGCACTGCTCCTTGGTATAATGACAATCTGCGTACTAGGAAGGCTGCATGTCAAAAAATGGAGCGCAAATGGCGTCTTACTGTCTTGAATGTTTATTTTTTAGCTTGGAAGGATCTTCTGGGTGACTACAGAGCATTAATTGATTTCTCTCAGACTATTGAAAACAATCAAGGAAATCCCAGACATTTGTTTCAAACTATAAATAGACTGCTTAAAGTTGATGCTGCCACCATCTTGCCTGCTTCACAACAGCTGTGTAATTCTTTTCTTCATTTCTTTAACACTTAAATTGATCATGTTTGCTAACAAATCTCTGTTGCATCTGCTCTCACTGTCTCATCTCTGTTCATCTGGGTTTTTACTTCTCTTACTAATTTCCTACATCTTGATTCTGAGGCTCTCAAAAGGGAGATATCAAGCATGAAATCTACCACTTGCTTGCTTGATCCTATTCCCGCAAGCTTATTTCAATCTTGCTTCGATGTTTTGAGCCCTGCTGTCCTCAGTAGGCTATTATAAATGACTTATTGCAGACAGCGGGTGTTTGTAACTCCTGTACCCCACAAAAAAAAAATATATACAGTATATATATTCGCTTCGCCGGATGATTTTAATAATTTTCGACCTATCTCTAATCTTCCGTTTATGGCAAAAATACTTGACCGTGTTGATGCTTCTCATTTGTGTAACCATCTTGCAATTAATAACCTTTTTGAACCCCTTCAGTTGGGTTTTCGTAAATTCCACAGTACTGAAACGGCTTTGGTCAAAGTTACCAAAGATTTGTTGATGAGCTATCGCTCGTTCTCGTGCACTCTGTCTTGTCACATGAGCGTGCATTTTCGAGTTCGCTTTTCTGTCTGCGTGTGGTGTTGTGTTTTATGATCATAGAACACAACACCACACGTATTTGGCCAGAGAAGGCAAAAAATGTGAAAAGAATTGCTGAAATTTAAAGCTGGTTTGTAGCATACCGAATACAGACTACCTTGCTGTTATTAGTACTGTAGTGTTATTTAGTGTTCAATTATTTTAGAGGATTGCGATATTAATGAGATGTTGATGCTCTTGTTTTGTCAGATTCTGATTAATTCTGTGAGCCCTTCCCAACCGGCGCTGGTGTACGAGAGCGTCCCGGTGAGCGATGGCAGTCCGGTGTTACGGGACATGCTGTTCAGCCCCGACCTCCAGTTCATCTACACACTCACCGACAAACAGGTGAGCACGCGCCTTTACACACTTCATAATGATGATTTCAATGAAGAAACACCTGGACCGGATCACTTTCAAAACGTGTTGCAATGAGAATTTGATGTCAAAATGTGCTTAATTGCCATTAAAATGTCAAAATGCATGAGATCTTAATAGTCCCACAAGTAGGCTGTGTGTTCGTTCTGCATAATCCATTCATTCCAACTCAACAAGACAGTTCTGCACAAAGCTTTTACAAACGTGATGCTCATCATGCAACCAATAGTTTCATCTTCATGTCATTGCACACTGACATACATACACACTCCACGGCCTAAATACGCAAATGCTTGAGTCAATGACTGGATCATTATTGCAGTAATTATAATGTTTAGCATGTTATATGTTTGGCTGCAGTTCTTCTAACCCTACTTGATGGAGTGTGTAGCTTTTCATTTCTTAAACAACATATATAAATATATTAGATGTTCTTCTGTCCTTTTGTTCCTTTAACTTTCTTAAATTTGATGGGTTTTTTCGCTCTTTTTTTACATTTAACTTTATTTTTCTGTCAATCTGATTTCTGATACCTTCCTTCATTCCTTTATGTAATTATTCATGTTTGTTGCAAAATATTTTATATATTATATTTGAGATGTTCGTAATGTAAAAGCATGTCCTGTGTGAATGTCGTCCTATCTTATCACTGTCAACATTTGTAAAAACACAACCATCTCCCACATCAGCTGATAGCTTTGAGTTTCTGTTGTATCTGATATATAGAGGTTGATATAGAGATATGTACGTGTGTGTGTGTGTGTGTGTGTGTGTGTGTGTGTGTGTAATGTCATCATCGTGTCACACATATTTGATTGATGTTTGAAGCCTGAGGCGCTGAGTTTTCCTTATCTCTGAGATTGAATGTGTGTGTTTTGACACACTATCATCCGGTGTAATGTGTGTCTGTGTGTGTGTGTGTGTGTCATTTATCTTGAATTCATTTGCGTGTGTTTTTGCTGCAGGCTGCAGTTTAACACGCTGAATATCAGATGAACTCCGCTCACAGCTGCTCGCCTGTGTGTGTGTGTGTGTGTGTGTGTGTGTTACATGATGACTTTCACCATGTATTAAAATGACAAATTAATATTAAGCTTGCGTCAAACATGTTGTCTTTAATGCATATTCGTTTTCTTTATTTTACACTGTATATTTTCACACACACACACACACACACACACACACACACACACACACACACACACACACACACACACACACACGCTGACAGGCTGCATATGGTGAACTAATATTACAGAGAAACGGATGTGCCCTGAACCCTAAACGCACACACACACACACACACACACACACACACACACACAGACCAGACCTCGCCATCCTCACTATCTCACCATCTGTTCTTCATCTCTGCTTGTCTTCATCCCTCCATCACTGTTTCTCACCCTGTAAACTGATACTCACACCTGTGTGTGTGTGTGTGTGTGTGTGTGTGTGTGTGTGTGTGTGTTTGTGTGTGTGTGTGTGTGTGTGTGTGTGTGTGAGTGTGAGTGTGTGTATATGTGTGTGAGTGTGATTAAAGTGGATTCATATGCTTCCCATCATGCACTCTGGGTTTATATTTGCCCTTAGATTAATAAGTTATTTATTAAAAATATTATATACTTGTGTATAATTACACAAGTAAGTACTAATTATTATTAATGATCTATTTATAGGTTATGGTTTGGTTAATTTCTTGTAATTATACATAGTGTTAGTAAGTACATATATCATGTGTTACTTCCACCTTCTTTCATTCCATTTCTCATTTGCTTCCACACACACACACACACACACACACACACACACACACACTGATGTTATTCTGTTTTCGGAAGGAGGGATTCAGGGTTCCTGTCAATCAAATGCTGATTTCTGTCGTAACTTTCAGATGGCGCAGCGTGTGAGAAGCTGATTCTGTGCCTTACACACACACACACACGCAGAAAGCAGCAAACATTTGTCACCCTCCAGCGCTCATCTCTAGCCTGAAGCGACTCATGGTCTGACCACAGACAGTTATACTCTGATTTGCTCTGTGTGTGTGATATGATTAACGTGTGTGTGTGTTGTGCAGGTGACGCGTGTGCCGGTGGAGAGCTGTTCTCAGTACACGAGCTGCTTCGAGTGTCTGAGCTCCAGAGATCCTCACTGCGGCTGGTGTGTCCTTCACAACATGTAAGCAAACACACAAACACCTTCATATCAACACCTTTCCTCGACTTCACATTACATCTCATTTGACAGACATAAATAAGTTGAACATTTAACCCTATTAATGAACTGTTTAACCCTAGAAAGCCTACTGTATCATATTTAATACATGAAAAACATGATCAAAACTTTCTGAAAATCCTGTTGCTCATTCTACAACATGTCTTCTTTCTCCTGATTTATAATTCATAAGTAAAAGGTTTTCTAGTATAATTGTACAAATATTCTCCTTCAGCTCGTGATTCATGTGTCTTTTTCCTGTGAAATCTGTACTGATAAATGTAATAACTTTGAATATTTCAAGATAAACACTTACTGGACTGAAGCAACTGAAGATTATTGATTATCCAAACATCGTTTATTAGAAAAATCATGAGTTTAAAATATGATCATCGGTCTTTTGAGGAAGGTTTATTTGTTCATCTCTGTCATCATTGTATTGCATTGCATTATATGTTCTAAAACTACAGCTTTGATCATAAAACTAAGCATTTTAAATATCATCTTACTAAGACATATTATTGGCAGATAAAGAGTGACAACTGATATTTATATGCATTTTATGTCAGTATCTGCTGTACTGTTATAAATATCTCAGTTATTTACATTACAAGCATCAGAATTTCATTTTACTTCTTTTTTCGGACTATTATTTGATGTCCCAGGCTTTACAGGGTTGAAGGATTTAACTTGTCGTCCTGAACCTGTTGTCTTGGTGTGTGTGTGTGTGGTATACCACCATCTAGCGTGTCTTTGCACATCAGTTCATCAAACTCTTCCTCAGGCTGAAGTGGAAATATTCATTATGATTCACATAAACGGGTCCTTGACGCTCCTCTGATCTCAGTCACGAGAGAAACATTAGCTGGATTTCAGCCATGAACTCAAACTGTGGTTAAAAAATAAGTAAAAGCCAAAACATACTCCCGTCATTCTCTCTTCCACAATAACCGTCACATTCAGTGATTATCCCTGAAGATTCAGATGTCAGCTTTATCTTCAGATGTCTGAATTTGCCCTTCAGGGATTCATGAAGTGTGTGTGTGTTCATGTCTGAGCGCTCGGGTCTCGCTCCAGCGCAGATGATTTCAGCGCTGCGTATGAACACACACATGAGCCTCAGTCTGTCTGTGTAAAAATATGATGCTCTGCCAAACCTTCTGGCAAACATTAGCAGCAAACAGTCCTTTTACCACCATTTTAGCCACAAAGAAGCAGTTTAAATAGTTTTCCTATGTAACATCCACATTAAATGCCAAAGGAGTGCAGAAGTCAGCTTCCAGATGTAAAATATCACATTTATTTTCTCCATAGTGACACTATTGTTTTTCTAACTATAACTAACTTTATGGCCGACCACTGAAGGTCACAGTGATGATATTTGCATCTGTAAAAGTTGATGTGATTTCAGCAAATTTAATATATTTTGTTTTGTTTTCGAATTCCCATTGAAGAGAGATTTAGTTGGCACTACCCAACTAAATATATATAAATAAATATATAAAATAATAATAATAATGTCTAATTTATATAGTGCCTTAGACACGTACGTGTGTGTGTGTGTGTGTGTGTGTGTGTACAGGGGGGTGAACAAGCATTTGATACACTGCCGATTTTGCAGGTTTTCCTACATACAAAGCATATAGAGGTCCAGAAAATCACATTGTATGATTTTTAAATAATTAATTTGCATTTTATTGCATGACATAAGTATTTGATCACCTACCAACCAGTAAGAATTCTGGCTCTCACAGACCTGTTAGTTTTTCTTTAAGAAGCCCTCCTGTTCTCCACTCATTACCTGTATTAACTGCACCTGTTTGAACTCGTTACCTGTATAAAAGACACCTGTCCACACACTCAATCAAACAGACTCCAACCTCTCCACAATGGCCAAGACCAGAGAGCTGTGTAAGGATATCAGGGATAAAACTGTAGACCTGCACAAGGCAGGGATGGGCTACAGGACAATAGGTAAGCAGCTTGGTTAGAAGGCAACAACTGTTGGCGCAATTATTAGAAAATGGAAGAAGTTCAAGATGATGGTCAATCTCCCTCGGTCTGGGGCACCATGCAAGATCTCACCTCGTGGGGCATCAATGATCATGAGGAAGATGATCAACACACATATTAGATGCGATTAATCGTGATATACTTCATAATTAAGATGTCAGAAATTGTATATTTTACTGTCTGGGAAGTACACGGTTTCTCAAGTTCATATGCTAAAAATTACATTTTTATTTAAGATTCGTCTGGAAGCTGGTTGGTTTGATTCATGGCTTAAAACTCTTTATTGAAGAATATTTCTGAAATCCCTGTGAAGAAAATGAATGTTTTGCCCATAAGCAGCTTTAATGACGATTTGAAGTCCTTCAGTGGAGCTCAAACCTTCTCAGTGTTGATTATATTAGAGTTTGTTGATACTCTGAACCTCTCAAGGCTGGAACTGTTGTGTTAATGTGAGTTTATTCTCTCTCTGTCCTCAGTTGTTCTCGCCGTGATCACTGTGAGAGAGCAGACGAACCCCAGAGATTCACTTCTCAAGTGGATCAGTGTGTGGAGCTGCCGGTCCAGCTGTGTGTTAAAGTAGATGCTACTGTAGCGTGGCCAAATAAGGGGAAGGTTTTATATAATAATATTGACTAATAAAATTGGATGTTTAGTCATTTGGTTTAATTGTTTTCTCCTGAACGCTGTATTACGCCCTTCTGTATTTGTCTTTGACCTCAAACCGCATCATCGCGAGAGCTTTCTCTTGACCTCACACGTCAAACAGACCCCAAACAGGAACTAGACGGTGGTGTTTTACCTAGACTAGTAACCGGCTTACCGGTGTTCGGGAGATTTGGAATCTCATTCATAAAAAAAGGGACCGATCGATCTGGGATTGCCTGTTTTTGCTGGCTGTTTTGAGTGTGTGTTGCCGTCCCGTCTTTGAGGAGTACGTCTGTATCTTGAATTGATGGATTACTTTCCTGGAAGACTTTAAACAGTCAGAAACTGTCCAGAAACTGCTCACGGATTCTCCACACCACCGGTGGGATCTGATCTTTGCACCTAGCGCGCCGCACGCTGGACTTAAGGATTTATCACACACACACACACACACACACGTACGCACGCACGCACACTATTGTAAATGCTGTGAAATTGTTAATTGTATACATATTGTTATTTTTGTTTGTTTTGTATAATACACTTGGGTTTTCTGCTGAACTATTTGTGTTGACATTTGTTATTTCTCCTCCATACTGTTAATTTCAGAAACGGGACAGTTGTTCTCTTCATATACTGTACAGCAGATACTTCCTGGTGCCGAAAAAAGACGGGGATCTCAGACCCATACTAGATCTAAGGCAACTGAATAGAGTGCTTGCAAAGCAACAGTTCAGAATGCTCACGACCAGAAAAATCCTCGTGCAGATTCGCCGAGGAGATTGGTTTGTGTCAATAGATCTGAAAGACGCGTATTTTCAAATACAGATAGCGTCACGTCACAGGCGATATTTGAGATTTGCCTTCGAGGGCCAGGCATATCAGTACACAGTCCTACCGTTCGGCTTGTCCCTAGCACCCCGTACATTTACGATGTGCATGGACGCAGCGCTCGCACCCCTCAGGCTACAGGGCATGCGAGTATTGAACTACTTGGACGATTGGCTGATTCTAGCTCAATCTCACTCGATGCTCATAGAGCACAGGACCATTTTACTCGATCACCTCGAGAATCTGGGTCTCAGAGTCAATTGGGCGAAGAGTTCTCTGTCCCCCAGACAGATAATATCTTTTCTGGGCACAGAACTGAACTCGCTGTCTATGATAGCGCGACTGTCACCACAGCGCGTGCTAGACTTTCAGCGCGCAGCAAGCTCTTTCCACTGCGGCGCATCTGTCCCGCTCAAGAAATTTCAGAGGATGCTGGGTCTCATGGCCTCAGCATCATCAGTTCTTCAGCTGGGCTTGCTTCGCATGCACCCGCTACAGTTCTGGCTGAAAGCGCGAGTGCCGCGCCGAGCGTGGGCTTCCGGTCTGCTTCGTCTCAAGGTCAATCAGAAATGCATCGCAGCTCTGAAACCTTGGAAAGCAAACGACTGGTACCAATCAGGTGTAAGCCTGGGGACTTCCTCGAGTGTGAAGGTGGTGTCTACGGACGCATCCACCTCGGGATGGGGAGCGCTGCTCGAGGGAAGACCGTTCTTCGGCCAATGGTCAGAACGGGAGAAGCTTCTGCACATAAACTGCCTCGAAATGTCAGTGGTGTCCTACATAAATCGCCAGGGCGGCCTCTCGCTGAGAGCAGCGCATGTGCCAGGGCTCCTAAACGTAGGACCGGACAGACTGTCCAGGAACAATGTTCCGACAGGCGAGTGGTCTCTACACCCACAGACAGTCCAGCTGCTGTGGAAGAAATTCGGCAGAGCGGAAGTAGACCTGTTCGCGTCTCAAGAAAACGCTCGCTGTCTGGAATTTTTCTCCAAGAGCAGGGACGCGCTGACTCATGTATGGCCCCGCCACCCGCTCTATGTCTTTCCTCCCGTCTCTCTCCTGCCTCAGGTGATAGAGCGGATCAGGGAAGAAGGATGCTCAGTGCTACTCGTAGCGCCATTCTGGAAAAACCAACCCTGGTTCCCAGTTCTGATGCAGCTAGCGAGCACTGCCCCATGGCCAGTGCCAGTGAGGAGGGACCTCCTCTCTCAGGCCAAGGGCTCGATTTGGCATCCGCGCCCAGAGCTGTGGTCCCTTCAGGTTTGGGCCATCAACGGGTACACGCTGACCTCCCAAGCGGAGTGTTAAACACGATCACGCAGGCTAGAGCTCCGTCTACGCGACGTCTCTATTCCTCGAAATGGTCAGTGTTCTCCAGCTGGTGCACAGCTCGTGGCGTGTCGCCCCCAGACTGTGGGGTGACGGAGGTTCTCTCTTTCCTACAAGAGCTGTTGGACAAGGGCAGGTCCCCTTCCACGCTCAAAGTTTATGTGGCGGCCATAGCAGCGTTCTCAAAACAACGCTTGGTCAGTCAATAGGAAGGAACGATTTAGTCATCCGCTTCCTTAGAGGAGCTAAGAGACTGAATCCTCCCAGACCTCCCTCAGTCCCTGTATGGGACCTTTCTGTGGTACTGGAGGCCATGAAAGGTGACCCATTCGAGCCTTTACAGACGACAGTGTTTCTTCTGGCTCTCGCTTCGGTGAAGCGCATAGGGGACTTACACGCGCTCTCAGTCAGCGCGACGTGCATGGAGTTTGGGCCTAATGACTCAAGAGTTATACTCAAACCTAAGCACGGTTATGTTCCAAAATCCCTCAACACACCATTTAGGGCGCAGGTCATTTCCCTGTCAGCCCTACGGGTCTCTGACGAGGAAGGAGACGCGAGTTTCCTTTGTCCAGTCAGGGCATTAAGAGCTTATGTGTCTCGCTCATCTGTCTTCAGACAGACGGAGCAGCTCTTCGTTTCGTTCAGCGGACGTTCCAAGGGACTAGCCGTGTCGAAACAGAGCCTATCCAGATGGATAGTTGACGCCATTGCGCTGGCGTACACTTCCAAGGGTATGCAGTGCCCGTTGGGTGTCAGAGCGCACTCAACGAGAAGCATGGCTTCATCGTGGGCCTGGTCAAGTGGGATTGCCTTGCAAGATATATGTATGGCGGCAGGCTGGGCCTCCCCGTCTACATTTATAAGGTTTTATAACCTAGAGGTTCCCGCCTTACAGTCCAGGCTGTTGTCGGTCTAAATATACCAGTACTGTCTGTTCTGATGCTATCGGTTCAGAATACTGTGTCTGCTGAGCACTGCTCGATGAGCACTGCCCGCTAATCGACCGCAAAATGCTTATGGGCAAATAAATAAGACCCACAATTTCCCATCAGCTCAGGCCGTACTCCGCCCTGTCTGTATGATGTACTTTGCGTCTAAGGGACGCTGCTATATGTGGAAGAGCGCGGCTCCGCCCCTCCCTCTTCCCGGACTCCCTGTGAGTTCCCCTGGTGATTATGCACTATATGAACCCCGGGCTTTCGCCCTTGGGTCTTTGGTGTCAGATCCCAGCACGCACAGCATTTTACATTGGGTCCCCTAGCGTAAGATACTTGCGCAGTACGAGAGACCTCTCGTAAGAGAACGTACTCGGTTACTAACGTAACCTCGGTTCTCTCTAGAAGAGGGTACGAGTACTGCGTATCTTGCCGTGCATGCACACGCTCTGGTTAGCTTCGGCGATGAAAAACCAGATATCAGCTGCCTGCGAGCTGTATTTATAGGCCTAAGCCACGCCCGTTTCGGCGGGACGTGACGCAGTGGGCGCGAAGCACCCTCATTGGGTCTGACGTCACGCTAGGCCTCGCTCGATAGGCTGCTGCTTTTGCCGCAGAACAGCCAATAAGCACACGAGCCGTCTTGCCTATGTCTGTATGCTGCCGCAACGCGTTTTACAATAATACAAAATTAAGGATAATTTTTTGGCTTCAATATCTCGCGGAAAAGGGATTTTCCCCTAGCGTAAGATACTTACGCAGTACGAGAGACCTCTTCTAGAGAGAACCGAGGTTACGTTAGTAACCGAGTACGTTTGACATGCTAGGCTATTTGGTTTTTCTTTCCTGTTTTCTGCTCAGTGTGGTATCCTGTCTAATATCTGTGGTGTCTTGTTTAGTTTCATATATGATGCTTATCTTACTTGGTGTTAAAGTACAGTTGTGTTTGCATAAGGTCTAGAAATGATGGAAATACTTATTTATTACTATTATTATATAATTATTATTTCATTTCGGTTAGTTTTTCAGTAACTGTTGTTAGTTTTGTTTAGTTTTAGTTTCTCATTTATGGTAAAATGTATCATTTATTTCAGTTTACGAAAATGTTTTTTGACCAATAGTTTTAGTCTTACACACACACACACACACACATTCACACACTCTCACTCAACACAGTCAAACAGACATACACACGCACACACACACACACACGACCACACACGTATACGTACGCATGCATGTACACACACACTCACACACACACACACACACGGCACTGCTGTTCTCAACTCACATCAGTCTGTGTGTGTGTGTGTGTGTGTGTGTGTGTGTGTGTGTGTGTGTGTGAGTGAGAGAGTGTAGATCTGCAACAGCTCAATTTGTGCAGTTTCTCATGGTTTGAAGGCATTTTGCACCTGCTGCGGAGAAACTTTCAACTTATTTGCATTTGTTCACTTTGCATCTGTTGAGCTTCAGACTCTCGATCTCTCTTCAGGCACACGTGACGTGTGTGAGACAAGTGCAAAAAAAATTAAACAAAATCTCATATTAAATTAAATCAAATCCAGTTGAAATGACAGTTTCACTGATAATACTGAGAGTAATAAAATAAAAGTCCTCCTCTGCTCAAATTATGTTATGGAGGAGATAAACGATATATGAACTATGATTTATGAATATCTCCAGCAGAACAGCTGTCTGTCTCAAATGTCAGATATTACATCAACATGTTTAATCCAAATGGCATTTAAATGCAGATACAGTCTATAAGATCGAGTGAACAACATCAGTACAACTGAAGAAACTGATGCTGTCATTCAGATATATATTCTCATAAGTTCATTGACTGCCATTATGAATGTGGAACAATAAAGATGCTGGACTTTGTTGGAAACGGTATATTTATATTCTCAGGGTTAATATACTGTATATTATTCACATTAGTGTTGGCCAGTACTGAGACTTATACGGTACAGTAACAGCCTTTCCTTCAAATCACCACTGTAGTTATTTATCATTATTAACACTAAAGCTTTGTATTATTTCAACCCAGTCACTGTATGTTTGAAGCTCATATTTACTCAGCAGAAGTAGCAGTGCTTCGCCTTCTGAGAATATAGTTCCCAGTATGTATACGGTTAGAAGATGTCTGTGTCTCATGTGACCTTGTTATTTGTACACGCTGTGACTATACAAATCACAACATGTAAATAGGAAAATGTTATTTTGTCACGTATTGGGAGCAGTGTGCTAGCTGGAGCCGTTTACCTCCAGTCTTTGTGCTAAGCTAGGCTAGCGGTGGGTACGTCAGACAGAGTTAGATGAGAATGGTATGTATCTTATCTAACTCTGGGGGATACGGTGAATAAGCTAAAGTCCCAAAAAGTCAGCGTGTTCCTTTAAGCAGGAGCAAGAAGAAGAGACGTCACTAAATCAAGAGCATTGAAGAGGCACACATAATGGACGGCATGACACATAGGACAGAAACAGTCTTTTACTCAAAGTATGAGTTGATTGAACGGATGACAATTGTTTACGTGGACCTAAACCCCATTAGATATGCTTACATAGCACTTGTGATTTATGTAGAACATTTTAATGTAAGGACATGTAAAAGTGTAATGTAGGTGCTCGACTTGTGCCTAATTATTGTTACTTATCAATCTCTTAATTATTTTGAAGAACGCAAAAGGATTTTGCAGTATCGCTATGTTTACAGCAACAACAAAAAACAAACAAAAAAAAACATCTGTTTACAGTCATTCCAGCCGGGACCAAAATGTCATTTTGTAAGAATTTGTGGAAATGTATCTGAAAAATGTGAAAATGATATGCCTAATGTGGTCATTTCATGGTGCAGTGTAACAGAACATGAAAAAAGCACCGGAAGTAAGTGAACTTAAAAAAAAACAATCAAAGAAAAAAAAGAAGTGTATTGCCCTATATTTTAGTCTGCTCTGGTTATTGTATCGACAGATTATAACCTTTTCAATGCCTGATATTTGTCGCTGTTTGCCGCTCTATTGCCTCTTTTTCTAACTCTGTGCTTCACTTTTCTCAATCTTTGCATGTTGTTAATGTGATCTCCATAATAAACTGAACTCTCTTTGTTGAGATCTCAAGCCTTTCTTTGCTCTCAAGGTGATGCTTCTGTTGTTAGCGTTTATACTATTTGGCAAATGTTTCATGTTAAGATCATGCTATTGTTTTCAACCTAAATTGTTCCAACAGTGGAGGATCTTGAACGCAATGATGGCACAGTGGACAGACCATACTTCATGCCAGAGATACTGCCCATCCTCAAGAAGTCCAATGAGGGGCTGAAAACAGTGGACTAGGCGGACTGTGGACAGTGGACTGTGTATTTTTGTTGTCATTTGTATATACAGTATTATTTCTTTAATAGTCTATTAACAACTATAACTTTTTGAATATCTAATTTTGTGTTACTGAATATCTTTTTGTGTTTAAAATTGTGATATTTCGTTACAATAATGATAACCATTGGCTATAGCCAGGGGCGCAACTACCCAGTGTCAGAGGGGTATGCAGCAACAATTTTGGCGCCCCCCAATTTTCTTCTCAAAATCTATATTTTTGTTATTATGTTAAGTGTCACTAGTGGAAGCAGAAAAGACAAACACCCCTTTAAATCAAAATAAATGACATAGTTTGGGGGGCGCTGTGGGGACGCGGACCGAGATGGCAGCTTAGTTTGAGTGCTCCCCGCGACTTTGCAAAAAATCTTGAAAAACCGACTAATTCATGCTTAAAATCGGGTCAGCACGATGTCTAAACAATCGACTATTGAAGACTGTGGGGTTGGACCAAAACCACACGGCTCACAAAGAAACAGAACGACCACCACGAATGTGTTAGCCGCTGATGCTGCTAACAACATAGCCGAGGCACAACAGGCCGACCTAGCCGCGGTGCTAAGTGAGCTGCAGGCTCTACGTACCACTGTTTCTTCGATTAACACAAAGATAAGTGCTGTGGATGACTTTGGGAATAAGCTTGACAATGTGGAGAAACGTATAACTGAGATGAACGCTCTGTTGCTGCTGTGCAGAGAAGTTTTGCTGATCTAAAAGCGGATATCATTGCTAATGATAAGCGGCTAACGGAGGCTGAGGACCGGATAGGGACCGCCGAAGAGGACATAGAAAGGGTGAAATTGCAGCTGACTGATGCTGTAAAACGCATTGCTTACTTGGAGTCAAAGACGGAGGATTTGGAGAATCGCGGGAGACGCAAGAATTTGAGGCTTGTGGGACTACCAGAGTCAGCGGAAAAAACTCGACCCATGGTGGAGTTCATTCAACACATGCTACCGATCTGGCTAGGTCTTGATACCTCTAGAACCTTCGTCTTGGAAAGGGCACACCGCACTTTGGCGAAACCGAGGCCGGGTCAGAGCAGAGCGGTAATCATTCGTTTTTCACTATTTCAAGATCGTGAGTTTGTGTTTCAAACAGCCAAAAAGCGTGTGATCACCCACGAGAACCACAAGATCTTCTTTGCACAAGACTTCTCAGCGGAAACCATGAAGACGCGGAGTCCATTCAACGCAGTGAAGAAAAAGTTCATTGAGGCTGGATCCTTTAGGGGATTTCAATTACATCCTTGCAAGATGAGGATTCTTCACGAGGGGAAAATAATTCTTTTCTCCACACCTGAAGAAGCTGAGGACTTCCTATCGAGCTAGATTTGTAATTTAAATACGGCCACGGAATATAGATAACCGTACTGGACTTGAGGACAAAGAGGGGCAATATATATTTTTTATTTTCTTTATTTTTTAATATAATATTTGCACTTTATATATATATATTTTATATATATATTTTTTGTTTTTGTTTTTGTACGTGGACTCTAATTACCATATCTGGTGGACACTTTTTGTTAAGCATCAAGTAGGCCTGTGCAATTAAATTTTTGGTATATGGTTGAGTCGTTTGGCACTAGAGATGGTAAAATGCGGAGTTGCGGGGACGAACTGGGTGGGCTGTCTGAGAAGTGTACCTACACAGTTTTTGCCACTCCTCATTGGTGTGGATTGGCACTGCCCTTACATAGGTTGTTTAAGTAAGGGAAGGGAATGGGATCTCAAGGATCAAGGGGACTTGTTCTAATTGGGTCATTTTTTTTTATTTATTTTTTTTTATCTGTTTTAATTTTTATGTCACACTCAATATGGACAGTTATTATGTTCTTAAAGCATTATGGAAAATTCTAAATTGTCTGATTTGAGATTTACAAGTTGGAACGTCCGGGGACTCAATAAGTTAACTAAATTGAAACAGGTTATGAACAGGCTTAAAAACTCGCATTCTAAAATAATTTTTCTTCAGGAAGTCCATCTTACAATTTCTGAAATTAAACATGTACGACGAAGATGGCCTGGCCAAGTTGTACATGCAACGTATAATAATTATGCTCGAGGCGTTCTAATTCTTATTCATAAGACAATTCCTTTTCAACTTACTAATATTGTTCAAGACCCTCAATGAAGGTTTGTTATTGCTCAGGGTAATATACTTTCTATTGCATTAAATCTGGCTAGCATCTATGGACCGAATGAAGACAAACCCAAATTTTTAGAAAATTTCTTTTTAACTTTATCGTCTTTACATGGCCTAAACATAATAGGTGGGGACTTTAATTGTACTTTGGACCCTCTGGTAGATCGATCAACAAAATCAGATCCCCAAAAATCGCAATCTAGGAAAACCATAATACAATATATGACTGACTTGAATTTGACAGAGATATGGAGGAAACTTAACCCAGGTAAATTGGAATACTCCTGTTATTCAGGGATACATAAATCTAGATCACGTATTGATTATTTTTTAGTATCTCAAGAATTGGTATCAAAAATTGTTGGTATGATTGTATAGTTATAAGTGACCATTCGCCCATTTCCTTATCTATATTTTTTGACAAGCTAAAAATATCTCCCACTAATTGGCGTCTGCAGGTATGGTGGCTCCAAAATCCAGAGTTTTTTAAATATGTTGAAAAGAAGATTGACATTTATTTCGAAATTAATACTGATGAAACTAATGCATCAATTAGATGGGAAGCGTTTAAAGCATACAGGGGAAATGATCAGTTTCACAAGCACTAGAAGCAAGGTGTAACGATCACAAGCTGGAGTGCCCATGAGAGCCGCCAGAGGGCACTCCACACCATCTTGTTCACTCAGACTACATTTCCCATAATGCACTGCCCGGACTCATCACTGATTGTATTCACCTGTATCTCATTCACCTGTATCTCATCACCTTGTTAGTTTCAGCCTATTTATTCCTTGTTCATTCATTCAATCATTGTGAAGTTTTGTATGTTGTTGCACTGCACTTCTGAGCATTTTCCCTGGTTTTCATGTCTCTTGGTTTTTGGATTTCTTGCCTGTTCCCTGGATTACTCTCTCGCCTCTGACCCCTGCCTGTTTTGTTTTGTTTGTTTGTTTGTTTGTTTGGACTGTCTACTTGTGTTTTGACCCTTTGCCTGTTTATTGGATTTCGTCTTTGGATTACCCCTTAATAAAGCTGCATTTGGATCCTCAACCTTCGTGTCTCGGAGCAGTTCGTGACACAAGGAACAAAAGTCAGAAATGGTTAAATTAGAGAAACAAATAAAATCATTAGAAATAGACATAAATAAGCATGAGGATTATGGCAAACAAAAACAATTACTAGTTCTAAGAGCGCAATACAACAAGCTTACAAGTGATAAGATGAAGTCTACTGTGGTTAAACCAAGCTTTTTATGATCGGGGGAAAAGTCGAAAAAGCCATTAATGGCATAACCACACAATCAGGTGGGATCACGAATGATCCACAAGATATTAATAATGCATTCAAAGACTTTTATCAATCATTGTATAGATCAGAATCTTCTGCCGACTTGGTTGATCGAGATGCTTTTCTTGACCATCTTCAATTTCAAGTACTCACTGAAGAGGTCAGGAAGGAATTGGATAATGATATAACTGAACAAGAATTATTAAAAAGCGTAAATTCAGGTAAAGTTCCTGGGCCTGACGGCTTGCCTATAGAATTTTACAAAACTTTCCAGAAGCAGTTGTTAACTCCGCTTTTGAATATGTTTAATGAATCATTTGATATTGGTAGCCTACCTCCAACTTTAAGACTTGCTACAATAACTCTTATTTTAAAACCTGGTAAAGCATCAACTGATTGCTCATCATATAGGCCAATTAGTCTCATGGGAGTAGACACAAAAATATTATGTAAAGTTCTTGCTAAAAGATTAGACCCATACGTCCCTTTTTTAGTGCATAATGATCAGAATGGATTTGTAAGGAGCCGTCAGGGCTTTCATAACATTAGACGAGTCCTTAATATAATTCACTGTAATAATAATGCCAGAGACAATGCACTATTGTCTTTGGATGCAAGACAGGCATTTGATAGAATAGAGTGGCCCTATTTGTTCAATGTATTGCCGAGATATGGAATTGGGGGAAAGTTTTTAAAATGGATACAGTTACTATACACTGGCCCTGTGGCATGTGTAAGGACTAATAACAATTTATCAAGCCAAATAACCCTAGAAAGATCAACCCGTCAGGGCTGCCCTCTGTCCCCATTATTGTTTGTTCTGGCCATTGAGCCACTAGCCATATCTATTCGAAATGAAGCAAATCTGTCAGGAATTACTATTGGAGACCAAGAACATAGAATATCGCTATACGCAGATGATGTGATACTTTTCTTGTCCAAATTATCAACTAGCATACCAGCAATATTACAATTAATGAATAGGTTTGGTAAGTTTTCGGGATATAATGTTAATGACACAAAATCTTCCATACTCTTCCTAAACAAGGAGGAAAGGAGTAACCCAGTCATAAGATCGCCATTCTTTAAAGCAAAAGAAGGATTTACATATCTTGGAGTTAAGATTACCCCCCAAATTAATAAAATTGTTAAAGCAAATTACGATCCGCTAACGGGTGAAGTGCGTGAATCAATTGAAAAATGGACAACAATGCCCATATCAATGATTGGCCGAATGAATTTGATTAAGATGGTAACTCTGCCGAAATTTTTATACCTGTTTCAGTCACTCCCACTGTCACTGCCACAAAATTTTTTAAGGAAATTAACAAGATTCTTCGTAGGTTTATCTGGAACAATAGAAAATCTAGACTTAGGCTTAGACTACTGTATCTTCCATATGACAGGGGTGGTTTACAGATGCCGAATTTACAGTGGTACTACTGGGCCGCTCAGCTTCGAGGCGCAATGTTTTACTTCCACACACGGTCTCCTCCAGCCTGGGTTTCTATTGAACAAACAATATCTAAGCTCCCATTAAGATTATACTTATATTCATCAGATCCAAAGACCTTAAAAAAACAAACAACAAATCCTTTCCTAAAGAATACCATTGATATATGGTTCAAAGCTCACAAACATATTGGTGATACACCTTCTATTTCTCAGTTCTCTCCTATCTGGAGTAATGCACAGTTCACTCCGGGCAGGGCAGACGGCGGTTTTAAGGTTTGGCCTGGTAGAGGTGTGCAAAAAGTTGGAGATTTATGTGACAAAGGCATTTTGTTAACATTTAATGACCTGAGTCTGAAATATTCAATTCCTCAAAAACATATTTTTAAGTACTTACAATTGAAACATTTTATTTCATCAAAGCATTGTGATGCCCTTCGGGAGCCGCCGCTGTCCTGTCTGGAGAATATTATGATAAAGCATGAACATGGGAAACGCCAAATTTCTATATTGTATGCTACACTTACAGTGCCCTCCACAATTATTGAACCCCCTGGTAAATATGATCAAAATTGGCTGTAAAAAATAAATCTGCATCGATTATCCTTGTGATCTTTCATTCAAAAAATTTGCAAAATTCTAACCTTTCATTGAAGTAAAAGAATTGAAAGTGGGGGGAAATCACATTATGAAATAAATGTTTTTCTCCAAAACACGTTGGCCACAATTATTGAAACCCTTTTATTAAATACTTTTTGCAATCTCCTTTTGCCAAGATGAGCTCTGAGTCTTCTCCTATAATGCCTGATGAGTTTGGAGAACACCTGACAAGAGATCAGAGACCATTCCTCCACACAGAATCTCTCCAGATCCTTCAGATTCCCAGATCCATGTTGGTGCTTCTCCTCTTCAGTTCAGCCCACTCATCAGGTCAGGGGACTGGGATGGTCATGGCAGAAGCTTCATTTTGTGCTCCACAACAAATTTTTATTTTGATGTTTGTTTTGGATCGTTGTCCTGAAGGAAGATCCAACCACGGCCCATTATAAGATTTCTAGCAGAAAGCATCAGGTTTTGATTTTTTATCTGTTGATATTTGATAGAATCCACAATGCCATGTATCTGAACAAGAAGTCCAGGACCTCCAGCAGAAAAATATGCCCACAACATTAAAGATCCAATGGTATATTAAATTGTACACATGGGGTACTTTTTATCCTTGTGTTCACCAAACCCATCTAGTGCGTTTGCTGCCAAAAAGCTCTGTTTTAGTCTCATCTGACCACAGAACCCTGTGTTGTTTGAAGATCCAGTCGTGTCTGACAATTAAATTTGCTGGAATTTGTTTTTGGATGAGCGAGGAGGTTTTTTTTTAAAGCCTCCCAAACAACATGTGGGGATGTAGGGGTTGTTTGATAATTTTTTTTTTAGGCTTTCTGACCCCCAAGACTCAACTAATCTCTGCAATTCTCCATCTGTGATCCTTGAAGAGTCTTTGGCCACTCAAACTTTCATACTCGCCGTGCATTAAGACAGTATAGACACACGTCCTTTTCCTGGCAGATTCATAACATCTTTAGTTGGTTATAACTTCTTAATTATTGCCCTGATGGTCAAAATTGGGATTTTCAATTCTTTAGCTACTGTCTTACAGCCACTTTCTAGTTTGTGATGCTCAACAATCTTTTGCTACGCATCAGAACTATATTCTGTGGTTTTACTCATTGTGATGGATGATTAAGGGGATTTGGCCTTTGTGTTTCCTCATATTTAAACTCCTGTGAAACACGAAGTCATAGCTGGACAGTTTCATGTTCCTAGTCACCCTGGTGTACTAAAAAAGGTAAATATTAATGGGAATATACTTCAGAGATATTTTACTCGTAAAAAATTCTAGGGGTTTCAATAATTGTGGCCAACGTGTTTTGGAGAAAAACATTTATTTCATAATGTGATTTCCCCCCACTTTCAATTCTTTTACTTCAATGAAAGGTTAGAATTTTGCACATTTTTTGAATGAAAGATCACAAGGATAATCGATGCAGATTTATTTTTTACAGCCAATTTTGATCATATTTACCAGGGGGTTCAATAATTGTGGAGGGCACTGTATCTCATATGATAAGGAATCCAGTAAAGATAGAATGAGGGCTTGGAGTTTGGATATTAAAGAGGATATCGAGGAAACTGGGTGGTCAAAAGCATGCTTAAAAGCTCAAATACAAACGATTAATACAAGAATGAAGCTATTGCAACATAAATGGTTGATGAGGACATACATAACCCCTGAAATGCTTAACAAATGGTCTCCAGACATTCCAGACACATGTGTGAAATGTTTAATTGAGAAGGGAACTTTAATTCACTGTGTATGGGAGTGCCCTAAATTGGTAACTTTTTGGAAAATGGTTGTATGTACCCTAAGTAACATCACAAAAACCCAAATACCGTGCATTGCAAAACTTTGTATTCTGGGGATATACCCAGATCATCTTTCTATCAATAACAATCAGAGGACTCTTATCGACTTTGGCCTCCTGCAGGCCAGGAGGATGGTTGCTTTGAGTTGGAAAGAGACTGAAATATCTTCTGCACACTCTTGGATCAAGGAGATGGCAATGTGTGTTACTTTAGAGAAGTTAACGTACATTACAAGGGGTAAAGCACAGCAATTTGAAGAGATGTGGGCACCTTTAATTGATTTCCTTAAGAAATGAGAAGGTGCATGTATTAATGTTTTGAGCGTGACATATTTTTGTTCTGTTTTGTTTTATTTTAATTATGGTGCTTTTATTCCATGGTGCTTTGATCAACATATTTGGAATGTTTTTGTAACTTATTTTCCTTTTGGTAATATAATTTTTGTTATTTGGTTATTGTTTGTTTTATTGGAAAATCAATAAAAAAACATTGTTGAAAAAAAAAAAATTACATAGTTTTGTATAAAAAAGAATGATAAAAACAGAAGACTAGTGAAAAATATGACCAATAACCAGGGGCGATTCTAGGATAAAAAAAAAAAAAAAAAGGTAACACTTTAGTTTAGGGTCTAATGCTCACTATTAAAGGACAATTCCGGTGAAAAATGAACCTATTAACACATGGTTACCGAGTCGATCGTTCCCTGGGATGCGTTTTCATGATAATCGAATGTAAAGAGTTTTATCTCTAAAAACAGATAAGCTTATAACACTAGCGTATGGGGCACAGAGTAAGTATAAGTAAATCGCTAGTTAATACCACTAACAAGGCTCAAAATAGCCTCACACTAACACGGTAGCATAATGAGGGTCCCTACATGCAAACCGAAGCATTGAGAACTTTGTAAGTGTACATACAGTTTAATAAGAAGATACTTTATAAAAACAGTACATTACGCGTTTACAGGCAGGCGTCATCTTGGAAAACAGTCTCGACTAATCGAGTCACGAATGCCGTGCGATTCACGCGTTCACGTTTCTGAGAAAATTTAGATTTCTCTGATCTACATATGTGTTTATTTTAAGAAGTTTTGAAAGCAAAAAAAAATATTGGATAACAATAGCTTTAAAACCATGTGGGCAGCTGATTATTTTTCTCTCCTCATCAGATCAGCATCACACTCTTTTTCTCTTTGTTTTTCTCTTGGCCGGTACTCTTCCCCTCCATTGTAAGCTGAGCTTTGAGTGATATAGGCTGATATAGGCTTTTCACGTTTGTCTGTCAGTGAAGAAAGTAAACATAGGGTCAACTGATAGGTTGATTTATGAATCATTTTCTCAGAAGCATTAATTTACTGAAAGCTACAAGGAAATCTAGTAACTAAGTTTATTAAATTCATTCACAATATGTACACATTCATTACTGATCTTATGCCTAATTCAGGGCCGTAGACAGGGCTTTAAAATCAAAGAGGTCCTAAATTTGAGGTTGTTGTTGTTGTTAGGGAGTTCAATTTTTTATTTCTCTGATGTGCATTTCAAGATGTTTGAAGGGCAAAAAAAGTATAAGAAATAGCTTTAAAACCATGTTAGCGGGCAGTAGATTATTTGTCAATACCTTCTCTCTCCTCATTTATCTCAGTCTCCTCATCTCTTGCCCTGTCTCTTCCCCTCCTAAGCTGAGCACGCACACACACACATACCCTGAGGGCGCCTACTCTAGCCTGTTAGTCCTCTAAAATTGTATGTAACATTGAGGAAATGCAGAAATGATTTAGAAACGGACAACAGCAGCTACATATAGAAAGTATGTTTTTTTTGTTGTTTTTTTTGTTGGTTTTTATCTCTTTTATCGTGCTGCGCCCAGCGCCCCTATGCGCGCAAATAGCGCATACACACTTTTTGTGCCACTGGCTGGCTATATCTAACAACGTTTATTTATTTATTTTAATAGAATGGAAGCCACTCGTTTTATTACAATAAAAAGATTTCTGCAGTGTTTTTCAATGCGTCCATGTGACAAAGCCATTTTTCAGTTTGTATTTGTTTGTTTCGGAGTGTAAATATGAAATAATTCTTTGATGTGATCTGGTTGAGAAATTAATAAATATTAATTAGCTCATGCACGTAATGTCCACTTTCTCGAGCGTAAAGCAGAGCCATATAGAGAGAGAGTTGCGACAACTCCATTGACAACAATGGAACGCTTTTTTACAGCAATGGCAGCCCCTCAATAGTTCCCGGAAGTAGCAGCAGCGCGGTAGAACGGACCGTTTGTGATGGACTTTTATAAAAGGTGAGACGTTTAAAGAATACGATTGTATATTATCAGTACATCTGAATCAAATTAACTTGTATTAAAGCATGCTAGTTGATTATTGCTCTCTAAATTAATAGTTTTAGGGGACGTTATCAGATAAAAGATAGGTCATTGGATAAAGTTAGTAGCGCATAACAAACCACGAACAGCCTATTAATGGTTAAACCCGTTCTATTAATGCAGTTTTATCCTTTGTTGTGTAATAAGAGGGAAAGGCTTCTAAACAGGGGTTAAATATAACATTGGGGAGTGTGATATGTGGAAGTGATAAAATGAGAATATCCGTTTAATTCCTCATTAAATGTGCAATAACAAAACAAAACAAAAAACATTATTTTAGATTGCATTTTTGAGTAACAAAAACGTATGGATGGAGTTTAGACATTGTGTTTCTGTTGACTATTAGGCTGTCTATATTATGTTTCAGCTCAGCTGATTTTTGGATTGATGGGAAAGGGAAATGGACGTTTATTTGTGAGATTAAAAACAATGCTTAAAAGCAGCAAGCCATTTTTAAAAACAAATCACACTAGACTTAATGGGGAATAATACTAAATACCACAACATGTAATATATACTACTACTGTATATAATTTGTCCCGTTTTTGTCTCCTTTATCTCTCTCAACACAAGAAGCTCAAAGGGATTCAGTGGATCATGAAGACTCCCTGCACTGACGCTGTACCCTCACCTTCAGTTTCAGCATATTTTCTCCTCTCTGTGTCAGACACCACAAGAACAACAGAGAGGAAATGACAGACAACATGCTTGACGTGCAGTTTATTAGACATTTATAAATCCCATTGTGCTAAATCAATGCAAAAGTATATATATATATATATTAGGGCTGTCAAAAGATTAATCGTGATTAATCGCATCCAAAATAAAAGTTTGTGTTTAAATAATATATGTGTGTGTACTGTGTATAATTAAATTTGTATCTAGAAATACACACACGCATGTATATATTTAAGAAAAATGTGTTATTTATATATAAAAAAAAATATATTTATATAATATAAATTATCTATAAATATATACAGTATATGTATGCAAATATTTCTTAAATATATACATGCATGTGTGTGTATTTATATATACAAAATAATTATACACAGTATACACACATATATTATTTAAACACAAACTTTTATTTTGGATGCGATTAATCGCGATTAATCTTTTGACAGCCCTAATATATATATATATTAAAACTGATGTAATGTATATTTTTGAGTAGTGAACTTTGACTTTTTGAAATTTAAACAAGTTTCAGCTGTAAACATTTCTAAATGTTTAAATTCACCTGACATGGAAAGTGTACCAACCTACCCATACTTGAAAGCAGTTTTTACCAGTATTTGAGAGATCTACAACCCTTTTCACTCATCATTAAGGCTCCTCTGGACGATGCATTATCATGTATACTTTAATTACTATAATAAAATAACCAAATAAATAGGTTTTTTAGATTAAAGTGATGTAGGTCATGAATTTATCAAATTATGTTAAAAGTAAATGCACATGGACACTAATGAAATAATGTGTGTGTGTGTATAATCATGTTTTGTTTGAAAATGTAATATTATACATTAATATATTATGTATTAATTTATACAGTAATAAGTGCATGGGGTGCATAAGCATTGTAAACATTAAGATTAATGAAATTTCACTTAATTAAATTCTACATTTTACTTGTTTGCAATGTATTTTTTTAAGACAATCACGTTACCTGCAAGTCTCTGTCCTTGTGAAACCATAGTGAACATTACGTGATACCTTTAAATATTCTAGTTTAAGAACAAAAAATAGTCAAGTCAAGTCATCTTCATTTATATAGCGCTTTTAACAATGTAGATTGTTTCAAAGCAGCTTTACAGAGATACACGTATAATTTATGGTAACAGAGATTGTTTTGGCTTTATAGCGGTTCTTTAATAAAGTTATTTTCCAGCTAAAGTTATAGTTCATTGATTCGCTTCCGTCGGAACGATCATTTGTTATTAAATTAGGGGCCGCTAAGACGACACCATTCTCTCTACACAGACTTTAAACGCGAAACTAAATGAAATACTTGAAATACTTCAAAACAACTGCAACACGGTCTTTAACCAAGGTAACAGTTAACGTACGTAGCCAGAAATATGTTAACAAACGGCAGGCAACGCTGGTTGACCACTATAAACATTAAATACTAGCAGATTTGTATCTTTTAAAAATAAAATTACTGTAACTACAAACACATACTACATTCACATATCAGTGTATTATATACATATTGTAAATCAATTAATTTATTGACTACAAACTACCAAAAATCAAAGTTCTGCTCTCTAACTCCATCGATTTGAATTGGTGCTGAAGCACTTCCTGGAACTATCTGAGGTCTGCGCGAACCACGTGACAACTAAGCATTTTGAACTTCCGTTGTCGCAACTCTCTGGCTGCGTCCGAAAGATGAAAATACAGCGAATTGTATCACATGCAAGAAAGACATTTCATGCAAGGGAGGAAGCACCTCCAATATGATGAAACATTTGCTGCAACACAGGGTCAATTTGAAGGAATGCAGCGCATTTGATTCGGTGCGATCTCTCAACAGCAGTACCACAGGTTTCCACACACCAGATAAAGCTACTAGCAGCAGCAATAGCAGTCTCTCACACTCAGGTACAAAACTAGAGCCGCATAATTCTGGATAAAATGAGAACCAGTTTTGTTTAAAATAGAGATCATGAATAAATACATCAGACAATTAATACGAGTCGAGTCTATAATTCCTTAAAGTGTTATATACAAACAGTATATTGTAAAGTAAGATGCATTGTCACAGTTTTACTGGTAATAGCCTAAATGTAACAAGAATAAAAGGTAGAAAAAAGTATTTGCTCTCTTTTTTCTCTCCAATAAATATTGGAATCGAAACCAAGAATCGTTAAGAACCGGATTCGATAAGCAGAATCGGAATCGTTAAAATTTAAACGATACCCAACCCTCACGGTCTTTTCACATCATGGCACACCACACACTATAGGAGCAAAACGGTTAAATCTAGGATTTTTTGTCCTCATGTTTGTGGTCTATCACATTTTGAAAATCTTATAAGATGTAAAAAATCTTTTGGTGTGTACCCAGCATTAGTTGACACATACCAACATTACTGGAGACGCCTGCAGCTCCAGCAGGAACATCACCTTCAGAACCGCTTTCATCAGGATCACTGGCATCAGAGTCCGTCATACTGATCTCATCTTAAAGAAAAAGAGACATTTAAAACAGGAACATCTTCAGTTTAACCTGTATTCAGAAGTCATTTATGAAACATGACAAATGGCACCGTTTAATAATAATAATCATATTAATAACAACTATAATACTTCACTAAGATCACTATTATTAGAATTATCGCCTAGACAGTGATATACTAATACTGTCAATGAAAAATTTATATTTTATAATGAGTATATTATTTTACAATAAGAGGTTATAATACTTTCTTAATTTCTTCACTTAAGCTGTTATACTGGCAGAAACCTGCAGTTTAAGTGAAAACAGGTTTATAAACGCATCTTATTGCAAAATTGTATTACCACAAAAAATGTGGATATAATGCGAATGTGAAAATAGAGAGTAACTGGTGCTGGTTGCGTTCCCAAATGCATGTTAAACTTATGGCACATGCAGAGATGGAGTTCACTGCATTCATTCCCTGTGAAACGAGGCATGGAAAAAGCCAGATCATGAGCTGATCGAGCGAGCAAAGTGTGCTCTTCAGTTTGAAACACGCAGCACAACAGACTACAGACTTACTTTCTTATCGTCTTTTGCGATTTGATAAGGGCATTAAGCCATGTTGTGCTTTTGATTTTAATATGTTTGAGAGATTGCGCAAAAAACAAAGACAATTTATGTTATTATGAGGCGTAAAAATATTTTCGGTTCTTTTGGTTCAAACTGTGGAGGGACAGATTAGACTGTGGTGGGTCACTAGAGTAAAGGTAATTAATGGTAACACTATGAATTTTACTCCTCCCAAAAATGCCAAATAATAAACAGGTGAGAGCGTATTTTAGGCTATATGACACGTTATAGTGAGATATGACAGCGCTTCTGCAACACGCATCACTGCAGATGAGTAGCTGAGGATCTCTTCAGCATGCTGATGCACAAAATACAAACTAAAAATAAATTAAAGTAAGTCGCAGATGCTCAACACACAGTCATCTTCATTAAAAGTAGTGAGAATAAATGATTTTACCAGTGCTGATGCTACTCTCTCTCCTATTGATCTTAAAATTAGCTGATACAAAAAATGCTGCTCATAGCGGTAGCTTTCGATGACGTGAACACCGTTAAATCTGATATGGCGCGGGAAATGAAGATCGGATTTATGTCTGTTTTGTGCAGACACATTTATGTGGCCAAGTGTAAATGGAATTGTTTTGACAATGAAATGACCAGGTGTAAAACAGCCCCAAAGATGATGTGAAAAAGTTCTTACTAGACTAGCATTTCCTAAAATGATGCAATGCTCTTTTTATTACCATCTCAACACAGTCTTGATCCTCCAATGATGATTGTTCCTTCTCAGGGCTCACCTGAAAGCAAGGCAAAGAAAGAAAAAATAAACATCTATTAGATACAAAGGATTCAGAGATTCTCCAAATGAAGCAGCACAGATACTTGACTCCATTAACACTGACTGATCACTGTCATAAAACATAAAATTAAAACAATTTCACATTATCAATGATATACTTGAGCAAAAGAAGGCTGATGACGCCAAACTAATTCAGGTATGATGGGACATTTCAAACAGTGACTTAAGATTTAAAACACTGTGACATAAGTTGTAATCAAGTATAAAGTTAAAACCCTATAAATATATGGTCATAACCAATCAGGGATGCATGAAAATAATGCTCATTATTAATGTTATCATTGTCAATCCGATAAGAAAATTAGGCCGCTATATTAACACTAATAAATAATGGATTACTTCCTTCAGCTTCAGATGTGCGCTGTTCGCCATGATGGTTTTGAAATGTTTGAATCACAAATCTGTGAAATCAGCGCATTGTTACAGGGAGAGTTCGCTTGTGGAATTGTAAGTTGTAATATTTTTTATTTTTGTTATATATCTGATTTATCTCATATAGGATGCATTTGGCTGAGTTAATGAGTGCTGCAGTAAACACTTCACTGTAGGCCTACCGGTGGTCAGCAAAACATTAATTATGATTGGGACTGTCATATATACATAACACTATAATGAGCAAACTATTGCGTTAAAAACGTCGTGAATTCTTTGGGTTTAGTTGCTGTGTTTCAGCGTGTTGTCCTGGGAGGAGCGCATCCACAACAGGAGTTTCACTATGTAATAGTTGATTACTATTAATAATAGCTCAAGTTAATCTGTGCATGATTTTGTGCAAGTATAAGTTGTAATATTGTGTTTATTTTGCATAAATATCGAATTTATCATATATAGGTTGTGTTCCGTTGAGCTAAAACCATCTAACAAAGCCTCAGTTTAGGGGTGTTCCTTCAGCTCTTTAGGCCATTTCATTTTAAGTTTAATGTTGTCTAATAACTTGTTTGCATTTTAATTTCATTTGATTTATTATTATTATTATTATTATTAAGGCAATAGATGTTTTGGTAAAACTTCACAATACATATGTTATTGCATTAACTAACATGAACTAACAGAGAGAAAAACTTTTGTTAATGTGAGTTAATAAAATATGTGAGTTCATGTTCGTTCACAGTGCATTAAATTAACAGATACAACACTGGATCCTAAAATGTCTTGGAAAATGTTGAGATTAACGTTAAGTAAGATAAACATTAAGTAAATCATGTAGAAGTATTGTTCATTCATTGTTTGTTCATGTTAACTAATACTAACAAGATGAAACCTTTTTATAAAGTCTTGCCATTTTTTTATAAAGAAAGTTGGAAATATGAATGTAAAATTCATTTTAGAAGCTAAGAAACCTTACACTGGTTCAAACTAGGCCACTGTACTGTATGTTTGATTTATGTTGAAGTGTTTGGGACATTGGCTTTAAATGATGTGCGTTTCATTTTTGTAATCAGGCTTTCAAAGTATATCAAATTTTGGATTTAGATTCATCGGCTAATATATCAGATATCGGCTTTCGAATATAAAGAATGATCAGTTATCGGCCCAAATGTTCATATCGCTGTATCCCTAATTTGATTTCCAAAAAAACAATACCTTCTGTACATCTCTGACTTCTGACTGGGACGGGGACGGACTCTTCATTTCGAGAGTGGAGGGTTCAACCTCACTGAGAGTCTACAAAACATCACATTAGACATGAAACAGTGGTGTAAATATGTGAACACTAGATCTCACAGATGTCTCTGCTTCGTTTGCTCGTTCTCTTCCAGCACAACTCTCACTTACTTTGTCTAGTCCCACAGTCAGAGCAGCACAATCACTGCCTGATGACAACTGGCTCTTATAGCTCATCTGAGAATATGAAATTAAGCGTTACATACAGAAACACTTCACCTAAGAGTTTAAAAAAAGCATTATAAATGGAATATATAAAGGATAATGTACAGTCAGTCAGTAATTAATACAAAATAAACTGACAGGATAATAAGGGTCCTGATACACAGTTACCTATCAATAAATATTTGCACATGAAATACTGATTTGAGATAATATACAAGATTACAAAATAGTTAAAGTTTTCAAATCAATATTTCAATATTTAAATGCTACCACAAGGTAATGTTCACGGCTTTTATGCATCACATTACATGTGTTTTCATTCCAGTGTGTCAGGTTGTGTGTAGCTTTACACCAGTTTTATGAGGACACCGTTTTATGAGGACATCATAAGAACATGATCCTGATGTTTGACTTGACTGAAGAATCTCAGTGTGTTGTGTAAGTTTAACAGAATCCTGGTCTATGAGGACACTAGATTTATGAGGACATCATAAGAGCATGTTCCTGATGTTTGACTTGACTGAAGAATCTCAGTGTGTTGTGTAAGTTTAACAGAATCCTGGTCTATGAGGACACTAGATTTATGAGGACATCATAAGAACATGATCCTGATGTTTGACTTTGACTGAGTGTGTTGTGTAAGTTTAACAGAATACTGGTCTATGAGGACACTAGTTTTACTGGGACACTGGTAACTAGATACATTTGGACGGCACTGAGTTCAAGTGTGTGTATGTATGAGAGTGATACGAGACATTGCGCCTGTGCTAGATGTACAGTAAGTGATCGTGACTCACTTCTTACACACACAATCATAATTCAGGGACTGATAACAGTGGCAAATAATCTGTTTCTGAGGAAACAGAGTTATTACATTAACTTATTGGATAGAGTTGCTGTATCTTGTTCAGGTTTCATCTGATTCTTCAGAGTTATCATTGAAAAAAAAAGTAGTAAAAATATATAAAAAAGACAAATAAATACTAATTTTAGTATCACTTATTGAAAGCCAAACAGAGGTTGCTATTTTTTACCAACTTCTTCAATGATTATATTTAATCTGACAAAAGCACAAATAGTTTTCGCTATTGGTATTAGCCACAATGAGCTGTGAATTATGGGTTATCAGTATCGATCCTTATATTCCATTTGTGTGTCCCGGTAAAACTAGTGTCCTCATTGACCAGGATTCTGTCAAACTTACACAACACACTGAGATTCTCCTGTCAAGTTAAACATCAGGAACATGCTCTTATAATGATGTCCTCATAAAACGGTGTCCTCATAAAACAGGTGTAAGACACACACACACACTTGACACACTGTAATGAACATGCATGTAATGTGATGCATTAAAGCCATGAACATTAACTTGTAGGGCTGCACAATGTATTGCTTTATCATTCATACCCATCTGTGGTAGTGACATTGCAGTATAGGCCTCTGTAAAGTCAGGCTATGTAAAGACTATGCCGTGTTATTTTACAGTTGATTACTCATGTTCTGTACCTAAATGCTGTTAGACTTACCTGGAATATATGAGGCATTGTTTATTTCACATCTTTGTTAATTTTTTTTATCTCTGCTTGCAATTTATTATTTTCTATGCAGATGCAAACCCCTACAAAATCACACCAATCATTCTAGAATGATTAATTATTTCCAAATAGAGCTATTCAATTCATTTAGTGAAATTGCTTTTCATATTGAAAAACTTTTGTTAATGTGAGTTAATAAAATATGTGAGTTCATGTTCGTTCACAGTGTATTAAATTAACAGATACAACACTGGATCCTAAAATGTCTTGGAAAATGTTGAGATTAACGTTAAGTAAGATAAACATTAAGTAAATCCTGTAGAAGTATTGTTCATTCATTGTTAGTACATGTTAACTAATACTAACAAGATGAAACCTTTTTGTAAAGTGTTGTCATTTTTTTATAAAGAAAGTTGGAAATATGAATGTAAAATTCATTTTAAAAGTTAAGGAATCTTACATTAGGCCACTGTACTGTATATGTTTGATTTATGTTGAAGTGTTTGGGACATTGGCTTTAAATGATGTGCGTTTCGTTTTTGTAATCAGGCTTTCAAAGTATATCAAATTTTGGATTTAGATTCATCGGCTAATATATCAGATATCGGCTTTCGAATACAAAGAATGATCAGTTATCGGCCCAAATGTTCATATCGCTGTATCCCTAATTTGATTTCCAAAAAAACAATACCTTCTGTACATCTCTGACTTCTGACTGGGACGGGGACGGACTCTTCATTTCGAGAGTGGAGGGTTCAACCTCACTGAGAGTCTACAAAACATCACATTAGACATGAAACAGTGGTGTAAATATGTGAACACTAGATCTCACAGATGTCTCTGCTTCGTTTGCTCGTTCTCTTCCAGCACAACTCTCACTTACTTTGTCTAGTCCCACAGTCAGAGCAGCACAATCACTGCCTGATGACCACTGGCTCTTATAGATCATCTGAGAATATGAAATTAAGCGTTACATACAGAAACACTTCACCTAAGAGTTTAAAAAAAGCATTATAAATGGAATATATAAAGGATAATGTACAGTCAGTCAGTCAGTAATTAATACAAAATAAACTGACAGGATAATAAGGGTCCTGATACACAGTTACCTATCAATAAATATTTGCACATGAAATACTGATTTGAGATAATATACAAGATTACAAAATAGTTAAAGTTTTCAAATCAATATTTAAATGCTACCACAAGGTAATGTTCACGGCTTTTATGCATCACATTACATGTGTTTTCATTCCAGTGTGTCAGGTTGTGTGTAGCTTTACACCAGTTTTATGAGGACACCGTTTTATGAGGACATCATAAGAACATGATCCTGATGTTTGACTTGACTGAAGAATCTCAGTGTGTTGTGTAAGTTTAACAGAATCCTGGTCTATGAGGACACTAGATTTATGAGGACATCATAAGAGCATGTTCCTGATGTTTGACTTGACTGAAGAATCTCAGTGTGTTGTGTAAGTTTAACAGAATCCTGGTCTATGAGGACACTAGATTTATGAGGACATCATAAGAACATGATCCTGATGTTTGACTTTGACTGAGTGTGTTGTGTAAGTTTAACAGAATACTGGTCTATGAGGACACTAGTTTTACTGGGACACTGGTAACTAGATACATTTGGACGGCACTGAGTTCAAGTGTGTGTATGTATGAGAGTGATACGAGACATTGCGCCTGTGCTAGATGTACAGTAAGTGATCGTGACTCACTTCTTACACACACAATCATAATTCAGGGACTGATAACTGTGGCAAATAATCTGTTTCTGAGGAACACTGGTCGCATGGCACTGCTTAAGCATGGAAACCCTGAACTCACCTTTATAATGATTGCTGAATCTGCCCTGGAGCTCATCTTTGTCTGTAAACGGCATGTCCTCTTCCAGATCTTGATCTTCTCCTTCACTGACTCACTTCAGCCATCATCCCATGTGTCTGCACGCATAGAAAAAGACTCTCATTAATCACGACCATTGCATTTCATTTGACATATTATTCAAAAAGCTTGTTTTAAATAAATTGATCAATTATGGTAAACAGCATTCAAGTTATTTTAATACTTTATTATTATATGATATTAAAGGAATATGTTAATTGATAATAACTATTTATTCATAGATTTCATTCACAATTGATACATTATAGGCAATAATAGTGACAGTATTAATAAGACTGAATCAGACTGACAGTTCTAATAATATTCAGAGTATATTTTATTATAGTCAGGAGTAATATGAGCACATATTTGTGTCTTAATGTGTTTAAAGCAAGCATAACTGTAGTAATATTAACAGTAGCATATCAGGATACTGTACTGGGTGAAATAGCCTCCCCTTCACATACTGTAGTCATGACAACGCGTTATTATGATGGCTAGACTATTTTATGAGATCAGAAAAGGTAGCAGTTACAAATATAGTGCAATCGAAAACGAGTTTAAAATGACAAGCATCGCTGATTCCCTCATGTCAGTCTGTAAACAGAATCACTATAGGTCCGCTAGCACCGTTAGCATCACGCGCTAGCTGCTTTCTAACTGTAAAACGAGCAGCGAAGAGCATACAGAACATGCACAAACAAGCCAACCGGACCCACATGCTATTAGAGAAGCAATTAAACAACATTATAACTTACCTTTTGGATAACAGTTGCCTTCATCAGGTCCACAGATGTCTTCTCAGGTGCAGAGTTTGTCCAGTCCAAACAGGAAATGACGTGACGACGAATGACTACACCTATGATTACGTTGTACTTATCATAATATAAACGGGATTTTATTCATTTATTTATCATATATTTAATGCACAATTAATAAATTACAGGCAAAAATACTTAAATAATTAGTATTTTGCATTAAGTTGCTTCACATTTAAAAGCTGATTGAAGCTCCGCCCACTGGCGCCATCTTGTTTTCGCGATCTCCCGCCTACCGGTACCGATCTGACCAATCACTAAAGCTGATTGAAGCTCCGCCCACTGGCGCCATCTTGTTTTGGCGATTTCCCGCCTACCGGTACCGATCTGACCAATCACAGGCCCCAAAGAATACACTTGTGTGAAAGATGCAAATTTTTGATGACGCGGGTGTAATACCAGGACCTGGCTACAGGAGCGCACTCTCGAAATCAGGGATACACTGTGTATGGTAAAATTTCAGGGTTTTGTGGTATGTAAGGACATGGCGCCAAACTTTGAGAGGGAGCTTCTGGAACGTAGTAAATGACATCTACGCTGTCGGATTTATGAGGACATGGCCTCTGTCCTCATAAACCCAAATGTCCCCATAGTGCTGGTGCGTATTCAGGTCAAAAGTCCTCGTAAACCACAAAAACAAACACACACACAGAGTGAACAGTTGGGTAACACACTGAGGTCAGATACAATACACACACACATTCATATACATGTGTGTATATATAAAGACTTCAGAGGTAAAAGAAATTAAATAAATTCTTCTAAAATGAGCATTTTTATCAAGCTTGTATTATTTAGGTTCAGTAATTTCACTTTAATGACAATTAATAGGTCCTTTTCATTGCCATTAAAGTGAAATAACTGAACATAAACATACAAGCTTGATAATAATAATCAAACTAGAAGAAAATTTAAGATATACATGCATACATACACACACACATACATACATACATAAGAAATGGATCATATACATATAATACATACATACATATATTTATAAATAATCCAACACAGAAAACAAGTGTCTTGTCGATTCAAATTGTATCTAAAATAAACTATAACACGTTTACAGATTGTGAGCCCTACAACCTACTGCGCCAATTCTTCATCTATATTTTAAAGATGGAGCTGACCTCCACCCTGACCTCCGACTTTCATGGTAGTCCATCCAGTCACTGATTGCGACCATGGGTGGAAAAAAAGGACATCGTGGTGCTGGTGTTCTAGATACTACATATCACATATTTGAGCTTTTTTTTTTTTTACAAATGATTTACTTTAAATTTGGGTAGGAAAAATTCAAGTGGAAATCCAAAAATTACCAAGGGTGTAAAGTTCTCATCTTGTACACATGCTTTTAAAGAAACAGATTTTACATTTACATTTACATTTAGTCATTTAGCAGACGCCCTTATCCAAAGCGACTTACAAATTAGGACTAAGTTCAGCGAGTCATCATAAAGAGGCAAAAGCAACAACAACGCAGGAAGTGCTCAAAATACGAAGTTCAGGTATTATTCAGAGTAGCATAAGCCTGATAAGTGATGTTTCAAAGGGAAAGGATTTTTTTTCTATAAGGTTAAGTGCTCACGGAAGAGATTGGTTTTCAGCTGTTTTTTGAATGTTGTCAGGGATTCTGCATTCCGGATTTTGAATTATTTTAAAGTGATGCCCAACAAATGAGATTGTTAGTAATAAAGTCTCTTTAGATCTTTTAGAAGGTTACCTTATTGAAGCTGCTGAAGTTCATTTTCTTCCCTCAAGATGACACTTTAATTAAAAAAAAAAGTTTTAAAACTTTTGCTTTTGGTGGTGCTTTAAGCTCTATTATACTACTTTGTGCCAAAGTTTTGTGATTTTGTTTTAAGCTTTGTATTCTGTATCCATTTAAAAGTTAATAATATACATAAATAAAGCAAATACATTTTAAAGGTGTCTGGAGTGTGTGGGTATTTCTCTTCAGTGTGGCACTCATATTTTTCAGATATACCTGCAATTTTCTTGTTTCAAAAAACATCTGGAATCTGCCACAAAATAAGTGCACACACAACACCCTTTAAAAATATGAATTACTTAATGTCACATATTAAACACTTTACAACTGACAATCTAACTACTGTAAATCCCTGGGAATTAGGCTGTGTTTTGTAATAAAACTTGCTAAAACAGCATTACAAAATGAACTTACTAACAAATAAATGGAAAGAGAGTGTGAAACATTTTTTTTCTTTATTAATGTTTTTTTTAGCAATTATTTCTAAAAAGCTGAAGGAATCTTTCCTCTCTCTCGTCGCTCTTTCTTTTCTTTCCTCCCTTTCAATAGCCACTCCCCACTCTATAAGAACACAGGTGTGTTCATCAGCCCCCTGCAAAATCAACACAGAATTTAACATTAGTGATGAACCATGGTCAATCTATACACAAGTTAACGCGCCAAATCACGGGCGGCGCCATAACTGTACACAAATGCACTTAATTTCCGCCGGAAGTGGTTTGCGCAGCGTCTGCCGGTGTAAACACAGCGATTATTTGACCATTGTAGCCTAGGCCTATGTCTTTTTTATTGTTGGTATCCGAACTACATCATAGGTAGGGGTGGGAATTGAATTCGCATGTTTAACTGAAAGAACGAGCAGAGTGAGAGACCCGGTCGCGCGCGCGCACTCTATCTCTTCGGAGCCAGGCGAAAGTGTAAACAAGACCTCACCGTCTCCAAACTAAGCGCTGTCTTGCTCTCTCTCCCTCGCACATATTAATCAAAATAAAACGACATGATGGTAAAAGGTCGGAAGACCAAAGTTTCATGTGGAGCATTTTTTTCCCCTGAATTACCGCTGGGTGTGAATTGTGCTAAAATACGTTGCCTTATCTAATCTGAAATGCGTTCCGCACATTCAGCTGCCTTAAATCACACTCTTAATTATTAATATTATTATTAATAAACGTAAAAACCTATCCAGTGATGTAATGTTTTCTGTGTTGACACAAACCTTGTGGGATATCCATGTCCTAACTGCTGGGATAATCACACAATTCGCGAACTAATGACTCCTCTGAACCGATTCATTTTAATGAATAGTTAAAACCTGTCTATGTTTTTATTTATTTATTATTATTAACGAAGCAAATACAAACAAATCAGGTACAATGTAAAAGTCTTACTACGAACTAACAGTGCACACCCTAGAAAATAAAAAAGAACAGAAGAACATGGAGCATGTTATACTGGCATTTACATATTCAAAAGAAAATGAATTAAAAGGGCAATTATTCAATAAGATTGTTTATAAAAGAAGCCAGTTTCTCGGCATTCTTGTTATTAATGCTGTCTATGGTTAAAACAAAACTCACGAGACATCTGAATCGATGTATAACTAATCGGTAACACTTTACAATAAGGTTCCATTTATTACATAAATTACATAAAAAGTACAGTTTTTTGCCGAAAAAGCATATGAATACTTTTTCCACACAGTGCTATCAGGAATCGATAAGAGAATCGTAAAAAAATGTAAACAATGGAGCGCATGGACATCTTCGTAGCTGGTTTGTGGTCGTAGCACTCTCTATCTAACCACTCGTTCAGGTGCTTTCTCGAGTGTTTGCAACCAACTACCGCACACGTCGTTCCCGAACCACTTTTCTTCATGTTGTAATTGTTATATCCTCTTTGTCGGCACAACGGAGCTAGCTAGCAAAACAAACCAAGCCCGCCAGAACGGAAGTGGATTGCATCGATGGGAGGAGTTTAGGATGTAGAGCGGAAACATGGACAAGTTGAGGTACGTTACACTTGAAACAGTAGCTTGCTACGTAGCCAACACATACTACACATCAACACTGGTAAGTTACATGAGAAATAAAATCGTTGTAAAATTAAAAAGTAAAAGTTTTGTAACTCTCTCATTTAACTGAGAAACAACGTCGTTGTTTAAATAAAACAGTGTTAACTAGCTGACAGGCATTAGCTCGTTCTGTTCGGTAATAATAATAATGATGATAAAATTTGTCATTTTGCAGCCAATTCACAAACTTGTACCCTCGATTTACATTATTTAAACTTTTAACAAGTCAATCGTTTACTTATATGATGTTAAACGAATACAATTTAACCTCAAATAAACAAAAAGTGTTTTGTAAAGTACTTACACTTTCGCATACTATATAGTAGGGAAGTATTCGATTTCGGACGCAGCCTCTCTCTATATGGCTCTGGCGTAAAGGTACGTAACTAATTAATATTCATGAGCCAACGTCCAGCTGTGGTTCAGTTGCTAAGCAACGACATAGAGTTTCAGACACAAACGAGTTTCAAACTAACTTACTGGCGCGGTAACACAGTTAGAGACAGAAATCTTTGTTTAAACCTTTATAATATAATAAATATTCATAAAAATGCCAGCTATTCAGCGAAATGTTTCCGAGCTCCAGCGAAAAATTCAACTTCTGGGTAACTTAAGTTTTTTATTACAGATTTCGCCAATTAAGCTGAAACAGTTAACGTTAACTTAAAACCTGCTTAAATAGTCAGTAACGTTAATATTGCGGCAGTAGTGGAATAATGAGTATTTCAATTATTTTCTTATTATTGTATTGTAATCTTATTTTGATACATATTTTGGGAAAATGCTTTGAAATTTTTCAAAAACTCAACAGTACACTGTGGGCAAATTTACTACCCTTTCGTTATGTTTCGTGGCTGAAAACAGCCACTACTTTAAACTGCTGTAAAAATGTATCAGATAAATATTTTTTTCAATTTTTTTTGCATAAATCTATTAATCAACCTCAGTCCTGCTCAAAAATACTAAATGTTTAAAAAAAAATCTGGATTTTAACTCTTTAATTGCCAAATTAATAAATTATGTCACTGATTTGGGGAAAAAAAACACACAAAATGACTAATTTTCAATATAAAATGTGAATGTGGACTGGATTTTTTTTTACCTTTTATCACAGTCTTGGACATGTCAAAGATTAGAAACAACATTGGTTTTGATGCATTGTTAGTTTTTGTGCAGCATCAGATTTGAACTTTTTCTCCCTCATTTACTGTTCGTGGCTGTTTTTGCCCCATTGACTTCCATTATAACCACATTTTTTGATTGCAAAGCCATGACACCATATAATCATGCATTTTTGATTGTTGGTGGTTTTCCCAGTTGGGAAGAGGTCAAATTTGTAATTTTTACTGTTGATAACCAGGTGGCACCATTAACCCTTTAGATAGGCCTGTGCAAAAAAAAAGCTTAGTTTCTGGCTTTTACATGGAGTTATATGGAGTATAATAGCATATTTGTGTGTGTGTGTGTGTCTGTGTGTGTGTGTGTGCGTGTGTGTGTGTGCGTGTGTGTGTGTGAGTGAGAGAGTATGAGAACTCACCTTGATGCGTCTGAGAAAATCAAAATATGCACCTCAGCTCTCAGAACTACATGGAGTAAACAAAAACAAAGTAAGTGTATTTATGCATCTGCTGCCTTTTGATGGTGAGAAATGCAGACTAAACAAAGCAAGTGGATTTAAACACTTGCATGCAAGCCTGCTGGTCATTTGATGGTGAGAAGAGCAGCAAGCAACATGAGAAAGGGCTTGACTTGTAGTGAAGTTTTAGAGATGATTATGCAGCCTGACCCCTGTGGCGAGCTGCAGGATGTATCGTCTTCTCCCTCTGACACCACAGACTCAGGAGAGTCAGATCCTGATTTGGATGTGGCACCCTCATCATCCAGATCATCATCATCTCTCCTTCAGTGGAAGCTAGAGGAGGATCGGAGAATCCTGGATCTGGGTGGATTGGGAGAAACGGCGAAGTGTGGTTTTCCACCAACGCGGAGACAACTTTCTTCAGCCTGCCAACTCCCGTGACTCCAGGGCCGACGCGCTATGCCATCGCAAGGGTCCAGAACATGGATTCTGTGTTCAATCTGTTTTTTACGGAGTAAAAATAGGAGGGGAAGGCGATGATCCCACAGGCAACGTGTGGACTCCCCTCTGGACCTGTAGACGCCGGCCAAAATCAGTAGCCCCATGTAGGCACGGAGATCTGTGGAGTCCACCCCGGTCCAGTTTCTCATTGTGCGGCGCCCATGGAGGTTGGTCATGCTGACAATGAGGTCAATCATCTGCTCCGTAAAAAACAGAATCCGTTGAACACAGAATCCATGTTCTGGACCCTTGCGATGGCATAGCGTGTCGGCCCTGGAGTCACACCTCTGGCAGGCTGAAGAAAGGGAGTTGTCTCCGCGTTGGTGGAAAACCACACTTCGCCTTTTCTCCCAATCCACCCAGATCCAGGATTCTCCGATCCTCCTCTAGCTTCCACTGAAGGAGAGATGATGATGAGGGTGCCACATCCAAATCAGGATCTGACTCTCCTGAGTCTGTGGTGTCAGAGTGAGAAGATGATACATCCTGCAGCTCGCCACAGGGGTCAGGCTGCATAATCATCTCTAAAACTTCACTACAAGTCAAGCCCTTTCTCATGTTGCTTGCTGCTCTTCTCACCATCAAATGACCAGCAGGCTTGCATGCAAGTGTTTAAATCCACTTGCTTTGTTTAGTCTGTATTTCTCACCATCAAAAGGCAGCAGATGCATAAATACACTTACTTTGTTTTTGTTTACTCCATGTAGTTCTGAGAGCTGAGGTGCATATTTTGATTTTCTCAGACGCATCAAGGTGAGTTCTCATACTCTCTCTCACACACACACACACACACACACACACACAAACACAAACACAAACACACGCACACACACACACACAAATATGCTATTATACTCCATATAACTCCATGTAAAAGCCAGAAACTAAGCTTTTTTTTGCACAGGCCTATCTAAAGGGTTAATGGTGCCACCTGGTTATCAACAGTAAAAATTACAAATTTTACCTCTTCCCAACAGGGAAAACCACCAACAATCAAAAATGCATGATTATATGGTGTCATGGCTTTGCAATCAAAAAATGTGGTTATAATGGAAGTCAATGGGGCAAAAACAGCCACGAACAGTAAATGAGGGAGAAAAAGTAAAAATCTGATGCTGCACAAAAACTAACAATGCATCAAAACCAATGTTGTTTCTAATCGTTGACATGTCCAAGACTGTGATAAAAGGTAAAAAAAAAATCCAGTCCACAATCTCATTTTATATTGAAAATTAGTAATTTTGTGTTTTTTTTTTTCCAAATCAGTGACATCATTTACGAATTTGGCAATTAAAGAGTTAAAATCCTGAATTTTTTTTAAACATTTAGTATTTTTGAGCAGGACTGAGGTTGATTAATAGATTTATGCAAAAAAAATTGAAAAAAATATTTATCTGATACATTTTTACAGCAGTTTAAAGTAGTGGCTGTTTTCAGCCACGAAACATAACGAAAGGTTGTAAATTGAAACAATGCACAAGGGTTAATTAAACCCAACTTCGCATGGCCGCTGAATGTTTCTCTCTGTCCACTAGAGAGAGAAAGAAGCGCGAATTTCGAAAGCTCTCAGTCTGTCATCGAGAAGAACAGAGAAACCATCTGGCAGCTGAAACATGCGAATGAAAACATGCGCAAGAAACTGGCTGAGGTCAGACATTATGAACACACACACATATGTAATGTTAAAACATATCCATATCATTTAAGTCACGTTATAGCTTTATGTATTTGATGCATATCTTGGTCTTGGTTGTTCCAGGGAGAGGAACAAGTAACCAAGGATGTTTTTCAAGACCGTGGGATGGAGAATGAATCATTTAGGAACATGCCTGTTAAGGTGAGGTTAAATGAACCTTTATATCAGTTATTTAAAAACCTTTTTCCACTTCTTTCACTTGTACTATCCAGTGGTTACAGAATCACCTGCATATCAGTTGTGGTTGACAGTCATTTTTGTTGTGCAGTCGGCTCTGACGGTGCTGGAGAAGGAGGTTTGTGATAAAGCGAAGAAGCTGAATGCTTTGAAACAAACCACTGACACACAGAGGCAGCGTTTGGAGGAGTTGAAGCGCCAGTACGAGAGCATGAAGCCTCTGCCTGACAACCAGGAACTAGACGAGGAAAAGGTAGAAATTGTCTCTTTTTTTTATTTTGAATGAACACTGGTGAATCTTACAATTTAAGAATTCCCAAAATCGAAAGGAAAAAAAGCAGTAAGAATATTGAGCCTTTTTTTCCAGTCAAATCATTTTTGTCCCAATTTCTCCTTACTGCAATTACTGTAAACCATGCCCACAGTTTTATTATCACCATTATTATTATATAATCTAAACAATTCACGAGAATACGATTTTTTTGCACATCATAATGAGAATTAGAGTAAAGAAGGGAACTCTGCCATAAGTTTCCCTAAGTGGTCATTCTTCCATTGTAAATGCTCTTCTTCCTTCTCTCAAGTCTTTCGTCTTCCCCTCTGTCTTGATTAGTGGGAAGCAGAGTGTTTAGCCACCCTGTATCGATGAGCACAATTAAATATGTTAGTTCAAGCAAGAAAATGAATGAACTTGTGTGCTTGTTTTATAGAAATTGCGCATTCTGGAAAACAGATTGGAGGAAGCGCAGCTGAAACGTCATGAAGCAAAGAACGTAATGCGAGGATACCTCAAAGAGAAGGACAAACTACAGGTATCTGAGAAAGAACAGATGAACTGGTTCATGTACAGACTGACACAGCACACACACATAAACCCACACAGATGTGTATTATAAAGCATGATACCCCATATATTTAATGTTGAAAATTTAAGCAATCCAATGTATCCAATGACACTCATCCATACCATTCAAAATATATTCTTATTCTTATAATAATCATAAATGTTTCTTGAGCACCAAATCAGCATATTAGAATGATTTCTGAAGGATCATGTGACACTGGGAATGAAGAATGGCTGCTGAAAATTCAGCTTTGATCACAGGAAAAAATTACATTATAAAATAGATTAAAATAGAAAACAGTTATTTTAAATTGTACAGGTGTGCATAAGAGACTTCTTTCATTAAAGGGTTAGTTCAGCTAAAATTGAAAATTCTGTCATTAATTACTCTTCATCATCGGAACACAAATTAAGATCTTTTTTATGAAATCTGAAAGCTTTCTGTCCCTCCATTGACAGCTACGCAACTACCACTTTCAAGCCCCAGAAAGGTAGTATAGACATCATTAAAGTAATCTTTTAAAAATATTTAAAAGAAATATTCGTAATATTCTAATATATAATAATATTAAATATTGCGAAAAAAACAAACATAATTTACCACCTTATTTACAAAATATTAATCTCCAGCATGCGTTCATGCAACAACAACACACATGCGCCACGGTGCTTTTTCGGTGATTACTTATTCCCTTTCTGGGGCTTGAAAGTGGTAGTTGCATAGGCTGTCAATAGAGGGACAGAAAAATATCTTCATTTGTGTTCCGAAGATGAACGAAAGTCTTATGGGTTTGGAACCACATGAGGGTGAGTAAATAATGACAGAATTTTCAGTTTTGGGTGAATAATCCCTTTAAGATTAAAACTCTTAGCGACCCCAATCTTTTGAACAGCATCATGGTAAATAAACATTTATGATTATCCTCTTATTTGTTTCTTCAGGGAGACAGTTTTACATTTCAGCCACGGCTGGACAGGATGGAGGCAGAGATCCACCGGCAGACACAAGTGCTCAAAGAACTGCAGGTCACGAACGGTGACGCTCAATCCTCAAAGGATGCAGCCATGGTAAAGACAAAGCATTTAATAAATGATTAAAAAAAATGGGTAACACTTTATTTTACAGTGTCCTTGTTACATATGTTACATGTACCAGTTAATTATGCATAATTACATGCAACTAACCCTCAACCAAACCCTAATCCTAACCCTATAGTAAGTACATGCACTTAATTAATATTACTCAGTACTTAAATATATAATTACACTGTAACAATGACACCGTAAAATAAAGTGTAACCAAAAAATGTAATGAGATAATAAAGCAAGCATACGTGTAAGTGTGCCATGGTAAAGGTTGTGCAAGTAATGCTTCTCGTAAAGAGTAGGGGTGTAACTCCGGTGTCCTGCCCAAATTCCCTCCATTGGCCTTTATCAATCATGGCCTACGAATAAGAATCCTCATGCTTTCAATTGGCTTTATCACTCTCTCTCCTCTCCACCTATAGCTGGTGTGTGGTGAGCGCACTGGCGCCATTGTTCTGACAGTGGATTCTGCACACTGGTGGTGGTTGAGGGGAGAGCGCTCTATAAATGCCTCATTTCATTAAGATGTGTGTGTGTGTGTGTGTCCAGGCTGAGCTGCAGCTTCAGGACGAGAAGGTGTGCAGAGAGCGCAGAAGGCGAGAGAAAATCCTCTCCCTCTACAAGAAGCAGCAGGAGGAGAGGATTGCTCAGGCAAAGGAGAGGAAGAGAAGAGCGAGCATCATCCATCACACATCAGATAACAATGTAATACTCTAATAAGCATAAAGATATGTGTGTCATACTAATAGCACTTCTCATGTGAAGTGCACAGGAGACTGGACTCCCAATTGATGTTAATAGAGCTTTGTGTTAGCATGCTGCAAAGCTCACAACAATAAAATAAAATAGACAATTCAACTATTTATAAGTATATACACTTCCGGTCAAAAGCTTGGAATAATTACGATATTAAGTCTCTTATGCTCACCAAAGCTGCATTTATTTGATGAGAAATAAAGTAATGTTGCGAAATATGTTATTACAATTTAAAATAACTGTTTTCTATTTAAGTATATAATTTATGCCTGTGATGCAAAGCTATATTTTCAGCATCATATACAGTCTTCAATGTCACATGATTCTTCAGAAATCATTCTAATATGGATTTGGTGCTCAAGTAACCTTTCTTATTATTATCAATGTTGAAAAATAGCTCCCCGACGAGCTGAGCAGCGAGGCCAAGAGCAGTGCCAACGCAGTAGAAGAAGTGGAGGCCATCTCTCCTTTTGAGGAAGCTTTCCAGCAAATCAGAGAGGCCACTGGAGTCACAGACCCACGGGTGAGGACACACAACACAACATTCAACTGTTTTCAGTGTGTTAGGGGGGTAACAGTTTAGGACACAAGGACAGGGTTCCCACGGGTCATGGAATTTCTGGAATGTCATGGAATTTTAAAAGGTCTATTCCAGACATTGAAAGTCAGGGAACTTTATATATTTTTTGTCCAAGTCATGGAATATCAGGGAATTTAGTTTGTTGCTTTAAATTTTAGTTTCCATTTATCAAAATGTAATTTTTCTATACCGATTTTTTTTATCGTGCTGTTTCACACATCTTTCTGTATTGTTGTGCTTACTGTATGTTCACACCAGGCGCGTCGTTAGACATGGGCATTCGGGGCTTCAGCCCCGGATGTTTTTTGTATAGCCCCGGATCTCAAAAAAATTAATTTATTGATAATTATTATTAGGCAAAGTGGCAAGCAGCACAAGTCCACGAGCCGTGAGAGCAGGGCGTGGACAGTAGCGCGAGAGTTAATGAGTCACCTGAATTCAAGTTCAAGCACCGGTTTCAAGTTTCTCACGGATGAACTTCGGGGGCGCGCGCGCCGCACCGGTTTAAAAAAAAAAAACGCAGTCAGCACCGCCGCACAGTCTTCAGTCACACCAGATGTTGTCAGGCTATATGTCAGTAAAACACAGAAAAACTAACTTACTTACGTCGTGCCAGCCGTTTGCTCGCGGCGCGCACTCTTCAATCACGCGCAAATGCGGCGTGCCCTGTATCATGCAAAATAAACTAGCATGTAACGTCGTGTTCTGTCGTCAATTAAGTATTGAAATAACCAAAAGGGAGATTAAAGCTGCGTCAAAACTCTATGTCGGGGCTTTTGTATTCCTTTGTAGGCTACAGTTACACATTTTGGCGTAGCCCTACTCAATTTTCATTATTAATATTCTAATATTTTATCAATATTGCAAAGTCATCAAAACTGACTAAATATTTTGTGACCAAAAATGTGAAAAATAGGCCTACATCTAGCCTAAATGGTCGTTCATGACATTCTTTTAACTATAAGCAACCCAATTTGTCTAGATCTGTATTATTTCCTTTGTATAATGTGCTGAAATATTGCTGCGCAGTCGTGTGATTTAGTCTGCTTGATTAACATTATTACAATGTATTCCTATTTAACTCTGATATGTAGCCTATATAAGGTCCTCGAATGTGTTCGAATATTTCACCAGCATCAGCCTTTTCACAGTTTCTATCACTCCGCTTGTCTGTGTTTGCACAACTTGCATCATTAGGCCAGTAATGGTGACAAGTGACTGTCTTTATGAGTGAACAATTGAAATTTAATTGAACTGATTTAATAGTGCCAAAAACATTGATTAACTCAAGAAAGAAACAAGTTGCTGAAACCAATCTTTAATGCTAAAAAGTTTACATCTATGCAAAATAATCCTTGAAAGATTTCTCATTTAAGGCCATTCCTGTTTGGAATATGTGGTTGTGTATTGTCAACAATAAGCAGAAACATTTTGCATTTCCATTTTATAGTGTGGATCATTCATTTCAACATTTATCCTCATTCTCATGTTTAAGAATCTGTTATCTGCTTGACAAATAATTTATGCTACTGCCCACTGACATGCTTTTAAAGCTATTGTTATCAAAAAATGTTGGCCTTCAAAGTTCAAACACCTTAAAATGCACATATGTAGGTCTGAGAAATCCAAATTTTCTCGGGGGAGCATGCCCCCCAACCACCTCACATTTTAATGTGTGTGTCTGTGTGGTAGTATGCCATGGTGTGGCTGCAGTGCCAGGACTGCATTTTTTAACCAGTCTGCCCCCCTGCATATAGGCCCAAAATATACATTATTCTCTGTATCGAATCATGTTATCTTGTTACCCAGCCCCTGATGTTTTGGGCTCAGCCCCTGGTGTTTTTAAAACCTAGAAACGCCCCTGGTTCACACCGCCGCCGACTTGAGCTTCCAAAGTTACCGGAAGTCATTCATTTTCAATGGAAGCTGGCTTCTCTCAGCTGCAAGGAGCGTCAAATACATCGGCGTCGCGTTTTGAGCGTCAATCAAAAAGTTGAAAGTAGCTCAACTTTATGGTAATGAGCTATGACGCGGTTCAGCGGCAAGCAGCGGCAAAACGCCAAAAACCAATCAGAATATAGACGTCCTTCGCGCTGGCTGATTCCGGAGAAACATTCGATGTAAACTTTCGTTCCTACCAAAAACATTGAAATGGAGGAGAAGCTGATCATCGCCGTTGCTGGGTTTCTTATCATTATCGGATTAATTGCAGTTTAACCATTGAGTGAAAGTTTATCATTTACATGTGTTTTTAAGTCCTGTCAGTTTAACAGGGCGCGCTGAACAGGGCATAATATATAAGAACGAGCAGAGAGAGAGAGAGAGAGAGAGAGAGAGAGAGAGAGCCCCGACCGCGCGTGCACTCACTATTAATAATAATAATAATAGCTAATTATTTTTTTCCCCCGACCAAATGTGACCAAAACGGTTATAAAAATACTGTCATTATAACATTTCATGGTGTGACACAGACTTCAGAGCGGCCAAAGCGTCAACAAGCTTCCCCGTACTTTTTGACAAGCGTCCTTGACAGGGCGGCCAGAGCTTCTTTGCAGCTCAAGTCGGCGGCGGTGTGAACGTACAGTTACTGTTTAATTTTGTTTAATTCCGTTTGGTTTTCGTGTTTAGCTGCGAACAGAGCCCACGCGCGGTTATGATTGGCTGTGATTTATGATTGATTTTGTCGTCTTGTAGCTTTGTCACGTCAGGTTAGGACAAGGTAAGCTAAAAAAATAATAATTATAATTATAAAAGGGTCACGGTAAGCAGCCTTTTCACTGCACACGGCATTAGGATACGACTGTCGCATTTCGCCCCCTAGTGGCAGTAGCAAATAATTTTTAAATTGATCATGCGCAGCCCTTACCTTCATTAATTTACCATGGTAGAATTAATAAATCATAAACTACCAACATTACTTTTGAAGGACAAATATTATGGGTTTTCCAGGACTTAAATAATTTATATTTAGCAAATAATTATTTCAGACCTACACTACCAGTCAAAAGTTTTCGGACAGTAAGATTTTTAAGAGTTCTTGTCTTAGGACAACTTTGATGCACTTTTTTGATCCACTTCAAATGTTGACTACTGTATATTCAAACAGAAAAGTTATTTTAAATAGTAAAAATATTTCAAAATTGTACTGTTTTTGCTGTACTTTGGATCAAATAAATGCAGGCTTGGGGAGTGTCTTCTTTAAAAAACATTAAAAAAATCTTACTGTCCAAAACTTTTGACTGGTAGTGTAAATAATCATCATAACCATTTAACAGAAAGCCTAGTGTTTGTAACATTTTAATGAAAACATCAGTTTTTCAAACTTTACACTCATAGCTTTCACATCCAGTCGGTTGGTTGCATACGGTGTAGTCATTCAAGTTCAAATATTAATGTATCCACGGCTCAAATTGGTTGGATTTAAAACACTGTCTGTGGCTGTTTTTTGTCTGCTCGGTGCTCCGCAAAACAGCGGCCTGTTTTGCCGTTCATTATAGGTCATGGAAATTCATCTTTTTAGTCAGTGAAAGTCAGGGAAAAGTCAGGGAATTTGACATTTGGTTTAGAGTGGGAACCCTGCAAGGACCAGATGTTTGAAAGAAGACCCCGGAGTCAGAATTATAATAAATTAAAGAAAAGTTTTACTGAAGATAGTTTGCAGTTTCATCAGCAGAAGTTCAGCTTCAAGACTCACACAGTAGTTCGTAGGCCGCCCCACTTACAGTTACAAAGATCACAGCAGTTATATCCTACACCACACACACACACACAGCAGTTATACCCTTCACCAAGGTCTAAGCTACGTCCTTTATTCAGGTTGCAGTTTCTGATTGGCTAAGAAATAGATAAACATAGTAATTTTCCACACATATACATATAGACGGAAGCATATCTCTATCGATTATGCCGCTGACACTCAGACCCTGAAGTTAGACACGTCGTGACCTTCCAGGTCACAGATCTGCATTGCTGGGCGCCAGCATGTCCAGAACAATAACTCAGTCAATCTCCAATAATGCCAGTGGTTCCTTAACCTGTAACCAAGAAGACTAACACACACACACACCGACACACAGCTCCTCTAAGGTTGGATTTGGCCAGGCTCTAACTATAAACAGGAGAGTCCTCTCAAAACATCAAGATAATGCATTCTTTCTCTCAAGGAGAGCTACACTTTAGTCTAACTGGAAAGTAAGGCTTTAACAAAGAAATGGTCCCTTAAACTATTGGCTTCAATGACCCTATGTTTTAACACGTTGAAGACCTTTCTCAAACACAAAACAAATCCATATTTCATTTCTGGAAGCCGGGCTAAATGAGCAAGCACTGTTACTGCATTCAGATATCAAACACAGACATTAAAGAATACATGAAAAGAACATTTCAGTAATCACACTGGTAACTTCTATAACAAAGTAAAATCCCCAGAGAAGTCATTTAACTCATTTGATATTTAGAAGGAAAAATATTGATTAATACCTTGATTATAATCACTCATTACATATACATTGAAGTATATGTAATGCCCCCCCCCCCCCCCCCCCCCCCCCCCTCAAGTGTATATAGATTACTCCTTGTTAAGCAATGTTTATTCTGTTCTTGTGTTAAGCAATGTGTATTCCTGATTTCTCTTGTAATAGGAACTAGTGGGCCTGTTTATCTCTCGGAGAAAAACACAGGAACGGTTGGAGAAGATGAAGGCAGAAAATGAGAGTTTGCTGCTTCCACTGAAGGAAGAGAGGAATATGCTTCGAACTCAGCTTCAGGATATGAAATTCTCAGGAGAAACTGAACTCTCAAGGTAAGAGCAGACATTGTAGACAGTGTGAATATGATATCACTTCACATTCTCTGTTATTGTGACTGAATAGTAACATAACATTATTGTCCTCGGTCAGCTCTCTGCAGGTTTGTGAGCTTCAGCAGCAGCTTGAGCAGACGCAGCAGCGCCGTGATGCAGCTAAAGATCGTCTGTACGGACTCAAACATGCACTGAACGCTGCCAAAGCAGGAGTGAAGCACCTCAGTGAAAAACTGAAGCACATACCACTGGTACTAATGAATCTTGTCAAATACATAAACCCCCTGGTTTCAGGGTAAATTCAACCTAGGGTCCTTTGCACCATGACCTCGAGCCAACATGGTCATGGCCTTTTTATTTTATTTTATTACATTTTAAAAAGAAGCCTTTTTCTCTTGGTCGAATATTATTAAAGTTAGAGCTTATTTAAAGATAACAGCCGAATGGCTTAGTGCAGGCGCTAATGGACCCAAGGTTTTATCTCGTAAATTACCGCACTAATAATGCCCGGAATGGTACCAAACTTCTACAGTGGTACCAAACTTCTACAATAGTACAAATAGGTTCTGTATATTTCTGTATAAATGTATATTTAAATAACATTTGCCTGATGGCTTGTGCTACCGCTAACCCGGAAGTCGAGGTCACTTCCGTGATTTGGGAAAAGCCCATAAAAGTCCCTAATCCCTAATTTTATGAAGTGATGAGAATACTTTTTGTGCGCCAAAAAAACTAAGGGCCTGTCCACACGGAGACGCGTTTCGCTGTATACGTATACATTTTTTATCGTATTGGCGTTTCGTCCACACGGATCCGGCGTTTTCGGAGACTGAAACCGCTATTTTTTGAAACCGGGTCCCAAGGTGGATAAATCTGAAAACGCCGCCCTTGCGTTTTCGTGTGTACGGCCAATCCGTACATTTTGTGAAACGATGATGTCATCACACCAAGTGTCAACTAGTCAGACACCGTCAAGTCACAGCAACTACATTTATGGTTTTTCATATTGTTCAACAAAGTTCTTGTTTAAAAAAAAAAAAAGAAAAGAAAAAAAGAATCTACTGTGCCTAATATTATTGTTGTATACAGCGCGCAAGGTTTAGGTTTATGCTCATGCTTTAAGTCTTCTTCTCCGTTTTTAGTGTATGTCTGTGGCAGAATTACAGCGCCACATACTGGTCTGGCATGTATACTACATCGTTTTGAGTCGGTTTCAGTGGTTTCGTGTGTACGCAGATATTTCTTGAGACGACGCCGTGTTTACGGAATTTTTTTTTTGAACGGGGAAAAAAAATATCGGATAGGGAAAGCTCTGGCTTCGTGTGGATGTGGCCTTAATGTCAACTTTATTCAGTCATTTCTTCTCTTCTGTATCAGTCTCCGACGCGCGTTCACGAGAGCACCACGACGCATGCGCGACCTCGCGTGCATCTTCCTCTGCTTGTAGGTTATATGTCAGAATGCCAGCTGCTGCGTCATTTCCACACACACACACACACACACACACACACACATGCGTCGTGATGCTCTCGTGAACGCGCGTCGGAGACTGATACATAGTATAGGTAGTGTATTAGAATGTTTTGTTTTTTTTGGTAAAACTGAGTAGAAACTGCATAAGAAAAATTAATTAAGTGTCCAGGGATGTTTTCTCTGTAGTTAGTGATTAAGGAAACGTTTTTACATTCAAACGATGCATGCATGAAATGTCTGAGCATTCCTCTTGGTCTCTGGCAGATGAAGGGTCCGACACCACAGCTGCCTCCAGACTCAGAGGAACAAACACTGCAGCTGATGTCTGAGGCTGAGCAGAAACTGATGCTGCTGAAGGAGACACTACAGGGCAAAGATCATGCAACCATCCTGAATGAGATAGAGGAAGAGGAGGTGAGGAACAATGATTAGTCAAGTTGCTGTTATTGTATTTTGGCTTGTTGAAGATTTGTAACTAGTGAAACATTGACTGTTTTGTTTACTTTAGGAATATATGTCATATTTTACTTTTTTGGAAGTTGTAAAATAACGCTTACTAATATTACTAATATGTTGTTTATTTCATGACCCTTTGCAGTTCCTTGCCAAGATAGCAGAATATCTACCCAAGTACAACACGCGCATTCAGTTCCGTGAGGACCAGAAAAAGGACTCTTTTGATGGTGAGACACTAGCTCATATCACCATGGAATCTCATTTCTGCCACATAAGAAAAAAATCATGCTTTGGTGAAATACCAAGTCATAATTATGAGATAAAAAGTCTAAATGTTTTATCACAATTATGATTTTTTTTCTATAACTTTTTGTTTGTTTTCATTTAATCTTTTTATGTTATAATTTACTTTTTATATTTTAATTAAAACTTTTTGTAATTGTGACTTTTCCTGACAATTAAAATTTTTATGCCATAATTGACTTCTTATCTCATAATTATTGCTTTATGGCGGAAATGGGCTTCCATACATGTGTCCTATATCTGAATTAAGCTTTTTGGGGCGTGAAGTCACACATATCAGGGTGTTTATGTAGTAAAAAAAAACTCCTCAATAAAAAAATCCTACTTGATATATTTACAAATTATTTTTAGCTTGAAAAATATATTTTATCATTCATCGAGGTATAAATAAAATATGCTATTAGTTTTTACTTGATGGTTACACCACATGACATTTGTTAAATTTAAACTTCTTGTTGAACATAAAAGCCATATGAAATCAACACGGATACAAAGATTACATACAGTATATCTAAGAACTTGGCATACTGTATGTGTTTTAAACTTTTTTTCCCATTATACTTCTTTATCTTGGGCACTCTGATTTTCATTTTGCACCAGTGATCACTGATTTGTGAACTTGGAAAGCTCTTGACCAGGAACGGCCATGTGTTTTTTGATGTACACAGTTCAAAAGCTCCCTCTTATCAAGATGTTCACCTGTGCTGTTCTGATTTAGTTCCATTCCTTAATCTGTACACTGTGTGGAAGTTAAAGCTCACCCTTCTGTTGTACAGAGTGGTGGTGGATTTGTTACAATAACAGAACTATTACGTTTAGCAGACAGAGCTGACACACACCTTACACACCTGCATGTCTTTTCTGTCAACAGATGAGGACAACAGGAGCAATGATGAGGATGTCATCACGCGTGTCATGCTGAAGCAGCAGCCTCAAGCATTCCAGGGGTGTTTGGCTTGAGGTCATGGTGCAAAGGACCCTGGGTTGAATTTACTCTGAACCATCCCTTTAATTTTATGGAGAATACTTTGTGCACCAAAAAAAACAAAATGTCAACTTTATTCAGTAATTTCTCCCCTTCTGTATCAGTCTCCAACGCACGTTCACGAGAGCACCACGACGCATGCGCGGCCTCGCGTGCATCTTCCTCTGCTTGTAGGTTATATGTCAGAACGCCAGCTGCTGCGTCATCACCACACACACACATGTGTCGTGGTGCTCTCGTGAATGCGCATCGGAGACTGATACATAGTATAGGTGTTTTAGAATGTTTTTTTTTTTTACGTTTTTTTTTAGAAACTGCATAAGAAAAATTCATTAAGTGTCCAGGGATGTTTTCTCTGTAGTTAGTGATTAAGGAAACGTTTTTACATTCAAACGATGCATGCATGAAATGTCTGAGCATTCCTCTTGGTCTCTGGCAGATGAAGGGTCCGACACCACAGCTGACTCCAGACTCAGAAGAACAAACACTGCAGCTGATGTCTGAGGTTGAGCAGAAACTGATGCTGCTGAAGGAGACACTACAGGGCAAAGATCTAGCAACCATCCTGAAGGAGATAGAGGAAGAGGAGGTGAGGAACAATGATTAGTCAAGTTGCTGTTATTGTATTTTGGGTTGTTGAAGATTTGTAACTAGTGAAACATTGACTGTTTTGTTTACTTTAGGAATATATGTCATATTTAACTTTTTTGGAAGTTCTAAAATAACGCTGACTAATATTACTAATATGTTGTTTATTTCATGCCCCTTTGCAGTTCCCTCGTCTCGGTTACAAACGTAACCTCAGTTCCCTGAGATGAGGGAACGAGAATTGCGTAAGGCTAGCTTACGCTATGGGAAAACTCCTTTTCTCGAGAATATTGAAGCCAAATCTTTAAAACGCAGTGCAGCTGCACAGCATACACAGATGAACGGCGAGGACGGTCATTGGCTGTGCTGCGGCAACTGCACAAATCTAAGGCGAGGCGGCTCAGACGCACAAACCAATTCCAGGTTATAAAACCTCATAAATGTGGACGGCGAGGCCCAGCCTGTCACCGCACAGATATCTTCAATGGGTATTCCACTTGACCAAGCCCAAGACGAGGCCATGCCTCTCGTGGAATGAGCTCTGACGCCTAAGGGGCAATGAAGGCCCTTAGACTCATAAGCCAGCGCGATAGCATCAACTATCCAGAGCGATAATCTCTGCTTTGAGACGGCGAGCCCCTTGGTGCGGCCGCCAAAGCATACGAAAACTGTTCCGATTGTCTGACTGAGGCAGAACGCTCCAGATAAACTCTGAGAGCCCTGACGGGACAGAGTAAATTTGCGTCTCTTTCATCCTCTGGTGAGGAAAGAGCTGCGAGTGAAATAACCTGTGCTGTGAACGGAGTCGAGAGCACTTTAGGAATATAACCATGCCTTGGCTTGAGGACGGCTCTGGAGTCGTTAGGCCCAAACTCAAGGCAGGACGCGCTCACTGATAGCACATGTAAATCGCCCACTCTCTTGACTGAAGCGAGCGCCAGAAAGAGAGCAGTTTTGAGCGAGAGGTGCTTCAGGTCCGCAGACCGAACGGCTCAAAACGGTGCACCCTTCAATGCTTCCAGGACCGTGGAGAGGTCCCAGATAGGCACAGAGGGGGGGTCCCGGAGGGTTTAGCCTTCTTGCCCCTTTAAGGAAGCGCACGATGAGGTCGTTCCTTCCTAGTGATTGTCCGGCCACAAGAGCATGAGATGATGTTATGGCCGCCACATATACTTTGAGCGTGGAGGGGGTGCGACCCGCGTTCAAGAGCTCTTGCAAAAAAAACGAGTACACTTGGTACTTCGCATGAGTCGGGGTCCAGGCTCCGTGCTGCGCACCAGCCAGAGAGCACCACCCATTTCTGAGCATAGAAGTGCCTAGTTGAGGGCGCTCTTGCTTCAGTGATGGTTTGTAGCACCCTATCCGGGAGACACCCGGGTACCCGTTGAGGGGCCATACATGAAGGGCCCATAAGTCGTGACGGAGATTTATGGGCCCTTCATGCTAAAAAGCATCACTGAAGCAAGAGCGCCCTCAACTAGGCACTTCTATGCTCAGAAATGGGTGGTGCTCTCTGGCTGGTGCGCAGCACGGAGCCTGGACTTTACTCATGCGAAGTACCAAGTGTACTCGGTTTTTTTGCAAGACCTCTAAGACGCGGGTCGCACCCCCTCCACGCTTATGGCGGCCATAACATCATCTCACGCTCTTGTGGCCAGACAATCACTAGGAAAGAACGACCTCATCGTGCACTTCCTTAAAGGGGCAAGAAGGCTAAACCCTCTGCGACCCCCCTCTGTGCCTATCTGGGACCTCTCCACGGTCCTGGAAGCATTGAAGGGTGCACCGTTTTGAGCCGTTCGGTCTGCGGACCTGAAGCATCCTGCCTTGAGTTTGGGCCTAACGACTCCAGAGCCGTCCTCAAGCCAAGGTATGGTTATATTCCTAAAGTGCTCTCGACTCCGTTCAGAGCACAGGTTATTTCACTCCCAGCTCTTCCCTCACCAGAGGATGAAAGAGACGCAAATTTTCTCCGTCCCGTCAGGGCTCTCAGAGTTTATCTGGAGCGCTCTGCCTCATTCAGACAATCGGAACAGCTTTTCGTATGCTTTGGTGGCCGCACCAAGGGGCTCGCCGTCTCAAAGCAGAGATTATCGCGCTGGATAGTTGATGCTATCGCGCTGGCTTATGAGTCTAAGGGCCTTCATTGCCCCTTAGGCGTCAGAGCTCATTCCACGAGAGGCATGGCCTCGTCTTGGGCTTGGTCAAGTGGAATACCCATTGAAGATATGTGCGGTGGCAGGCTGGGCCTCGCCGTCCACATTTATGAGGTTTTATAACCTGGAATTGGTTCGTGAGTCTGAGCTGCCTCGCCATAGATTCGTGCAGTTGCCGCAGCACAGCCAATGACCGTCCTCGCCGTTCATCTGTGTATGCTGTGCAGCTGCACTATGTTTTAAAGATTTGGCTTCAATATTCTCGAGAAATGGAGTTTTCTCATAGCGTAAGCTAGCCAGGTAAGCTAGGTTACGTTAGTAACCGAGACGAGGGAACTGCAAAGGGGCATGAAATAAACAACATATTAGTAATATTAGTCAGCGTTATTTGACAACTTCCAAAAAAGTTAAATATGACATATATTCCTAAAGTAAACAAAACAGTCAATGTTTCAATAGTTACAAATCTTCAACAACCCAAAATACAATAACAGCAACTTGACTAATCATTGTTCCTCACCTCCTCTTCCTCTATCTCCTTCAGGATGGTTGCCAGATCTTTGCCCTGTAGTTCCTCCTTCAGCAGCATCAGTTTCTGCTCAGCCTCAGACATCAGCTGCAGTGTTTGTTCTTCTGAGTCTGGAGGCAGCTGTGGTGTCAGACCCTTCATCTGCCAGAGACCAACAGAAATGCTCAGACATTTCATGCATTCATCATTTGAATGTAAAAACATTTCCTTAATCACTAACTACAGAGAAAACATCCCTGGACACTTTTTACTGAATTTTTTTTATGCAGTTTCTACTCAATTTAAAAAACAAAACAAAAGAATCAGTCTCCGACGCACGTTCACGAGAGCACCACGTGTGTGGTGATGACGCAGCAGCTGGCGTTCTGACATATAACCTACAAGCAGAGGAAGATGCATGCAGGTCGCGCATGCGTCGTGGTGCTCTCGTGAACGCGCGTTGGAGACTGATACATAATATCAACTGTGTACATCAAAAAACACATGCCAGTTCCTGGTCAAGAGCTTTCCAAGTTCACAAACCAGTGATCACTGGTGCAAAATGGAAATCAGAGTGCCCAAGATAAAGAAGTATAATGGGAAAAAAAGTTTTAAACACATACAGTATGCCAAGTTCTTAGATATACTGTATGTAATCTTTGTATCTGTGTTGATTTCATATGGCTTTTATGTTCAACAAGAAGTTTAAATTGAACAAATGTCATGTGGTGTAACCATCAAGTAAAAACTAATAGCATATTTTCTTTATACCTTGATGAATGATCAAATATATTTTCAAGCTAAAAAGTTTTTTTTTTTACCATATAAATACCCTGCAATGTGTGACTTCACGCCCCAAAAACCTTAATTCAGATATAGGATACATGTATGGAAGCCCATTCCCGCCATAAAGCAATAATAATGAGATAAGAAGTCAATTATGGAATACAAATTTTAATTGTCAGGAAAAGTCACAATTACAAAAAGTTTTAATTAAAATATAAAAAGTCAATTATAACATAAAAAGATTAAATTAAAACAAAAAGTTATAGAAAAAAATCATAATTGTGACAAAACATTATCTTGCACCCAGCGCAAGTGACTTTGTACACCGACGCATGTATCATTCCTATTTTGCACCCGCGCAAAGCGCGCTTTTCCCTCCACAGAAGCACGTCGCTAAACTAGGGAATGAACTTGCGCTCCCTGGGCGGTTCAGCGCAAAAAAGGAGGCGTGTTCCGGCGCAAACGTTCCTTCATGCTATTTTGATGTTTTAGAAAACAATTGCGCCACTAACCAGGAAAAAATTGTTTAAAGTCAGTGGCGCGTTGCGCATGTTATTCATATGCTATTTTAAGGGTGCATGCTTGGCCAGAATCAATGAAGTGTGTGCTCAACGTGCACTTTGATTCTCTCATCTACACAGAAGCAGCAGTTTTCATTTTTTGCAAATCATACATTATTACAATAGATAGATAGACAATGTATTATAAAAGCATACATCTAGCTTACACATTTACCCAAATTATCATACGCCTGTTTAACCGAAGTTAATTTGGGTGGGTTTCTCTATTTCAATGTAACTTCTCTCTTTTACGGCCGTGACGAGAGCGTTGCTCTCCTTGGCTGTGAACCGCTCCTGGCGCGCGCCTGGCAAATCCGCCGTTACAATAGCAATCCGCTATGGAAAAAGCGCGTCTGCTCTTAAAGGGAATGTGAGATGTCGCTCTGATTGGTTTATTTCACGTTACGCCCAAACCACACCTATGAATAATGAAGCTACTTCAGACCAACCCATTTTAGATTTGCGCCTGGCGCAAGAGTCATTTATCCCGCCGGGAAAATAGCAACAGCGCCGAGACCCGCCCACAAAGTTACTTGCGCTTTGCGCTTGACACTTGCGTTTCAGATCGTTAAAATAGGGCCCTTAGACTTTTTATCTAATAATTATGACTTGATATTTCACCAAAGCATGATTTTTTTCTTATGTGGCAGAAATGAGATTCCATGGTGATATGAGCTAGTGTCTTACCATCAAAAGAGTCCTGTTTCTGGGCCTCATGGAACTGAATGGATGTGTTGTACTGGGGTAGTTCCCTTTCGAGAGGTCTCTCGTGTTGCTTACGGCTAGCTTACGCTATGGGAAAACTCCTTTTCTCGAGAATATTGAAGCCAAATCTTTAAAACGCAGTGCAGCTACACAACATATACAGATGAACGGCGAGGAAGGTCATTGGCTGTGCTGCGGCAACTGCACGAATCTAAGGCGAGGCGGCTCAGACGCACGAACCAATTCCAGGTTATAAAACCTCATAAATGTGGACGGCGAGGCCCAGCCTGTCACCACACAGATATCTTCAATGGGTATTCCACTTGACCAAGCCCAAGACGAGGCCATGCCTCTCGTGGAATGAGCTCTGACGCCTAAGGGGCAATGAAGGCCCTTAGACTCATAAGCCAGCGCGATAGCATCAACTATCCAGCGCGATAATCTCTGCTTTGAGACGGCGAGCCCCTTGGTGCGGCCACCAAAGCATACGAAAAGCTGTTCCGATTGTCTGAATGAGGCAGAACGCTCCAGATAAACTCTGAGAGCCCTGACGGGACGGAGAAAATTTGCGTCTCTTTCATCCTCTGGTGAGGGAAGAGCTGGGAGTGAAATAACCTGTGCTCTGAACGGAGCCGAGAGCACTTTAGGAATATAACCATATCTTGGCTTGAGGACGGCTCTGGAGTCGTTAGGCCCAAACTCAAGGCAGGATGCTTCAGGTCCGCGGACCGAACGGCTCAAAACGGGGCACCCTTCAATGCTTCCAGGACCGTGGAGAGGTCCCAGATAGGCACAGAGGGGGGTCGTGGAGGGTTTAGCCTTCTTGCCCCTTTAAGGAAGCGCACGATGAGGTCGTTCCTTCCTAGTGATTGTCCGGCCACAAGAGCATGAGATGATGTTATGGCCGCCACATATACTTTGAGCGTGGAGGGGGTGCGACCCGCGTTCAAGAGCTCTTGCAAATAAAGCGAGTACACTTGCTACTTCGCATGAGTCGGGGTCCAGGCTCCGTGCTGCGCACCAGCCAGAGAACACCACCCATTTCTGAGCATAGAAGTGCCTAGTTGAGGGCGCTCTTGCTTCAGTGATGGTTTGTAGCACCCTATCCGGGATACTCCCGGGTACCCGTTGAGGGGCCATACATGAAGGGCCCATAAGTCGTGACGGAGATTTATGGGCCCTTAATGCTAAAAACCATCACTGAAGCAAGAGCGCCCTCAACTAGGCACTTCTATGCTCAGAAATGGGGGGTGCTCTCTGGCTGGTGCGCAGCACGGAGCCTGGACTTTACTCATGCGAAGTACCAAGTGTACTCGTTTTTTTTTGCAAGAGCTCTTAGACGTGGGTCGCACCCCCTCCACGCTTGTGGCGGCCATAACATCATCTCACGGTCCTGTGGCCAGACAATCACTAGGAAGGAACGACCTCATCGTGCGCTTCCTTACAGGGGCAAGAAGGCTAAACCCTCCGCGACCCCCCTCTGTGCCTATCTGGGACCTCTCCACGGTCCTGGAAGCATTGAAGGGTGCCCCGTTTTGAGCCGTTCGGTCCGCGGACCTGAAGCATCCTGCCTTGAGTTTGGGCCTAACGACTCCAGAGCCGTCCTCAAGCCAAGGAATGGTTATATTCCTAAAGTGCTCTTGACTCCGTTCAGAGCACAGGTTATTTCACTCCCAGCTCTTCCCTCACCAGAGGATGAAAGAGACGCAAATTTTCTCCGTCCCGTCAGGGCTCTCAGAGTTTATCTGGAGCGCTCTGCCTCATTCAGACAATCGGAACAGCTTTTCGTATGCTTTGGTGGCCGCACCAAGGGGCTCGCCGTCTCAAAGCAGAGATTATCGCGCTGGATAGTTGATGCTATCGCGCTGGCTTATGAGTCTAAGGGCCTTCATTGCCCCTTAGGCGTCAGAGCTCATTCCACGAGAGGCATGGCCTCGTCTTGGGCTTGGTCAAGTGGAATACCCATTGAAGATATCTGTGTGGTGACAGGCTGGGCCTCGCCGTCCACATTTATGAGGTTTTATAACCTGGAATTGGTTCGTGCGTCTGAGCCGCCTCGCCTTAGATTCGTGCAGTTGCCGCAGCACAGCCAATGACCGTCCTCGCCGTTCATCTGTTTATGTTGTGTAGCTGCACTGCGTTTTAAAGATTTGGCTCCAATATTCTCGAGAAAAGGAGTTTTCCCATAGCGTAAGCTAGCCGTAAGCAACACGAGAGACCTCTCGAAAGGGAACTACCCCAGTACAACACATGCATTCAGTTCCATGAGGCCCAGAAACAGGACTCTTTTGATGGTAAGACACTAGCTCATATCACCATGGAATCTCATTTCTGCCACATAAGAAAAAAATCATGCTTTGGTGAAATATCAAGTCATAATTATTAGATAAAAAGTCTAAGGGCCCTATTTTAACGATCTGAAACGCAAGTGTCAAGCGCAAAGCGCAAGTAACTTTGTGGGCGGGTCTCGGCGCTGTTGCTATTTTCCCGGCGGGATAAATGACTCTTGCGCCAGGCGCAAATCTAAAATGGGTTGGTCTGAAGTAGCTTCATTATTCATAGGTGTGGTTTGGGCGTAACGTGAAATAAACCAATCAGAGCGACATCTCACATTCCCTTTAAGAGCAGACGCGCTTTTTCCATAGCGGATTGCTATTGTAACGGCGGATTTGCCAGGCGCGCGCCAGGAGCGGTTCACAGCCAAGGAGAGCAACGCTCTCGTCACGGCCGTAAAAGAGAGAAGTTACATTGAAATAGAGAAACCCACCCAAATTAACTTCGGTTAAACAGGCGTATGATAATTTGGGTAAATGTGTAAGCTAGATGTATGCTTTTATAATACATTGTCTATCTATCTATTGTAATAATGTATGATTTGCAAAAAAATGAAAACTGCTGCTTCTGTGTAGATGAGAGAATCAAAGTGCACGTTGAGCACACACTTCATTGATTCTGGCCAAGCATGCACCCTTAAAATAGCATATGAATAACATGCGCAACGCGCCACTGACTTTAAACAATTTTTTCCTGGTTAGTGGCGCAATTGTTTTCTAAAACATCAAAATAGCATGAAGGAACGTTTGCGCCGGAACACGCCTCCTTTTTTGCGCTGAACCGCCCAGGGAGCGCAAGTTCATTCCCTAGTTTAGCGACGTGCTTCTGTGGAGGGAAAAGCGCGCTTTGCGCGGGTGCAAAATAGGAATGATACATGCGTCGGTGTACAAAGTCACTTGCGCTGGGTGCAAGATAATGTTTTGTCACAATTATGATTTTTTTCTATAACTTTTTGTTTTAATTTCATCTTTTTATGTTATAATTGACTTTTTATATTTTTATTAAAACTTTTTGTAATTGTGACTTTTCCTGACAATTAAAATTTGTATTCCATAATTGACTTCTTATCTCATTATTATTGCTTTATGGCGGGAATGGGCTTCCATACATGTATCCTATATCTGAATTAAGGTTTTTGGGGCGTGAAGTCACACATTGCAGGGTATTTATATGGTAAAAAAAAAAACTTTTTAGCTTGAAAATATATTTGATCATTCATCAAGGTATAAAGAAAATATGCTATTAGTTTTTACTTGATGGTTACACCACATGACATTTGTTCAATTTAAACTTCTTGTTGAACATAAAAGCCATATGAAATCAACACAGATACAAAGATTACATACAGTATATCTAAGAACTTGGCATACTGTATGTGTTTAAAACTTTTTTTCCCATTATACTTCTTTATCTTGGGCACTCTGATTTCCATTTTGCACCAGTGATCACTGGTTTGTGAACTTGGAAAGCTCTTGACCAGGAACTGGCATGTGTTTTTTGATGTACACAGTTGATATTATGTATCAGTCTCCAACGCGCGTTCACGAGAGCACCACGACGCATGCGCAACCTGCATGCATCTTCCTCTGCTTGTAGGTTATATGTCAGAACGCCAGCTGCTGCGTCATCACCACACACGTGGTGCTCTCGTGAACGTGCGTCGGAGACTGATACTTTTGTTTTGTTTTGAGTAGAAACTGCATAAAAAAAATTCAGTAAAACGTGTCCAGGGATGTTTTCTCTGTAGTTAGTGATTAAGGAAATGTTTTTACATTCAAATGATGCATGCATGAAATGTCTGAGCATTTCTGTTGGTCTCTGGCAGATGAAGGGTCTGACACCACAGCTGCCTCCAGACTCAGAGGAACAAACACTGCAGCTGATGTCTGAGGCTGAGCAGAAACTGATGCTGCTGAAGGAGGAACTACAGGGCAAAGATCTGGCAACCATCCTGAAGGAGATAGAGGAAGAGGAGGTGAGGAACAATGATTAGTCAAGTTGCTGTTATTGTATTTTGGGTTGTTGAAGATTTGTAACTATTGAAACGTTGACTGTTTTGTTTACTTTAGGAATACTAGTGCAAAATGCCCGTGCAAAATCAGTTTTTGTGTGTGTTTTTAGTAATTGTTGGTTTGGTGCCCGTGAAAGAGACTGTGAACGCATTGAATTCAGGGAGCAGGCTAGGTTACTACAAATGATGGCTGTGAATAAACTATAATATTCAGAAGTAAACAGTGTAGCTGACTGAGTGTTTATGAATACCACAACCTTCTAAGTGCTAGTGCAAAATGCCCATGCAAAATCAGTTTTTGAGTGTGTTTTTAGTAATTGTTGGTTTGGTGTGTTTGAGTGCTCATTGTTACAATTACACACATAGTTGTGCATGGTAGAAAGCACACAGTGAACTCCGAGAAAACGCTATGCTTGAGGTAGCTTGTGAATAGGCTACTACAAATGATGCCCGTGAAAGAGACTGTGAACACATTGAATAGGATATGTTTAGTTGGTGAATAGCATAGGCTATCGTTACACAGTAGCGATAACTTTAAGCGCACCAGAATGAAATATAATATTCAGAAGTAAACAGCATAGCTGACTTACAGATTCTGTTAACATCCACAAATGAATAAGCGCGTCGATTCAGGGAGCAGTGCAAAGTGCCCGTGCAAAATCAGTTTTTGTGAGCTGATCGCCGTCAAAAAAGTTCAGGAGATATTTCTTAGTGATGGCTGATTTCAACAGTTTCAATATGATAGCATTTTGAAAAAAAAGTGTCATGAATTTATTGCATTTTTGGGGGAAAATTATCCGTTTTTATAATAGATCTTTGAAAATCCAAATCTCTATTTGAATTTTTTATGATATTATAACCTAAAGATACTATGTGAAAGTTTTAAACAGAAAATAGTGTTTTTCATCTTGCCACTTTCTTGGTAAAGAAAACACATTTTTACTCAAATTAATCAAAATGGATTTATCACATTCTGGAACCAAACTATAATATTCAGAAGGAACCAAACTATAATATTCAGAAGGAACCAAACTATAATATTCAGAAGTAAACAGTGTAGCTGGCAGATGTCAGAATGATTATTTTTAAACCACAACCTTCTTGGGGCTTCTTTGACCGATACAACCCTCTAATGTTAGAATGTTTATTTTTAAACCACAACCTTTAAAAAATGATATATTTAACAATATCTTTAGCATTTCTCATCCAAACAACGTCAAACTTGGCGCTGCACTTACTCGTGACCGTAGCGAGACACCTGTCAAGTTTGAAATCCATCGGACTAACGGTTCGAGAGATATGTGGTTAACAGACATACACACAGACAGACAGACGTTTCTGTAATTTATATATAATAATAATAATAATATAATATATATATATATATATATATATATATATATATATATATAAGATATATAAGATAAGATAGATATGTCATATTTTACTTTTTTGGAAGTTGTCAAATAACGCTGACTAATATTACTAATATGTTGTTTATTTCATGCCCCTTTGCAGTTCCCTCGTCTCGGTTACAAACGTAACCTAGCTTACCTGGCTAGCTTACGCTATGAGAAAACTCCATTTCTCGAGAATATTGAAGCCAAATCTTTAAAACGCAGTGCAGCTGCACAGCATACACAGATAAACAGCGAGTACGGTCATTGGCTGTGCTGCGGCAACTGCACGAATCTATGGCGAGGCAGCTCAGACTCACGAACCAATTCCAGGTTATAAAACCTCATAAATGTGGACGGCGAGGCCCAGCCTGCCACCGCACATATCTTCAATGGGTATTCCACTTGACCAAGCCCAAGACGAGGCCATGCCTCTCGTGGAATGAGCTCTGACCCCTTGGTGCGGCTGCCAAAGCATACGAAAAACTGTTCCGACTGTCAGAATGCTTCCGATAAACACTGAGAGCCCTGACGGGACAGAGTAAATTCGTGTCTCTTTCATCCTCTGGTGAGGGAAGAGCTGCGAGTGAAATAACCTGTGCTCTGAACGGAGTCGAGAGCATTTTAGGAATATAACCATACCTTGGCTTGAGGACGGCTCTGGAGTCGTTAGGCCCAAACTCAAGGCAGGACGCGCTCACTGATAGCACATGTAAATCGCCCACTCTCTTGACTGAAGCGAGCGCCAGAAAAAGAGCGTTTTTGAACGAGAGGTGCTTCAGGTCCGCAGACCGAAGCAGCTCAAACGGTGCACCCTTCAATGCTTCCAGGACCGTGGAGAGGTCCCAGATAGGCACAGAGGGGGGTCGCGGAGAGTTTAGCCTCCTTGCCCCTTTAAGGAAGCGCACAATGTTCCTTCCTAGTGATTGTCCGGCCACAAGAGCATGAGATGATGTTATGGCCACCACATATACTTTGAGCGTGGAGGGGGTGCGACCCGCGTTCAAGTACTTTGCATGAGTCGGGGTCCAAGCTCCGTGCTGCGCACCAGCCAGAGAACACCACCCATTTCTGAGCATAGAAGTGCCTAGTTGAGGGCGCTCCTGCTTCAGTGATGGTTTTTAGCACCCTATGCGGGAGACACCCAGGTACCCGTTGAGGGGCCATACATGAAGGGCCCACAAGTCGGGACGGGGATGCCAGATTTTCCCGTTCGCCTGCGTGAGGAGATCTCTTCTCAGCGGAATTGGCCATGGGGCTGTTTCCAGCAGTTGTGTCAACTCGGAGAACCATAACTGGGTCTGGAAGACCCAGCACTGCACACTTGCTTTCCCTGATCTGTTCGATGACTTGTGGTAGCATCGTGACCGGAGGAAATGCATATAGCGGGCGGCTCGGCCAGTCGTGGGCAAGCGCGTCCTTGCTCTTTGAGAAAAATCCTCTTCTTAATATCATTCATTCATCTTTGTCATCAGGATACGTACCAAAAACTTTTAAGCAGGCTATGATTAAACCGCTTGTTAAAAAAACGCAACTCAACTTGATCGTACAGAATTAGTCAATTACAGGCCGATCTCGAATCGACCTTTTCTTTCAAAGATACTAGAAAAGGCGGTATCCTCACAACTATGTTCCTTTTTAGAAAGAAATGATATCTGCGAGGATTTTCAGTCAGGATTTGGACCGTACCATAGTACTGAGACTGCTCTCATAAGAGTTACAAATGATTTGCTCTTATCATCCAATCGTCGTTGTATCTCTCTATTAGTGTTACTTGATCTTAGTGCTGCATTTGATACTATTGACCACAACATTCTTTTAAATAGACTCGAAAATTATGTTGGCATTAGTGGAATTGCATTAGCACGGTTTAAATCATACTTATCCGACCGTTATCCGTTTGTAGCAGTAAATGAAGAGATGTCTCATCGATCACAAGTTCACTATGGCGTACCACAAGGCTCAGTACTAGGATCGTTGCTTTTCACTCTGTACATGCTACCCTTGGGAGATATCATTAGGAAGCATGGAATTAGTTTTCACTTTTATGCTGATGATACTCAGCTCTATATTTCTTCACGCCCTGATGAAACTTACTAATTCACAAAATTAACGGAATGCATAGGTGATATAAAAAATTGGATGACTAGTAATTTCCTACACCTTAATTCTGAAAAAACAGATTCTATTTATTAGACAAAAAATGTCCTCACGTAATAATCTAGAATACTGTCTTACACTTGATGGCTGCTCTGTTAAGTCTTCGTCGTCGGTTAGGAACCTGGGTGTGCTCTTTGATACCAATCTTTCATTTGAAAATCACGTGTCTAGTATCTGTAAAACCGCATGCGGAACAATTAGTCCATGCGTTCATGACATCAAGGCTAGATTGTTGTAATGCTATTATGGGTGGTTGCCCTGTACGCTTAATATTCAAATTACAGCTGGTCCAAAACGCAGCAGCTAGAGTTCTTACCAGAACCAGGAAGTATGACCATATTAGCCCGGTTCTGTCAACACTGCACTGGCTCCCTATTAAACATTGTATACATTTTAAAATATTGCTGATTACTTACAAAGCACTAAATGGTTTAGCTCCGCAGTACTTGAGCGAGCTCTTAACGCATTATAGTCCTTCACGTCTATTGCAATCTCAAAATTCCGGCCAGTTGATAATACCTTTTAACACCAAAACTTTGGAACAGTCTTCCTAACATTGTCCGGGAAGCAGACACACTCTGTCAGTTCAGAGCTAGACTAAAAACACATCTCTTTGACCTAGCATACACATAACACATTATAGATTTTTATAATTCAATGTTAGGCTGCATAGATTAGGTCAGCCGGAACCGGGAACACTTCCCATAAATCCTGATGTACTCGTTACATCATAAGAAGAATGGCGTCTACTAGGGGTGGCACGGTACATGAAAAAACATCCGAACCGTTCGGTTCGCTTGTCTCGGTTCGGTGCGTGTGTGCGTCGCGCGGTTCGCACGGTTCGACGCATGCGCAATGTAGCCTTGTGCCCGTGCTACTGCTAATACAATGCTAAATCATAAATCAGACAAATGTAGAATAACATTACAATGTCCAGCAATCGATTTAAATAGTACACTGGGTTTACTTAGACATTTAATGAGATCAACTCCACTAGGCTATATGTTGTTTTTTTCACGTGAATAAATAGGCTACATAGATCGACTGTTCCACGTACCGGTATGTACTTTAATGGTCCAGTGGCAGAACTTGCCAAGCGTGTCAAAGGTTCTGAGTTCTAATCTGCACTCGTATATATTTTTCTTTTTCATCAAAACCGATTATGTTTATCAGCGGTTGTATATCAAGCAGGGACAGATTTGTATGAATTTTGTTTTGTGATTTCATCGGAACGAATAGAGTAGCCTAGAGTCTCCTCAACGGACTGAAGCGCGCGTCTGAGTGAAGAATGTGCGGCCGCTGCGGTGTGTGCGCGAGCCACGAGAACACTGTATCAGCGCCACTGATCGCAACGGCAACGAGCACTTTGATCACTTGATTAAAAAAAACACATTTCAGCGCTAGATTGCTTCTTATTTAACAAACGAACGAAACGAATACTTTGCTAGTTAACTGGAAATGTTTTATTTATTTGTATTGGTACATCCGTGCTGGGACATAATATCAACCCTGGCAAAAAGTGGTGACAAATAACTGTCCGACACAGCCCACGGGAAATGAGAAGCTGCGTTTTGCAAACACACCCCATTTATGAAATTAATTAATTAATAATTAGATAATTCAGCTATATATCATATGCTGAAGTAAATTTTTGGAGTGTTAAAGATTAAAAGAAAAAACAACAACAAGAACCGTACAGAACCGAAAACCGTGATACGAACCGAACCGTGGGTTTTGTGAACCGTGCCACCCCTAGCGTCTACGCTAATATTAGTCTCTCTGTTTATCCCGAGGTTTACCGCAGTCCGCCGGATCCAGGCAGTGTGAATAGCAAAGGAGAAAACTCTCACTTAGCAGAGAAAGAGTCACGCGGGGGCCGGGCCGGCGTGGGCTCGTCTGTCTGGTGAATAAGCACAGGAAAAGTCTCTCTCTGTAGAATGTGAGTCACGCGGGGGCGGGGGCGGGGCCGGCGTTGGCTCACCTGTTTTTGAACGCTCATAAATACTCTAACCCCGCCGTTGTAAACGTGAGGGTGCAAGGGGCGGGGTCGCTTTCTGTATCGTTAGAAAGCTGCCCGCGAGCGCAGTGAAGAGAGCAGCTGTTATATAGCATCGTGAAACTCACTCATAGTGTCCGTCTGGGTCTTGCAGAGAGCTCGAGAGGGCTCTGCATGACATGCGAAACGGGGGCGTGCTTGAACAGACCGGCGAGGGGGTTTCCTCTGGAGAGAGCGAATCATCATTGCCCCTTAGGTGTCAGAGGAACAGAGAACATTTTTCTCAAAGAGCAAGGAGCATGCTTGCCCACGACTGGCCGAGCCGTCCGCTATATGCATTTCCTCCGGTCACAATGCTACCACAGTTTATCGAACAGATCAGGGAAAGCAAGTGTGCAGTGCTACTAATAGCCCCTCTCTGGAAGACCCAGTTATGGTTCTCCGAGTTGACACAACTGCTGGAAACAGCCCCATGGCCAATTCCGCTGAGGACAGATCTCATCACGCAGGCGAACGGGGAAATCTGGCAGATCCGTCCCGACTTATGGGCCCTTCATGTATGGCCCCTCAACGGGTACCCGGGTGTCTCCCGGATAGGGTGCTAAAAACCATCACTGAAGCAAGAGCGCCCTCAACTAGGCGCCTCTATGCTCAGAAATGGGTGGTGTTCTCTGGCTGGTGCGCAGCACGGAGCTTGGACTTTACTCATGCGAGGTACCAAGTGTACTCGTTTTTTTTGCAAGAGCTCTTGGATGCAGGTCGCACCCCCTCCACGCTTGTGGCGGCCATAACATCATCTCACGCTCTTGTGGCTGGACAATCACTAGGAAGGAACGACCTCATCGTGCGCTTCCTTAAAGGGGCAAGGAGGCTAAACCCTCCGCGACCCCCCTCTGTGCCTTTCTGGGACCTCTCCACGGTCCTGGAAGCATTGAAGGGTGCCCCGTTTGAGCCGCTTCGGTCTGCGGACCTGAAGCACGTCTCGCTCAAAACTGCTCTTTTTCTGGCGCTCGCTTCAGTCAAGAGAGTGGGCGATTTATAGGGTTGGGTATTGGTTGGGTTATATTACGTATTATATATTATAGACTTTTACAAAACAGAGAAATATCTGACACTGAGCAGAAATATTTAACACACATAGTATAGCCTCATATAAATATACTTGATATACTTCATACTTGAAATGCAAGATTTGCAGTTGGCATTAAAATACTAGACTTACCCGAAGAGGAACACTGCAGCTGAACTTGAACTTTAGTCAAGAGTGTCAGAGGTTTTGGGTTCTAATCCGCATTCGTAGTTTTTTGTTTGTTTGTTTGTTGTTGTTTTTTTAAACCGATTATGCTCATCAGTGGTTGTATATCAAGCAGGGACACTTTGTGTGCATTAGGCTATATTTTTTTATTTCACCAGAACTAATAGATATGAGGCGCCGTCTAGGGCTTAAATCGAACTTCATTCACGCACACATAAAACGCTTGCATACACATATACTAAGTAGTCAAACATACATGTATACTGCTGAATGCTCCAACTATATGAAATGCACAACGTCACATCTAAAGTCGCTCACGCACACACACACACAAACTCTACACACACGAGACGCGCGGAACTCTCCGCGCACATACTCATCTGAGACGCGAGCACACACACACACACAAACTCGGGCACATACTCATCTGAGACGCGAGCACACACACAAACTCGCGCACATACTCATCTGAGACGCGAGCACACACACACACACACACACACACACACACACACACACACAAACTCGCGCACATACTCATCTGAGACGCGAGCACACACACACACACACACACACACAAACTCGCGCACATACTCATCTGAGACGCAAGCACACACACACACACAAACTCGGGCACATACTCATCTGAGACGCGAGCACACACACACACACACACACAAACTCGGGCACATACTCATCTGAGACGCGAGCACACACACACACACACACACACACAAACTCGCGCACATACTCATCTGAGACGCAAGCACACACACACACACACACACACATACTCATCTGAGACGCGAGCACGCACACACAAACTCGTTTACTGAAGTGAGGTGGACCCCGGCCGTATCCAGATCAGATGGTGGATCTGCACCTGGACCCAACCATGACGCATCCCTGAAGTGCCAGCCTCATCAGCCCTGTGAAGGCCTCATCGACACGACCAATCTGACCTCTGACCTGTAACGCTGCCTGGATCATAATCATACACTGTTCGCTCGTTGGCTAGAGGAGAACTGGCCCCCGACTGAGCCTGGGTTCTCCCAAGGTTTTTTTCTCCATTCTGTCACTGATGGAGTTTTGGTTCCTTGCCACTGTTGCCTTTGCTTTTGGCTTGCTTAGTTGGGGACATTTAATATTCAACAATATTATTGATCTGCCTTATCAATAATAAGTATAATAAATAATAAATATCGTCTTCTGGTGGACGATGATGCAATTTTCTTCTAGAAACAAACTTTGTTGTATTATTTTCATGTTATCAATGTGAAGCTGCTTTGATACAATCTGTATTGTAAAAAGCGCTATATAAATAAAGGTGACTTGACTTGACTTGACCATGGTCTGAGGAGGAGATGTCAGGATTCACTTTTATTTTCCTTCATTCATTTTTACAATGCTGTCCTTTAAGGAACGGATTCTTGAGGTGACCAAATCAAATAAAGTTCAGTGATTCAACTAAAGTTGTGTTGTGTATTAATAATGACAAACCTAGATTATTAAATGCAGATGAATCAAGTTTAGTAGTCAAACATAATGAAATCAACTAATGAGCTAAATATACTTGGTGAGACCTCAGCAACTTGCGATCCTATCCACAATCTCCACCAAACTACAAAAGAGCAAGCATTATTATAATAATGTGATTAGGTTGTCTGAGAGAATTGAGGTTGCTTGTATTGAGACTATAACCCTACGCTCCACAAATAGGACTGGTTGAAGGGGAGTGTGTGAGTGCATTTTCTTTTAAAACTTTGACAATGTCAATCAAGACATTAAAGCATGGAGGCCTTCAAGTTACTTATTAGGCTATTTAGGCTTCGTTCTCCTTTATATGTTGCTGCTTTATATGTTCTTGTTGCATTCTATAAACCCTTACTATTAAAATTGCTAGTTAAGCTGATGAACTCTGATAGAGATCCTTTTTAAATAGGTTTTAACATATACCCTCACTTTGTGTAATCTGTGACAATATCCCAAAGTAGATAAACTTGTTTTTGAAGAGTGGGTTGGTAAGGAGCAAGTGTAGTTAGTAATATTTGGAGAAATGAGATTCCTTTATGCGTGTTGTTGATGTTAAAAGTCCAGGTCATTTCTAAAGGTAGATTTTATGCACTATGGGCCAGTAAAATGTATCGTGTTTGATCAGAAAGTGAGATGAGTGATTCAACTTCTTTCTCTGTAATGCTTTTGTTAAACATTTTGACCAGTGATAATGTTCAATCAATTGGAACAATAGAGTTACTCCGAAATGGCTCTTTTCTGAGGCCATGTATGATCCGGTGCAGTGGCCAATGGCAGACCCTGGACACGCAGATTGCAGTGTGGATGTGAAACATGATTACAGGTCGGCAGTTGGTTCAGGACATGGAAAACATGAAAACACACTTTTAAAAACACATGAATTTGTTTTTTATTATTAATATTTAATATGTATTCATATTTGTGTACTGTATGTACAGTAAGGGAGGGATTGTCAAGATTTCACCTGTAGTCAGTCAGTCTGGTCACTAGGAAAATACTACAATATTTGGAACATGAAAAAAAAAAACACTATGTGAACTACAGTATTTTTTTCATAAAAAACATTTGTTTAATGTACTTAAAGCAAAGAAGGATATTGTCAAAATTACACCTGCAGTAAGTTAGTGTTGTCACTAGCAAAGTACTACAACCTTTGGAACATGAAAAAGCACTTTAGGTGAATTACAGTAATTTTTCATACAAATATTTATGTACTGTATGTACAGTAAGGGAGATATTGGCAAAATCTCAACTGTAGTAAGTCAGTATGGTCCATATGAACAAATTACAAGCTTTAAACTTAGAAAAAAAGCTACAGCACATTACAGTAACTTTGTTCTGAAAATAATTGTGTACTGTACAGTAACCTACTGCAAGCCTTGGAATTTGAACCTGTCTGTTTTTAAGTGTTAAAAGTAATTTTTACTAGTAAAGAGTAAGTTAGTAAAGTAAAGTAAAACTAGTAAAGTTACTGCGTCTCTAAACGCAGTTGGTGTAATTGGCAGACGTTCCCTCAAGCATTATGAGCCGACAGCGCGTTAAAGCTCTCTCAGGTGTAAATATGCAGCTATTTAGCTTATTTTTAACGAGTATTTCATGCCGACATAAATCGATTGACTCCTTTTAAAAGTAATCTTGGTAAGTTATTGATTTATCTGTAAGACTGCCGACTCTATAGAGCAGTGGCATGGAAAAACCTAAAAGTATTGACTACAGGAGGACTTTAAATGATGGAGAATCTCCAGAAATCAAACCTGTGTGTGTTTGTGCAGGTCAGAAAAAGCAGCCAAAGGAGAGAAAAACACTGCTAACTGCTCAATTTGACAAGATCGCTGTGTTTCCATCCACCTATTCTTATGCAAAATTTGGGATATCGCATATAAAACACTGGATGGAAACGGCAAGATGCACATAAACTCTGAAAATACACATACAGTAAAAAACTCAAGCGCTCAGTTGAGGCGGAACATTTTTTATCCGATAAGAAGACGTGCACATAAACTATAAACTATGATGGAAACACATTTACTGAATAAATCCCTCGATGTGCAACAATAAACTCATGTGACTTTCCCTCAGGCTGTGATTGGATAACTGGAGTAACCAGTGGACCAATGGCGTCGCAGCATCTCTAATGTTGGTTTGGTGTTTCTGAAACGCCGGAGTGGAAGTGTGTGATCAGAATGATTTGGTGTAATTCCCTCCAGAAGCGTCTCACACACACGAGTGTGTTCCTGAACACCAGCATCCGAACGCTAGAGAATGACAGCGTTTACTGTGTTTCGTCTGACGCTCTGACACACTCGTTTATGATGGAGGGAAAAAGAGAAAGATTGCAGAAACTTACAGTTTTATTACTGATAATTTGCACTAATTTCCCAGGAAGGGATGATTTTGTTCTCTTGAACTATGGGATGGAAACACTCTATTCTTATATTGCTTATTCGCTGCTTTATTCAAATATTTTATGCGATATTCCAATTGTGTGCATAAATTAAATTCACAACTTTGGATGTAAACTGATGTCAGTGAAACACTGATTAAACATCTACTATAGTGGAATATTAGTGATTTATATGTTCCTTGAGCCAAATGCATTTCCTCATAGACACGCTTTGTGTCTCGATAATGCAGAAACATCATATTCATCTTCACTGACCTTCAGAAAAGTGTTTCAGACGGAAGAACATTTACTGTGTGGAGAACTAACAGAGTAACGAGAGACTGAAGAGATAAACAGAAGAAGAGACTTTATTTGCTCACAGTAAATGAAGATCAGCTCAACAAACACAATCCTGATAACATCGACACACACACACACACACACACACACACACACACACACACACACACACACACACACACACACACACACACACACACACACACACACACACACTCTCTCTCTCTCTCTCTCTCTCTCACACACACACACACACACACACACTTTCTCTCTCTCTCTCACACACACACACACACACACACACTCTCTCTCTCTCTCTCTCACACACACACACACACACACACTCTCTCTCTCTCTCTCTCTCTCTCTCACACACACACACACAAACTCACTCACTCACTCACTCACTCACTCTCTCTCTCTCTCACTCACACACACACACACTCTCTCTCTCTCTCTCTCTCTCTCTCTCTCACACACACACACACACACGGATGGACGTCTTTTCACACTGCTCCTCTTCTTCAGCATCATTCGTCCTCTTCATCCGTGATTCACCAGCAAGTTCTGCAGAGAAAGAACAAACCGACACGTCAATGAGTGTTTAGTTCCTTCATCAATTCAAGCGTTCATGTGACGCTCAGCTCTTCTATCACACACACACACGCGCGCGCGCGCACACACACACTTAGTAACTCTGGCATGTTTTAATATGAACCAGCTCTCAGTTACACAAAGGAGGAAAAAATAATAATAAAATGATCAGTATCGGTCAGTAACATATTGTTTTATGATCAGCATGAGTCTGATTACACTAAAATTGCCAATATCATCATGACTGATTTCTTACAGTAACAGTAACTTTATGGTTTACACTTTACAATAAGGTCTCATTTGTTGACATTAGTTAATGCATTATATCTGATCTGAACAATATATCCTCATAGCATTTACTGACATTGTTAATGTTAGTTATGTTCATATAACTACAGTGCAATAACTACTGTAATATTAACAGATACAACTTTTGATCTTATACATGCTTTAGTAAATGCTGAGATTAACATTACCTCAGATTAATAAATGCTGTAGAGATGTTGTTGAATGCTAACAAATGAAACCTTATAGTAAAGTGTTTCCGCCCGGTTACAAACTTATTAAACAGTTATCCATCGTTTCAACTGTACATTATTACGCCGTGCTCTAGAATTCTTGATTCTGATTGGTCAGTGATGACATGTTTATTTTTAACCATTTAATGACTGGTTGACTGTCCCTTTTATGTAATATCCAGTACATATAACAATCATATTTTGCAGGCGTACCTTCTTGCAGGAGTGGATGCAGTGTATGTAGTCTCTGGCCAGCCGTGAGCAGAGGAGTGTGTGTCGTGTGTTCAGTGTGTAGCAGCTCAACACCTGCGACTGCAGCTCAGCGCACACGGGGGTCATGTGACCCGGCCTGAGGAACAATACACACTCTTACACACAGGCTGAGGAACAATACACACTCTTACACACAGGCTGAGGAACAATACACACTCTTACACACAGGCTGAGGAACAATACACACTCTTACACACAGGCTGAGGAACAATACACACTCTTACACACAGGCTGAGGAACAATACACACTCTTACACACACATAAACACAGGCTGAGGAACAATACACACTCTTACACACACATAAACACAGGTTTCACATACACACACATAAACACAGGCTTCACACACACACACAGGCTTCACACACACACACACACACACACACACACACACACACACACACACACACACACACACACACACACACACACACACACTTATACCATGGGCTGTTTAAATACTCGATTCTGATTGGCTGGAAGGTGTGCAGTAAAACCCTTTAATGCACAGGTAGTTCCAGTCAGTTTGATTACAGTTACAGTTCGAAATGAATCCGCTACTATAAACATTGGTAACCATAGTAACACAGTTACACTTGCAAGCAGAGTGAGAGACTCATATGAAAACGTTTATTTAGGTAGGCTAAATGGATGATTTTTGCATATCGTTTAATTTGTATGGTGAATATGGCAATTTTGAGAAATGGGCCCAGGCACAAGACGAAAAAGAAGACTTGTTGAATGACAAAAAGCGGCACAAAGAATTAACAATAAATAAATGACATGATTAGTTCAAATAAAGATTGCCTTGTCACTGTCAGTGTTGCCTGTCATTCATAAATAATTTTAATAAATCCATTAAAGAATCATTAAGTTAGCTATATGCTTAAGCAACGAGGGGACTGTAGCTGCTAGACTTTAAAGAGACGCACACAGGTAACGTTAACTCGCGCACGCATCTCTCTCTCTCTCTCTCTGTTCCTTCTCTTTCAGTTCTCTGTCTCTCTCTTTTAATAATGAATTTAAATAAATGTGATGATTCATTCAAATAAAAGCAATCAGATGGCTCTACTTTATTTAAAGTGGACGGAGTGCTAGAACTAACGAGCCGTAACTTAAGAAAATAACCGTCATTTTTACACGTCTGTTAAAAAATTACACTGTGAACATCAGTTACAGCTTTAACTTGTTTTTAACTTGGCAAATAACCAAGGTATAAGCGGGATAATCCACAGCTAGCCATGCATTAAAGAATTTTAATGCACTTCGTAGAGGCAACCACCCTCCGCTTCGCGTCGGGCGGTTCTTCGCCTCTACGTCGTGCATTAAAATCCTTTAATGCATGGCTAGCTGTGGATTATCCCTTACATAAACACTACACATTCTGCTGGATGAGTTCTAGAACAATCACTACAACACTCATGATTACTGCTTTACTGTCAAATCTAGATCAACAAACATGAATCACCTTAGTGCCAATATTATTTCAGGTATTCCCTTTCATGTAGTGTGTAATAAAGCTGTGAATGTAAAAGCTCTGAAAAGTTACAAAGATTAAAGAGAAAGAAGTGATTCTGAACTGAAACGAGTCGTCAGTAATTCCAGTCTCACTTCCTGATGATCCTGCAAACTAATTTACATAATGCTCTTGATTGGCTGATCAGCGTCTCTTTGCTCCGCCCTCAAACACTGTAGTTTATCTGAGACTGGAAGAGTTTGGTTTGTGTTGTTCATGTCGAGAAGACGCTGTTTTCTGAGATCGATACGATAAAACCCACGCCATCATTACTGTCCGTATCACTGTGATCAAGAGCTGAGATTCAGATATGATAATGAGCATTTGGTTTCTGACCAATCACTGCAGACCGGGCCATCTGACCAATCAGAGCAGAGCAGCTCTCAGAGAGGCGGGGTTTAGAGAGACTGAATCCTTGATCGAACCGTTTCAGACACTGAGAGAAAAGAGCTGATGCTGCAGTGGAGATTATGAGGAAATTAAAGTGTTTTTGACATTTGATGAATGTAAACCTGTTGTAGGAGACTCAAAAACAACATCAGGAACCTTTATATGAGATAGTATAACAATAGCATAACAGGGGCACTTTAATATACCACTAAAATACCAGCTCACGAACAGAACGAATCACAGGAGCAAAGACTGACAGACACACAACAGGAGCAGTGCTGCCACCTAGAGGCCTGATGAAACACTGCGGACATGATTTCTGTCTGTCACAAACACACATTGAGAGCATTATAATCCTAGCCTGGGAAAACCCAGACTACTTCCGGCGAATTTTAATTCTCTCTCCAGGATAGTCTGGAGAAGAGCCCATTCAAACTCATTTCTGTGCCGCCGAAATCGCGGCACCAATCAGAAACGTTTGGGGAGGGATTTACATGATGACGACAGCGCAGCGACGCTGAAGGAGATTTCATTACAAAGATGGATGCCGCCGTGGAACATCACTCGTTCGAATCATAGACGGTATATAAACGAATCAGTTATCGCGTCTGTTTTGAGCGATTTAAACGTACCGTTTTCGTTAAAACCGGAGCAAAGAACAACACTCGAAGCATACGTCATCTCCTTCACCGATCTGATTGGTTTTATGACTATCCAATTGCGCCCAGAGGAATTTGAGCTACGTCGGTTGGTGACGCCCCTTTGGAAATGATTTGTCTACATAGCTTCGCCAGACCCTATACTCAGTTTCAACCATAGACTGTAAAAAATATGGACAAAGCGTCTGTGACGTCACCCATAGACTTCTGAAGAACGTTTTTGAGGCCGTTTATGGGGGATATGGGTGGCGCCATATTTCAATACAAATGTTCAGAAAGGATAACTTACAGGTATGATGTGTTGTGTCAGATCATGGCCGAGACGTCAAATTTCAGGAATTCCACTCGGCGCAGCCTATGCTCGTTGTCAGCTGTCAATCAAGCTGTCAATCGCGCCCTTATTTGTCATACATTTTATATCTAAATACGATCTAAACTAACGAGTTAGAAAAAAATTCACCCCCCTCACAGTTGTCAGGCACTCGGAACCTATAGAAAAATACAATCAAAGTCCATGGGACCAACCTGTAAAAACATGAATTTATGCTGTGAAAACGGACATTTTAACATGGGGGTGTATGGACATTTGCTCCCTTTTGGGACCTGCCCCTAGCGGATTTTCGATGTATTGCAGTTTTTCGCACTTCCGGGTAGGCTTCATTTTTCAGATCAGAATGTTGCCGCTTGGTTTCAACTGAGAAGGGTCTGGTTTTAACCAGGCTATTATAATCCTTAAAAGATTAAATTTGATGTCTGTGACTCAACAAAGATGCAGATTTATGCTTTTTCAGAGAAAAAAAACGTGTCATTAAAGGCAAAAATTTGTCAAATTAAGTCACCCTGACATCTCAAAAAGTAACTAAAACTAAAAAACGTTAACTGAAAAAAAATTCTATTAGTTTCTCTCGTTTCTCTAGTTTTGTTTAGCTTGATATACTAAAATAAATAAAAACAGAAACATGAATAAAAACTATATAGACAAATAAAATAAAAACACAAATTAAAATGACAGAAACACACAACAAAATTTCTAAAACTTAAATGAAAATATGAATAAAAAATATAATAGAATGATACTAACCAGGTGCTAACTAAAACTAAAATCATTAAAAAAAAAAATTATTACTTAAAATAAAATAAATAAAATATGAAAAAAACTTAATGTAAGCTAAAACTTTAATGTCAGCTAGTTTCTCATTTTCATTTCAAATAACTAAAACAAAAAAGAATATAGACCATAGACTATAGTAAATAGATACAATAATAAAAATGACAAAAACAAAACTACTTAAACTAACTCAAACCAGTTATGCTTATGCCAACTACAACTAAAATCATAAAAAATATTATTAATATTATTAAAATGACTTAAAATAAAATAAAATAAAAACTGAAATCAATTAAATATGAAAACACTATTTTTATTTTCTCATTTTCATTCAGTTTAGTGTGATGTACTAAAATAACTATAAAACTAACAGAAATAAAAATGAATAAAAATTCAATAGACACTAATAAAAATGACAAAAACAGACAACAAAAGTACTAAAACTTTAACGCAAATGAAAACGGAAACTATGAAAATAAAATCTGACTCAAAATATGAATAAAAAACAATAATAGTATAATAGTGAAACAGTTTCTGTACTCACTTCACAGCGGACTCTGCTTTCACCGCCTCCTGTGTGTACATGTGTAGAGTCTGCTGATAGAAGTCAGTGTTCTGCACACACACACACACACACACACACACACACACACACACACACACACACACACACACACACACACACACACACACACACACACACACACACAGAGTTTAGTCATTCATGTAATACACAAGAAATATTGCATTTGTTTTCTGAGCAAACGTTGATTTACAGTCCCAAACACAAGCATTCATGAACTTTCTGCCACATTAATCATGCAAATTCAAAATCACACATTCACACGGATAACTCCCATAGTCTCTCCGTAAGAAATGTTGAGTTTATTAGTGTAATATCTGCTTCTTCCTTCAGCTCAGCTGTTAGATTACACGTGATTATAATCTATCAATGTAATTACAGTCTCAGCTGGAGTAATTACACTCTTATCTTATTAAATCTACAATTACCACACGAAGAGACGGAAGCATCAGAAATCTGAGAGATCAATAACAGAATAGTCATTTTTAGGAGAACTATCACTTTAAGGAGTTTGTTCAAATCACTCACTAACAGTGTAATAAGAGTTTCACAGATCCCATAATTCCCTCCTCTAGAGTCTAATGGGATAAACGAACTAAACTAAAGCTCATGTTCATGTCATTCTTTCTCCACGGTTTCTCTCTCAATCGCTCCAGCTTGTGATTCTCAGCTCATTTTCTCGTTTCTGGCTTCATTAATGCCTGATGATTCGCAGCTCTGCTGAAACGCTTCTGTGTGTTTTCATCTCTGTCTTTTCCAAGTCAGATTTATTTGTGTCGCTCTTCTCACAATTCACATTGTTTCAAATCCGCTTTGTAGAAAATCAT